>NC_090933.1:933446677-933749708 GCF_040938575.1 Ambystoma mexicanum
GGGGGGTGGGGTGCAGGGGGACATGAGTGGGAGCCTGGTGGAGGGTGCACCACAGTGCTGGGGGTGGGGGTGCTGGGAGACATGAGTGGGGGCCTGGTGGAGGGTGCCCTGCACTGCTGGGGGTGGGGGTGATGGGAGACATGATTGGGGGCCTGGTGGAGGGTGCCCCTGGATGCTGGGGGGTGGGGGTGCAGGGGGACATGAGTGGGAGCCTGGTGGAGGGTGCACCACAGTGCTGGGGGGTGGGGGTGCTGGGAGGCATGAGTGGGGGACTGATGGAGGGTGCCCTGCACAGCTGGGGTGGTGGGGGTCATGGGAGACATGAGTTGGACATGAGTGGTGGCCTGGTGGAGGGTTCCCCACAGTGCTGGGGGGTGGGGGTGCTGGGAGACATGAGTGGGGGCCTGGTGGAGGGTGCCCCACAGTGCTGGGGGGTGGGGGTGCTGGGAGACATGAGTGGGGCCTGGTGGAGGGTGCCCCACAGTGCTGGGGGGTGGGGGTGCTGGGAGACATGAGTGGGGGCCTGGTGGAGGGTGCCCTGCACTGCTGGGGGGTGGGGGCGATGGGAGACATGAGTTGGACATGAGTGGGGGCCTGGTGGAGGGTGCCCCACAGTGCTGGGGGGTGGGGGTGCTGGGAGACATGAGTGGGGGCCTGGTGGAGGGTGCCCCAGGATGCTGAGGGGTGGGGGTGCAGGGGGACATGAGTGGGGGTCTGGTGGAGGGTGCCCTGCACTGCTGGGGGCTGGGGGTGATGGGAGACATGAGTGGGGGCCTGGTGGAGGGTGCCCCTGGATGCTGGGGGGTAGGGGTGCTGGGAGACATGAGTGGGGGCCTGGTGGAGGGTGCCCCACCGTGCTGGGGGTGGGGGTGCTGAGAGACATGAGTGGGGGCCTGGTGGAGGGTGCCCCTGGATGCTGGGGGGTGGGGGTGCTGGGAGACATGAGTGGGGGCCTGGTGGAGGGTGCCCTGCACTGCTGGGGGGTGGGGGTGCTGGGAGACATGAGTTGGACATGAGTGGGGGCCTGGTGGAGGGTGCCCCTGGACGCTGGGGGGTGGGGGTGCTGGGAGACATGAGTGGGGGCCTGGTGGAGGGTGCCCTGGACTGCTGGGGGTGGGGGTGATGGGAGACATGATTGGGGGCCTGGTGGAGGGTGCCCCTGGATGCTGGGGGGTGGGGGTGCAGGGGGACATGAGTGGGAGCCTGGTGGACGGTGCACCACAGTGCTGGGGGGTGGGGGTGCTGGGAGACATGAGTGGGGGCCTGATGGAGGGTGCCCTGCACTGCTGGGAGGGTGGGGGTGATGGGAGACATGAGTTGGACATGAGTGGTGGCCTGGTGGAGGGTGTCCCACAGTGCTGGGGTGTGGGGATGAAGGGAGACATGAGTGGGGGCCTGGTGGAGGGTGCCCCACAGTGCTGGGGGGTGGGGGTGCTGGGAGACATGAGTTGAACATGAGTGGGGGCCTGGTGGAGGGTGCCCCTGGATGCTGGGGGTGGGGGTGCTGGGAGACATGAGTGGGGGCCTGGTGGAGGGTGCCCTGCACTGCTGGGGGGTGGGGGTGATGGGAGGCATGAGTGGGGGCCTGGTGGAGGGTGCCCCTGGATGCTGGGGGGTGGGGGTGCTGGGAGACATGAGTGGGGCCTGGTGGAGGGTGCCCCACCGTGCTGGGGGGTGGGGGTGCTGGGAGACATGAGTGGGGGCCTGGTGGAGGGTGCCCCTGGATGCTGGGGGGTGGGGTGATGGGAGACATGAGTCGGAGCCTGGTGGAGGGTGCACCACAGTGCTGGGGGGTGGGGGTGCTGGGAGACATGAGTGGGGGCCTGATGGAGGGTGCCCTGCACTGCTGGGGGGTGGGGGTGATGGGAGACATGAGTTGGACATGAGTGGTGGCCTGGTGGAGGGTGCCCCACAGTGCTGGGGGGTTGGGGTGCTGGGAGACATGAGTGGGGGCCTGGTGGAGGGTGCCCCACAGTGCTGGGGGGTGGGGGTGCTGGGAGACATGAGCTGGGGCCTGGTGGAGGGTGCCCCTGGATGCTGGGGGTGTGGGTGCTGGGAGACATGAGTGGGGGCCTGGTGGAGGGTGCCCTGCACTGCCGGGGGTTGGGGGTGCTGGGAGACATGAGTTGAACATGAGTGGGGGCCTGGTGGAGGGTGCCCCTGGATGCTGGGGGGTGGGGGTGCTGGGAGACATGTGTGGTGGCCTGGTGGAGGTTGCCCTGCACTGCTGGGGGGTGGGGGTGATGGGAGGCATGAGTGGTGGCCTGGTGGAGGGTGCCCTGCACTACCTGGGGGTGGGGGTGCTGGGAGACATGAGTTGAACATGAGTGGGGGCCTGGTGGAGGGTGCCCCTGGATGCTGGGGGTGGGGGTGCTGGGAGACATGAGTGGGGGCCTGGTGGAGGGTGCCCTGCACTGCTGGGGCGTGGGTGTGATGGGAGGCATGAGTGGGGGCCTGGTGGAGGGTGCCCCTGGATGCTGGGGGGTGGGGGTGCTGGGAGACATGAGTGGGGCCTGGTGGAGGGTGCCCCACCGTGCTGGGGGTGGGGGTGCTGGGAGACATGAGTGGGGGCCTGGTGGAGGGTGCCCCTGGATGCTGAGGGGTGGGGTGATGGGAGACATGAGTCGGAGCCTGGTGGAGGGTGCACCACAGTGCTGGGGGGGTGGGGGTGCTGGGAGACATGAGTGGGGGGCCTGATGGAGGGTGCCCTGCACTGCTGGGGGGTGGGGGTGATGGGAGACATGAGTTGGACATGAGTGGTGGCCTGGTGGAGGGTGCCCCACAGTGCTGGGGGGTTGGGGTGCTGGGAGACATGAGTGGGGGCCTGGTGGAGGGTGCCCCACAGTGCTGGGGGGTGGGGGTGCTGGGAGACATGAGTGGGGGCCTGGTGGAGGGTGCCCCTGGATGCTGGGGGTGTGGGTGCTGGGAGACATGAGTGGGGGCCTGGTGAAGGGTGCCCTGCACTGCTGGGGGTTGGGGGTGCTGGGAGACATGAGTTGAACATGAGTGGGGGCCTGGTGGAGGGTGCCCCTGGATGCTGGGGGGTGGGGGTGCTGGGAGACATGTGTGGGGGCCTGGTGGAGGGTGCCCTGCACTGCTGGGGGGTGGGGGTGATGGGAGGCATGAGTGGGGGCCTGGTGGAGGGTGCCCTGCACTGCTGGGGGTGGGGGTGATGGGAGACATGAGTTGGACAAGAGTGGTGGCCTGGTGGAGGGTGTCCCACAGTCCTGGGGGGTGGGGGTGCTGGGAGACATGTGTGGGGGCCTGGTGGAGGGTGCCCCACAGTGCTGGGGGGTGGGGGTGCTGGAAGACATGAGTGGGGGCCTGGTGGAGGGTCCCCTGCACTGCTGGGGGGTGGGGGTGATGGGAGACATGAGTGGGCGCCTGGTGGTGAGTGCCCCTGGATGCTGGGGGGTGGGGTGCTGGGAGACATGAGTGGGGGCCTGGTGGAGGGTGCCCCACAGTGCTGGGGAGAGGGGGTGCTGGGAGACATGAGTGGGGGCCTTGTGGAGGGTGCCCCTGGATGCTGGGGGGTGGGGGTGCTGAGAGACACGAGTGGGGGCCTGGTGGAGGGTGCCCTGCACTGCTGGGGGGTGGGGGTGCTGGGAGACATGAGTTGGACATGAGTGGGGGCCTGGTGGAGGGTGCCCCTGGATGCTGGGGGGTGGGGGTGCTGGGAGACATGAGTGGGGGCCTGGTGGAGGGTGTCCTGCACTGCTGGGGGTGGGGCTGATGGGAGACATGAGTGGGGGCCTGGTGGAGGGTGCCCCTGGATGCTGGGGGGTGGGGGTGAAGGGGGACATGAGTGGGAGCCTGGTGGAGGGTGCACCACAGTGCTGGGGGGTGGGGGTGCTGGGAGACATGAGTGGGGGCCTGATGGAGGGTCCTCTGCACTGCTGGGGGGTGGGGGTAATGGGAGACATGATTTGGACATGAGTGGTGGCCTGGTGGAGGGTGCCCCACAGTGCTGGGGGGTGGGGGTGCTGGGAGACATGAGTGAGGGCCTGGTGGAGGGTGCCCCACAGTGCTGGGGGGTGGGGGTGCTGGGAGACATGAATGGGGGCCTGGTGGAGGGTGCCCCTGGATGCTGGGGGGTGGGGGTGCTGGGAGACATGAGTGGGGGCCTGGTGGAGGGTGCCCTGCACTGCTGGGGGTGGGGGTGCTGGGAGACATGAGTTGAACATGAGTGGGGGCCTGGTGGAGGGTGCCCCTGGATGCTGGGGGGTGGGGGTGCTGGGAGACATGAGTGGGGGCCTGGTGGAGGGTGCCCTGCACTGCTGGGGTGGGGGTGATGGGAGACATGAGTGGGGGCCTGGTGGAGGGTGCCCCTGGATGCTGGGGGTGGGGTGCAGGGGGACATGAGTGGGAGCCTGGTGGAGGGTGCACCACAGTGCTGGGGGGTGGGGGTGATGGGAGACATGAGTTGGAAATGAGTGGGGGCCTGGTGGAGGGTACCCCACAGTGCTGGGGGGTGGGGGTGCTGGGAAACATGAGTGGGGGCCTGGTGGAGGGTGCCCCACAGTGTTGGGGGGGGTGCTGGGAGACATGAGTGTGGGCCTGGTGGAGGGTGCCCCTGGATGCTGGGGGGTGGGGGTGCTGGGAGACATGAGTGGGGGCCTGGTGGAGGGTGCCCTACACTGCTGGGGGGTGGGGGTGCTGGGAGACATGAGTTGGACATGAGTGGGGGCCTGGTGGAGGGTGCCCCTGGATGCTGGGGGGTGGGGGTGCTGGGAGACATGAGAGGGGGCCTGGTAGAGGGTGCCCTGCACTGCTGGGGGGTGGGGTGATTGGGAGACATGAGTGGGGGCCTGGTGGAGGGTGCCCCGCACTGCTGGGGGGTGGGGGTGATGGGAGACATGAATTGGACATGAGTGGGGGCCTGGTGGAGGGTGCCCCTGCATGCTGGAGGGTGGGGTGCAGGGGGACATGAGTGGGGGCCTGGTGGAGGGTGCCCTGCACTGCTGGGGGGTGAGGGTGATGTGAGACATGAGTGGGGGCCTGGTGGAGGGTGCCCCTGGATGCTGGGGGGTGGGGGTGCTGGGAGACATGAGTGGGGGCCTGGTGGAGGGTGCCCCACAGTGCTGGGGAGTGGGGGTCATGGGAGACATGAGTGGGGGCCTGGTGGAGGGTGCCCCTGGATGCTGGGGGGTGGGGGTGCTGGGAGACATGAGTGGGGGCCTGGTGGAGGGTGCCCTGCACTGCTGGGGGGTGGGGGTGCTGGGAGACATGAGTTGGACATGAGTGGGGGCCTGGTGGAGGGTGCCCCTGGATGCTGCGGGGTGGGGGTGCTGGGAGACATGGTGGGGGCCTGGTGGAGGGTGCCCTGCACTGCTGGGGGTGGGGGTGATGGGAGACATGAGTGGGGCCTGGTGGAGGGTGCCCCTGGATGCTGGGGGGTGGGGGTGCAGAGGGACAAGAGTGGGAGCCTGGTGGAGGGTGCACCACAGTGCTGGGGGGTGGGGGTGCTGGGAGACATGAGTGGGGGCCTGATGGAGGGTGCCCTGCACTGCTGTGGGGTGGGGGTGATGGGAGAAATGAGTTGGACATGAGTGGTGGCCTGGTGGAGGGTGCCCCACAGTGCTGGGGGTGGGGTTCTGGGAGACATGAGTGGGGGCCTGGTGGAGGGTGCCCCACAGTGCTGGGGGGTGGGGGTGCTGGGAGACATGAGTGGGGGCCTGGTGGAGGGTGCCCCTGGGTGCTGGGGGGTGGGGGTGCTGGGAGACATGAGTGGGGGTCTGGTGGAGGGTGCCCTGCACTGCTGGGGGGTGGGGGTGCTGGGAGACATGGGTTGAACATGAGTGGGGGCCTGGTGGAGGGTGCCCCTGGATGCTGGGGGGTGGGGGTGCTGGGAGACATGAGTGGGGGCCTGGTGGAGGGTGCCCTGCACTGCTGGGGGGTGGGGGTGATGGGAGACATGAGTTGGACGTGAGTGGGGGCCTGGTAGAGGGTGCCCCTGGATGCTGGGGGGTGGGGGTGCAGGGGGACATGAGTGGGGGCCTGGTGGAGGGTGCCCTGCACTGCTGGGGGGTGGGGGTGATGGGAGACATGAGTGGGGGCCTGGTGGAGGGTGCCCCTGGATGCTGGGGGGTAGGGGTGCTGGGAGACATGAGTGGGGGCCTGGTGGAGGGTGCCCTGCACTGCTGGGGGTGGGGGTGATGGGAGACATGATTGGGGGCCTGGTGGAGGGTGCCCCTGGATGCTGGGGGGTGGGGGTGCAGGGGGACATGAGTGGGAGCCTGGTGGAGGGTGCACCACAGTGCTGGGGGGTGGGGGTGCTGGGAGACATGAGTGGGGGACTGATGGAGGGTGCCCTGCACAGCTGGGGTGGTGGGGGTGATGGGAGACATGAGTTGGACATGAGTGGTGGCCTGGTGGAGGGTGCCCCACAGTGCTGGGGGGTGGGGGTGCTGGGAGACATGAGTGGGGGCCTGGTAAAGGGTGCCCCACAGTGCTGGGGGATGGGGGTGCTGGGAGACATGAGTGGGGGCCTGGTGGAGGGTGCCCCTGGATGCTGGGGGGTGGGGGTGCTGGGAGACATGAGTGGGGGCCTGGTGGAGGGTGCCCTGCACTGCTGGGGGGTGGGGGTGCTGGGAGACATGAGTTGAATATGAGTGGGGGCCTGGTGGAGGGTGCCCCTGGATGCTGGGGGGTGGGGGTGCTGGGAGACATGAGTGGGGGCCTGGTGGAGGGTGCCCTGCACTGCTGGGGGGTGGGGGTGATGGGAGGCATGAGTGGGGGCCTGGTGGAGGGTGCCCTGCACTGCTGGGCGGTGGGGGTGATGGGAGACATGAGTTGGACATGAGTGGGGGCCTGGTAGAGGGTGCCCCTGGATGCTGGGGGGTGGGGGTGCAGGGGGACATGAGTGGCGGCCTGGTGGAGGGTGCCCTGCACTGCTGGGGGCTGGGGGTGATGGGAGACATGAGTGGGGGCCTGGTGGAGGGTGCCCCTGGATGCTGGGGGGTGGGAGTGCTGGGAGACATGAGTGGGGGCCTGGTGGAGGGTGCCCCTGGATGCTGGGGGCTGGGGGTGCAGGGGGACATGCGTTGGTGGGCAGTAGTGCAAGGTGACATGTGGGTTGGCTGGGGGGCATGGTCATGGTGGATGGGCTGCCTGCGGGACATGTGCAGGGTAGGCCCCTGTGGTGTGGGCCGCCTGCAGGGGCCATGGAGGGTGTAGAGGGAACACCTGGGAGGACCCACACGTGCAATTCATGTGTGGTGCTCCCCGCGCACCCCTGGAATACACATACCCTGATGGAATCGCGTGTGATACTTCCTGTGCACCCCTGAAATACACGTACCCTGCTGCTTTTGCGTGTGATACTTCCCGCGCACCCCTGGAATACACGTACCCTGCTGCTTTTGCGTGTGATATTTCCCGCGCACCCCTGGAATACCCGTACCCTGATGGAATCGCGTGTGATACTTCCTGCGCACCCCTGAAATACATGTACCCTGCTGCTTTTGCGTGTGATACTTCCCGCGCACCCCTGGAATACACGTACCCTGCTGCTTTTGCGTGTGATACTTCCCGCACACCCCTGGAATACACATACCCTGATGGAATCGCGTGTGATACTTCCCGCGCACCCCTGAAATGCACGTACCCTGCTGTTTTTGCGTGTGATACTTCCCGCGCACCCCTGGAATACACGTGTCCTGATGGAATCGCGTGTGTTATTTCCCACGCACCCCTGATGTACACGTACCCAGGACAATCGCGTGTGAAACTTCCCGAGAACCACTGAAATACACGTTCCCCGCTTGGCGTTTGCTGTTTGGCAGCCCTGTGAACTGGTCCAGGGTTAGCGCAGCCCTTTGCGATGATTTGGGAATTTTGAAGGCTTTTCCTTGCGCGAGGGCGTTCTTGGGGGCGTAACTGGCGCTGCTGCAGGGTCGCTGCGCCACTAAGCACCACGGCTGGTTTCGGAGGCTAAAATCCATGAATACGCTGTGCGATGAAAAGGATTTTTCCGCACGCGGCTGGCGCAGTGTATCGCACGGGGACACTGTGCGCCAGCCGCGTGCGTCACTTTTGTGCGAATTTCTATGAATTACCCTGTAAGTCTCCCTAAATGGCTCTAATACTAAACATAAACGTACTGTTCCCAAGAAGCTGAGATTGGATGTGATGCTCTTCTCATGGGGTTTCTGCCATAGCAAAGATGCGGTGCAAGGCATCCCTCTGTTTTTTATACATGTGAACTGGAAATGGTTTCTTACTTTTCCAGTCTGGCATCCAGGAGATTGCCTGGTTAACATCTAGTGGGTAACCATCTTGAAGGCAGGCACCACGCCAGACGCCACTCAGAATGTTTCCGGGGGTACCAGAAACCAATGGGCGCTATATGACTCTGGTGAGTGGGCTGTCGGCATGTAAGGTAAGTCGGGCTTGTGGGTGTGTGGAAGTTTATGGCATCTTGGCGCGATGCATCCTCTGTTAATCGGGGGATGTGTCATATTCCTAACAATAGTGACCAAGGGTAGCGAGGGAGCCAGAACCAATCATGAGTGATCAAGAGGTTCTCCCCCATAGTAAAGTTTTGAATAATGTTTACAATGGTGCATTATATAACAAACTTTCTGCGAAAAATTTGGTTAAAGGGTAAACCGGTTGCAATTAGATTTGTTGAGTAACTCCTGAATGAATCCAATAGATTAAGTTCACCAACATTGCACAGGGGTTTTCCCAATGCATTGGCATGATGCCTTTGCCCACAATATATGCCAGTATAAAAAACGTGTTCATGCTGGCTGCGCCCATACATTTCCATGCTTGCTGCACCGATTAATGCCAGTATTTCTATGTAAGAACATAATTATGTATACATTTCACGTAATACTAGTATTTATACCGTAGGAACATATGTCCAGGCTGGCTCTGCTAATATTTATCAAAATCCCCACATAAGAACATGCCCTTTTTGGCTTTGCCATTAAAAATGCAATGCCACAATAAGAAAACAGGTCCACACTGACCGCACCGATGTAGAACAATCTAGACATGTAATAACACTTATCATGTTTGCTTTACCATTGGTGCCCAGTACAAAATGCCAAGCCATAGTAAGAAATGATAGCCATAGAAGCTGCACCAATATATGCCTGCCTAACCATGGATTAACACTTATCAAGCTTACTTTATCACTGATGCCCAGTACGAAATGCCATGCCACAGGAAAAAATGATAGCCATAGAAGCAGCACCAAAATATGCCTAACCATGTATTAACACTTATCATGCTTACTTTATCACTGATGCCCTGTACAAAATACCATGCCGGAGTAAGAAATTATAGCTAGATTGGCTGCACCAAAATACGGCAGTCTAGCAAGGTAATAATGTATTTCGCTTGCAGGTGGTTGTCAGAACATGTACCCGCACCTGTCCAAATGATTAGAGTTGTTATGGAGCAGAAGCTGCTGGTTGAGTAGCATGCAACCAAGTGCTACATGTACCTAAAAGTCAGTGAATGGAGATTCGCCAGTAAGCATGCGCTCCATGCTCAAATATATTGTTTTTAAATTGTACAGGTTTATTGACAACATAAACTAGTAACAAGGGTCCCAATTTACATAGGCACAAACACTTTAAGTGAGAGTGTTAGTAAGTGACTTGAAGTAAATTACATATAAATTACATAATTATACAAATATTAAAATTATAAAAAGTATCATTTACGAAGTCATTCATAATTGGCAAACAACTGCTGGTATTGACAGACAAGAAAAAAGAATGCCAATTGCATGGCTACAAGTTTCACCCATGCTTGCTTTATCATAGGTGCACAGTAAAATATACCATGCCAAAGTAAGAAGTAGGTAGACCGGCTAAACCAAAATGCCAAAATTTACACATAATAATACTAATTGTACTTGCTTCATCATAGAGGTCCAGTAAAAATAAAATGCTGAGCCACAGTAAGAAATTATAGCTAGACTGGCAGCACCAAAATGCCAGTCTAGCCACAAAATGTGCGGGACATGTGCAGGGTAGGCCCCTGTGGTGTGGGCCGCCTGAAGGGGCCGTGGAGGGTGTAGAGGGAACACCTGGGAGGACCCACATGTGCAATTCACGTGTGGTGCTCCCCGCGCACCCCTGGAATACACATACCCTGATGGAATCGCGTGTGATACTCCCTGCGCACCCCTGAAATACACGTACCCTGCTGCTTTTGCGTGTGATACTTCCCGCGCACCCTTGGAATACACGTACCCTGCTGCTTTGGCGTGTGATATTTCCCGCGCACCCCTGGAATACACGTACCCTGATGGAATCGCGTGTGATACTTCCTGCGCACCCCTGAAATACATGTACCCTGCTGCTTTTGCGTGTGATACTTCCCGCGCACCCCTGGAATACACGTACCCTGCTGCTTTTGCGTGTGATACTTCCCGCACACCCCTGGAATACACATACCCTGATGGAATCGCGTGTGATACTTCCCGCGCACCCCTGAAATGCACGTACCCTGCTGTTTTTGCGTGTGATACTTCCCGCGCACCCCTGGAATACACGTGCCCTGATGGAATCGCGTGTGTTACTTCCCACGCACCCCTGATGTACACGTACCCAGGACAATCGCGTGTGAAACTTCCCGAGAACCACTGAAATACACGTTCCCCGCTTGGCGTTTGCTGTTTGGCAGCCCTGTGAACTGGTCCAGGGTTAGCGCAGCCCTTTGCGATGATTTGGGAATTTTTAAGGCTTTTCCTTGCGCGAGGGCGTTCTTGGGGGCCTAACTGGCGCTGCTGCAGGGTCGCTGCGCTACTCTGCGCCACGGCTGGTTTCGGAGGCTAAAATCCATGAATACGCTGTGCGATGAAAAGGATTTTTTCGCACGCGGCTGGCGCAGTGTATCGCACGGGGACACTGTGCGCCAGCCGCGTGCGTCACTTTTGTGCGAATTTCTATGAATTACCCTGTAAGTCTCCCTAAATGGCCCTAATACTAAACATAAACGTGCTGTTCCCAAGATGCTGAGATTGGAGGTGATGCTCTTCTCATGGGGTTTCTGCCATAGCAAAGATGCGGTGCAAGGCATCCCTCTGTTTTTTATACATGTGAACTGGAAATGGTTTCTTACTTTTCCAGTCTGGCATCCAGGAGATTGCCTGGTTAACATCTGGTGGGTAACCATTTTGAAGGCAAGCACCACGCCAGACGCCACTCAGAATATTTCCGGGGGTACCAGAAACCAATGGCCGCTATATGACTCTGGTGAGTGGGCTGTCGGCATGTAAGGTAAGTCGGGCTTGTGGGTGTGTGGAAGTTTATGGCATCTTGGCGCGATGCATCCTCTGTTAATCGGGGGATGTGTCATATTCCTAACAATAGTGACCAAGGGTAGCAAGGGAGCCAGAACCAATCATGAGTGATCAAGAGGTTCTCCCCCATAGTAAAGTTTTGAATAATGTTTACAATGGTGCATTATATAACAAACTTTCTGCGAAAAATTTGGTTAAAGGGTAAACCGGTTGCAATTAGATTTGTTGAGTAACTCCTGAATTAATCCAATAGATTAAGTTCACCAACATTGCACAGGGGTTTTCCCAATGCATTGGCATGATGCCTTTGCCCACAATATATGCCAGTATAAAAAAAATGTGTTCATGCTGGCTGCGCCCATACATTTCCATGCTTGCTGCACCGATTAATGCCAGTATTTCTATGTAAGAACATAATTATGTATACATTTCACGTAATACTAGTAATTATACCGTAGGAACATATGTCCATGCTGGCTCTGCTAATATTTATCAGAATCCCCACATAAGAACATGCCCTTTTTGGCTTTGCCATTAAAAATGCAATGCCACAATAAGAAAACAGGTCCACACTGACCGCACCGATGTAGAACAATCTAGACATGTAATAACACTTATCATGTTTGCTTTACCATTGGTGCCCAGTACAAAATGCCAAGCCATAGTAAGAAATGATAGCCATAGAAGCTGCACCAAAATATGCCTGCCTAACCATGGATTAACACTTATCGTGCTTACCTTATCACTGATGCCCAGTACGAAATGCCATGCCACAGGAAAAAATGATAGCCATAGAAGCAGCACCAAAATATGCCTAACCATGTATTAACACTTATCATGCTTACTTTATCACTGATGCCCTGTACAAAATACCATGCCGGAGTAAGAAATTATAGCTAGATTGGCTGCACCAAAATACGGCAGTCTAGCAAGGTAATAATGTATTTCGCTTGCAGGTGGTTGTCAGAACATGTACCCGCACCTGTCCAAATGATTAGAGTTGTTATGGAGCAGAAGCTGCTGGTTGAGTAGCATGCAACCAAGTGCTACATGTACCTAAAAGTCAGTGAATGGAGATTCGCCAGTAACCATGCGCTCCATGCTCAAATATATTGTTTTTAAATTGTACAGGTTTATTGACAACATAAACTAGTAACAAGGGTCCCAATTTACATAGGCACAAACACTTTAAGTGAGAGTGTTAGTAAGTGACTTGAAGTAAATTACATATAAATTACATAATTATAAAAATATTAAAATTATAAAAAGTATCATTTACTAAGTCATTCATAATTGGCAAACAACTGCTGGTATTGACAGACCAGAAAAAAGAATGCCAACTGCATGGCTAAAAGTTTCACCCATGCTTGCTTTATCATAGGTGCACAGTAAAATATACCATGCCAAAGTAAGAAGTAGGTAGACCGGCTAAACCAAAATGCCAAAATTTACACATAATAATACTAATTGTACTTGCTTCATCATAGAGGTCCAGTAAAAATAAAATGCTGAGCCACAGTAAGAAATTATAGTTAGACTGGCAGCACCAAAATGCCAGTCTAGCCACAAAATAACACATATCATGCTTGGTTTATCACAGATGCCCTGTAAAAAAAAGTCACAGTAAATATATAGGCTGGCTGCACCAAAGAGCCAGTCTAACCACGTAATAAGACTTATCATGCTTACTTTATAATAGATGGCCATTAAAATGCCATGCTGTAGTACCCGCTCTCACGTCCCTCTAAAAGGTAAAATCAGAGACCAAGCCCAGCAGCACAAACAAAAGTTTGCTATCTCACACACAAACACCCACACAAACACAGACACTCTTACAAAATTCACTCATTCACACATAGAATACATCTGTTCATTCACACGCACACCCCTACACAAAACTGTAGAAGAGCAAACGTGCACATCACTGATAGACCCCATCCCCTCATCACCGACCTATTGGATGAATAACAAGAAGACACTGTGCATGACACCTGGTATAATTCCAATACTGCATTAAGTGTATGAGAGACGTTATGCTTTTTATGATGCTATAATCTGTATCATAAGTAGTTAGAGGGAAGTTCAAGGCATGGCTGCCAGAGAAGGGGCCGTCAATAATGTTACTAACACCTAAAGAGGCTATAGGTATATGTTTTCCCATAACCAATCTCTCCGCCCAATAGATGTTATTGTTTGCCATATAGGATGATGTCATAGCTGACACACATTGAGGTATAAAGCCTTTGTGTTCCTGAAATGTAACCGACAGTGAGTGGACTACAATCTGTTGTTCGTCAGATTTACCTACTTAATTGAGCTGATAATAAAGTAGTACTTTGCCATATTCTTTGAGTCAGTCTGGTTATTTGGGTCAAAGATTATTTGTTATGGTAGTTCCATTCTGTGCACAGACACGCCCAAAAAGTGCTAGTGCACATTTGGTAGCAGTGCAGCCGGTTCAGATTCTCGACATCTTCTACTATTAGCTGGAAGACCGCAGAGTTTTCTGTTTTGAGCGGTGCTATTACACGTGTGACCAGAGACAATTGGCAGGTGCCCTTTTGAAGGAATTTCTGTCCGGACCCTGCTGGCACCTCGTGAACTAAAGAAGAACTGGTTGACTGGGGAAGAGTCAATACTGAAAGTAGAAGCATTAAAAGTGACAAATAAAATGGAAGGGGACATATTGCATTTATATATATATATAGAGGGGGACATAATAGGATTTGTTAGGGAAAAGGAGATATCTTGATACCTTTCCTCACAGAAGTAGAAGGGACCTTATCACACTCCAGAACAGAGTATTATTTAAGGGATTCCTGCAGCTACAGCCAAAGGAGGGTGTGCAAAACATTCCAAAATGGAGTAAAATAGAGATGAGATACGTCTATCAGGTACATAGGACAAGACGATCGTAGAAAAAGTGTGCACATGTGTTTTGGGGAATTCTGAAAAAATATCAGTGTAAAAAATATATTAACACATTTTTTATTAATGATGATGAAATAGGTTGAAAGCTAAAACACTATAAAACTGAGTTTATGGCCCTTGGAACGTGCATCTATGGCTGGATGGGATTACACCAGTATAATTCTGAGTCCAGAAGATAGCAAGTTACTTTTTTATTGTTACTGTTTTATTACAATTTTCTAAAACAGGGAGGTTACAACAAACATCAACGGATGTATTCTCAGTCTCTCAGTGTTTTTCACAAAAACCTATCAAGGGTTGGGATTGACTAAGGGACACATCTAGATATACAATCATATAGGAGCTAGGTTTATTATTGGCTGTCCGATTTCAGGTGGACAACTTATTCCTACTGCATCATAAGAGGCATTCTAAGATAAATCAGTTACACAGTGTTTCATTGGTTTCTCAAGCTATAAAGTCCTTCATTACATGGACTAATACAATTGGTTTGGCATGCTTGTGCCATGTCTGGAACATTCAGTTAAATTAACATCATGTAAGCCAAGACCCATGTGCAAGTAGATAGGACATGAGGCTGCCCTACCACCCAATTAGCCCAGCATCTCTCATCACGCATACCTTCTACAATGGAATTCTCTTTGTACTTGGCCTTGCAGAGTATTCTCGTCCTGGGAATGCATGAGTGTGAAGGCACTCGCTATGGTGTATGGGACTCCAAGTTCAAATTATATTTCCATCATTGAGTCACGTGACAAAAGACCATGATTCTGTTCATTCTGCAAGCTTTTAAATGTTTTAAATGAATTAAGACATGGCATCCTTTGTGTTCTTATTTGCACCTTAACAGGAGAGGATTCATCCTCCGCACACACGTTCTTCTTCAGTGTAGATAGCTGATCTCGACTTTTCAGTTGTTGACTTCAGGCCAGACAGCCTTCCAACGCAGCTCCAATAACCTACTATTCTACTGCTACACAGGTTTTCATTCTTCCTCAATTATTTTTTGGCTTTCTATTTCATGATACCATTGTCCAGCTTCTATACAATGGTGGCTTCGCCTGCATTCTATTCACTACTTGTAGCTAGCCTATACAATGACTGGATCTATCTTGCGTTTCAGTGTCTGTACATTCATTAAACTTCTAATTTCCACAGCACTTTTTACTGTGTAATCTTCTCCTTTTCCATTATAAGGTTCACTTGTCTCCACTTCGTCATTACTCCTATAGGATCCATACATCGTCTCATTCAGTATCTCAGGACTTCAGCACACTTTCTTATGATGTCATCAGTTAATTTTCTTTACTCTTTCTCATATTCCTTCAGTGAGTTCCTCCTGCAGGCTGTCATCAGCTCAAGGGTACATTCGATATGGTCATCTTAATGGATACTGTCTTCCATATGCTCGCTGTATTATTGATACAGTAGTTGAGGTTAGACAGGGCATGGTCTCATGGCTCCTATACAGAGGTGGTAGGGGGTAGGATCTCCTGTAGATATATACTTCTGCTCATCTACATTCCCCCCTCTGCTTGAGTCCTCAACCACCTCCTTTAGTTTTCCTGCTTCTTTGGATCTTTTCTTGAAGAAAGGTTTCTCTGGTATCTATATATTCGTAGTCCCCCTCAGGGTGCCTGCACTTTTGATATGTTCGTCTACACTCCAGGTCATGTAATGGCATTCACCACGAGGGTTACAGAAGACCCAACATCCTACATAATTCTTATGCTCTCTTGGATACAGGAATTGTGTTCCTTCAGGTGCCACAAAAGTTGCTTTTATGCTGTCTCTAAAGGTAGTTTCAGTATGCACGTTGGTTTCTGTTTCATCCTTCACATCAATCATGATCTTCATTCCCACTGCCTTTTTTGCTGTTCTTTGGCATTGTCCAATTATTATCCTTATAACACAGAATCTGAACATTATCATCACCAATACTGCTCCAAGTAACTTGAATATACTCGCCATCCAGCTGGGAATCCATGAAAACAGGTATGAGAACCAATCATCATCTCCAATAGTCTCTGTCTCTTCCTCCATTTTCGTGTACAGTTCTGTCAACATAGTTATAGCATCCATCAGAGTCCCATTCTCACCGTCTTGGGATGGTCAGAATGTACAGCAAGAAGGACCAACCTTGGCGCAAACTCCTCCTTCCATTGCTGTAATAATGTCAAGGATATACCTGTTCTGGAGAGTCATCAACCTTATGTTTGTTATGGGTGTCTGGGTGGCGTGAATGGCGTGAATGCCTGTGAGCCTGATTGGCTGCCTGCCTGCATGAATGCCCTTCTGTGTGATTGGCTGAGTGAACCTGGCTCAGCCAGAGTGAATGAGGGACAGATGTAGATATCTGGGACCTCTCACTTACCAATTTGTTCAGAAGCTGAAGTCGAAGCTGAAGCAGGAAGAATTTGTTCCTTGAAGCCCAACTGGAGAAGTCTGATGCTGCGATTTCTTCAAGTAATCCAAAAGCTGTCATGTCTCCCAAGGACTGATCCAGAGAGGACCTGCAAAGGAGACCTCTCCCCGAGCTATGTGGGACCATCGTGCAAAGCTGCTGCTCTTCATCAAAGTATCCTGGTAGGTAGTGCTATGTGCCTGCCGTCCGGAGAAGGGGTCTTCAAAGTACAGAAGAGGAGTGCCAGACATATCAAGTTAGAGAAGTCCATTGGTGTCACCAAGGGTTCGGAGGTGCATTTTGTGACCGCTGGAAGCTGTTGCAGTCTACTGTCCTGAAGAGGGGGTACACTGGCATAGTGCTGCTGGACTCCCAGAACTGCAAAAGTTCCAAACTGTCTAAGAACATTTGAAAGGACATCCTTGCCATCATCACTGGCCACTTTTTCCCACCAGAGAGAGTCCAGAGTCATTGGGTGCAATGGAAGGTCCCCCGATGGATTTTCCATCACCAGAAGCTAACGAAGATGTCCCGAGGGACCAGACTTGGTAAGGGTCTGAAGCCCCCTCCAGTGGTCGAGTCCAGGTCACAAGGAGCCATCCAGATATCCATGCTGCGGCTGCAGTACCAAAGAATCAAAAGTCAG
This sequence comes from Ambystoma mexicanum, assembly GCF_040938575.1. Lineage (NCBI taxonomy): Eukaryota > Metazoa > Chordata > Amphibia > Caudata > Ambystomatidae > Ambystoma > Ambystoma mexicanum. Next base: position 933,463,925 of record NC_090933.1, read on the forward strand.
AAAACCACGATATTCCGAAACCCGACACCAAAAATGACCTATGCACCCGTTGCTTCCAAAAGTCATCATAGGGTGCCAGGGGTCTTACTTTAATCTGTCAAGCCTTTAAGGAGCCCACAGCAAGTTTCATCTTCACAGGACTTCTACAGTCAGAGAAATAGTCAACCAAAGGAGAGTTTTGCGAAAGCCAAACTGCTGCACTTCAGAAATACTTTGATTCCTTTTTGTTCTTCGACTCAGCTTCCCAGTAGCTTCTTCTTCCAAATGGGGTCCATCCTCAGAGGCAATCATTGACTAAAGCCGAGAAACTCTGCCACTTCGCCTGCCAAGGCACCAAAGGTACTGTGACGAGGAAGAGCATCTTCTAGCCTCAGGAGTCGTCCAAGGGTCCCAAATTCGGCATGGATCCTAGTATCCTGTGGCCTCTCAGGTGCTTTGGGGTGGTAGAACCTTTTAAAAGAAAGCACAAGGTTATTGAACATTCTTGGACTGGGTTGTATAGACACCATACGTTACTCCCTAACGTTTCCCTTACAGGTTTCCCAGGTGGGGAATCCTCACTCAGAATGACTTGTCTAAAGAAAGCATTCTGCCACTGTTCATACCTAACCTGCCTTTCTTCCCTATTCGATGCTGTTATACCTCACTTAAGAATCCACCTGCCTATTTAAAACTGTCTGCAGTTAGTGCATCTATTACTGAATTTAAGTAATGTGTGGTACCACATAGAGTGCATATATTTGCCATTCTTTGAATAAGTATTCCAACTACAAATTGTTATTATTTATATGTGTATATATTCCTGGACCCTTATTTTATATAAAGAAGCTGTGTTATCACATAACATAGTGTGTGGACGTTACTTTTTCAGAGCTTTGTGGAAACAATGTACTTAAGAACCAGCCGGCATTAGCTGCAGAAAGCTTAGGCCTGGCTGCTCATCCATTGCTACCAAATTGAGAGCCTTGCTGGTGTGTTGTTTGCCTTTACCCTACTGTATAGAGGGCAGAAGTACAGATAGCCCCCTCCAGTTAATACAACACCCCTTAAAGTTCCAGAGAAGGGAACATCTAGCAAGGACAATACAAAGGAGAAGCCTTGGCTAAATGCTTGGCTGATGAGAGATGGCAGACTAAATTGGCAAGTGGATATTATTCTGTTGTTGTTCTCTGCACCTGGGTTTCAATTTGCTTACGTGCGGCTAACAGGCTGAGTGTCCAAGGTTGAGAGAGAATGCCAACCAATCAAAGGGCCTATGCAATGATGAGCATAAATTGTTCCAGAAGCCAAACCACTGCTGTTACACTGCTATAATCTGTATCATACGTTGTTAGAGGGAAGTTCAAGGCATGCCTGCCAGTGAAGGGGCAGCCAATAATCTTACTGACACCTAAAGAAGCTATAGGTATATATGTTCCCCTACCAATCCCTCCGTCCAATAGGTTTTATTATTTGCCACGTAGGATGATGTCATAGCTGACGCACATCGAGGTATAAAGCATTTGTGTACCTGAAATGTAACCAAGAGTGTTTGGACTACAATGTGTTGTTCGCCAGATTTACCTGCTTTATTGAGCTGATTATAAAATAGCACTTTGCCATATTCTTTGAATCTGTCCGATTATCTGGGTCCAAGATCATTTGTTATGGTGATTCTATTCTGTGCATAGTCACGCCCAAAAAGTGCTACAAACATTTGCTTATTCATACAAGCTACCAAACCCATACATCATACACTCACTCATCCACACACACATGCACGCATACATACACACATAATACCTTACTATCAGCCCCGGTCTGGACTCCGCTCTTCTCCACTTGTGCCGGGCAAAAGCTGTCTGGCTCCCACGCAGCATGGACAGGAAGCAGGACGCAAAGAGTGCTTCCTGGTTCCTGCACATACACGTGCCCCAGGCAATCTGAATGCACGAGGAGTCTCAGGAGTGCCCCTTATGCACTAGCAGAGGTGCAGTTCCCAAGCGTGCATCCCCAATGGGCCATGCAAGGCTGGGTAAGCAAAACTGCTTGGGCCTTTCATGGTCCATTAGAAATGTGTGATGGAGAACAAAAATTGTCAAAGGAAAGCCAACTTAGGAGTGGAGGTAGTTCCTACATAATGGGTGCCAGCACTGGTGGGTCGTCGGCGTCCGGTCCCCCATTATTAGCAAGCTGCCCATGCACAAAGGCTTACTACAGAGCCACCATATCTGCCAAGACTACAAATGTAAACAGAAAGATTGAATATATGTCTATGTACCAGGTCATAGCTTTCTTATCCCGGAAGAGTTTCAAGGCATTTCTTCCTTTGTTGCAAACGGAAGTATGCATGCTAAAGTAAACTTATCAGAGAACGTTGTCTAAAAAAACGAGCAACCAGGCTACAGCCTTGACACCGTGAAGCCGCCGTTGGATCTGCGCATGTCACTTGAACCAGGTGCTGCTACTGAGCGTGCCAAGGGGCCATTCGCTCTCGGTTACACAGTCCAAGGGCATATCGTGCCTGCAGTGCTCTGCATCGGCGACATTGCAGCTGCAATCGGCTCTCAGTTTCACGAGAAGAAAGGGGCTGCTTTGTGCCTCTCGTGTATGGAGGCGCAGCACTAAAGTGTACAAAGGACTAACAGAGCCTTTCGCCCTGCACGCCCCTGGGCTTCTGCTTATGCGTGGGAGCCGTGCAAGGGCGTGGACAGGAAAATCAAACTGTAAATCCAAGTACCTCACGCCCATGCATGTCAGGAAAGACACAGACGTGGAGCTCGGGTTGTTCTTCACGGAAAAGAAAGTTATGGCAGCCGGGGTCAAAAAAAAATTGCAGCTAGAAAGTGCAAAAGTCGGTCTTCCTTGAAAATGGCCCTTCTCTAGTTTTGGGAGTTGCTTTCGAAGAGAAAAGCCTGGATACATTGTTACATATAATGATGGCAATGCTTCCTTTTTTTTTTTTTTTTTTTTTTTTTTTTTTATTTGTATTTAATCAAAAGATTTTTACAAAGTTTGAGGTTTCTGTCTGTGTCTGTAAGCGTGGCGAAGATAAAAAGGAAAGAAGATGATAAAATGAGAACAGCTCTCTAAAAATGTGCCTTTATCGGCCAGTTTATGGCTTCCAAGATTTTGTAGGATGCTATTTGCCATGATGTTTTGTCGCCTCCAATCAAACGAGACCAACATGTTTCTTCGTCCTCTATGATGAAATCTGAGAAGGTTGCTTTTAAGTATCTTCTTCTTATATGTTGGTTTGAGGCACATTTTAGGAGCAAGTGGCGGATTGTTTCCTTTTCTTGTGTCTCACAAAATCGACAATTATTGTTCTCCGACTGGCCTCTAATTGTCAGGATCTCGTTTGTCTGCAAGACATTTAGACGGGCTCTCATCAGCATGTCTCTCCCTTTCCTGGATGGGAACTTCTTTATATATTCCTGGAGTTCATTGAGTTTTTTCGTGGTTGACGGCAGGTGTAAGGTTAGTTTGTTTTTTCCTGCTGTCTCCAGGGTGCTTATCCAGTCGAGTTCTTTGATTTTGGTGAAGGTTCTCTTTGGGTACTTTATTAGTTGTTCTTCGTCTGCATTGACCTGTTCTAGCAAGCTGAAGTTTTCTTCTTTCCATTTTTTGAGGGTTTTGCTTGTATTCCTTTCTATTTCGAGGTTGATGAGAAAGTATATTGATGGTGGTTCAGCCATCCGGCATTTCCTGAACAGTCTTAGAGACGATTGTGAGACTGAACTTCTGAGAGAGGGTAAACTGAGCTCTCGTCGAATTGAGGCTATTGGGGTCGAGTTTGGGAGACTGAGGACTTTTCGCCAGAACTTTGCCTCAATTTTTGTCCAAATGGATCGTGGTAAGTTCATCATAGCATCTCCCCCATATGTTAGTGTCGGCATCACCTTTTTCTTGTAGTATTCTAGCACAGGGATAAGTGAGAATCTTCCAAACTTTTTGTCTATGGCCCTGGCTTGGGCTGCCAATTTGTTGGCTTTGGACATCAGGACCGATTGCATGGCTTTGTCTTGCGAAGAGGAGTCTAGGGTTACTCCTAGGTATTTGAAGTTAAACACTCGCTCGATCAGTGATCCTTCCAAAGTTAGTTTCAATTTTTCTGTTTTCCTGGTCGCTTTTTCCAGTACTAAGAATTTTGTTTTCTTTACGTTTATTTCCAGTTTGTTTTCTTGCATATACCCTTGGAGCTTTGTCAGTTGACGCTGCAGACCAATCGGTGTATGATCCATTAGGACCAGGTCGTCTGCATAAAGCAAACGTGTTATCGGGGTTTTGCATATTTTTGGGGGAAATGCTCTAATTGTTGGGTCCTCGTTTTGGATGTCTCCAATGAATGCCAAAAACAGGGCCGGGGCCAGCGGGCACCCCTGCTTCACTCCTCTCGCTGTTGGGATGGGTGCTGATAGCAGGCCGTTTTGGTCAAGTCGGATGCGTATTGAGGTGTCGGTGTATAGTGCTTTGATCGGGTTTAATATAGACGGTGGACATTCCCAGGTCTCCAGTTTGGACCATAGGCGGGCCCTGTCTATCCGATCGAATGCTTGTGTCAGATCGATGAATGCCACAAAAATTCTCGTTCCTCCTTCCAGTACTCTGTTTTTCAGCACGTTTAGTATTAGGATGTTGGCTGTCGTGCCCAGGTTTCTTTTGAATCCTGTTTGGAGTGGGTCGTTACAGGGTGATTCCTCCATCCAGATCTTGAAGCGATCGAGAAGCATTGAACCAAACACTTTGCCGATGACGTCCAGGAGCGCAATCGGTCTGTAATTTTTCGGGTCTTTTTTGTCTCCTTTCTTGAATATTGGAACGATTGTTGCTTGTTTCCATGAGGGTGGTATCGTTTTTAAGTTGCAACTTCTGCCAAAGATTTTGCTTAGCAGGCTTGGCCACTCATTTTCAAGTGTTTTTAGATCGGAGTTTGTGATCCCGTCGGGTCCTGGGGCGTGAGAGTTTTTTAAGCCTCTGATTTTCGTTTGGATTTCATGTGGGTCGTCAATGATTATCCATGGCTCCGTAGACATTCCGACCTGTAATTTTAAGTTGGAACTTGGTGCCTGGTACATAGTAGTGAAATGTTTTGTCCAAGTAGTTTCCCCAATCTCGTTTATGATTGTATTTTCTTGGGTTTCGTTAGCCGCTCTCAAGATTTTCCAGAATTCTTTTGTGTTCTTGCCACTTATCGCTTTTAGAATGATTTCAGCATCTTGTTGGTAGAGAGACAGTCTGTGGCCTTTAACCCATGCTTTGTATAGTTTGGTTTCCGCTTCTGCCGCTCTCACAGCCCCTGGAGATCCTGAAGATTTTGCTTTGCGCTGTATTTTTCGCAGTGCCCGACGTTTCTCCACCAGTGTTAGGTCGTACACATGTCTTGGGGGATTTTCACTGTTTGTTTTTGTTTTACGAGTCTTCTTAAACTTCGTCAGGAATGGCGTATAATCTGTAGTATTTTTGCCCAAGTGATTTAGCATTGAGCTGAATCCTTTTTCTATTTCCTTGATGGCCTCAGTTGTAAGGTATAGACGATTTCCCTTCGTGTTGGCTATGACTTGGTGCTCAACATACTCGTTCTGTGGCCTTATTGACATCCAGGTTGTTGACAGGGGGTTGTGGTCGCTGGCTGTGACTCTTGTAATTTCAAAATCTTTCGTTATTGCCAGTAATGGTTCAGTGACGTAGATGTAGTCTATTGTACCTGCCAGTTCCTTCATTTCCCATGATGGCGGGCGATTTGGGTCTGGGAATGCTTCGTGCAAATTGTGAAGGTTTCTTGAATTCATCAATTTGACCCATAGGTTGCCGCGTTGTTTGCCTGTTGAGTTGTGGCCTAGGTGCGCCACTCTTTCTTCCGAGCTCATACACGTAGCGTTCAGGTCACCGCATATGAGGAAGTATGTTACCAGATGTTCCGATAGTGCCTCATCTATCGCGTCCTCCATTTTTTCTATGTAGGCGGTAGGCTCTATACTTGCGGGGTTCCAGTAGGTATTTACTACGATTAAGGTGACTTTCTCGTAGGCGTTTTTAACGGTGCTCCACCATCTCCATGCCGCCTTAACCATCAGGATCATTTGGTTGCTGATCAATGTTTCTTCTAGTTTGATCCCTGAGTCTTTTTTGGTTGCGATCAGTAATCCCGACGAAGGTCTTCCTCGACTTCCTTGTTTGGCTGGTGCAAGGATGACTTCGAACCCCCCTATTGCAGGGGGTTCAGTCAGCCAGGTTTCTTGGAGGCATAGAAGATCGTATAATCCCAGGTCCATGTCTTTTGGAGACAATAAGTGGGTATGTCCTCTCGTGTTCCACGAGCACATTTTTAGTTCGCACTTTGAGGGGGTCGCGCGACGTCTGTCATGTAGACTGTGCTCGTCTCTCGCTGGTTGCTATGTTTGCTTTTTTCCCCTCAGAATTTTGGGCAACCAGGACCATATGTCTTTCGTGGGTTCACATCTTTTTTGGGGAGGTTTTTCTGTTGGGAGTTTGGCTGTTATTTCTGAAATTTCCTTGGCCTTATTAAGTTTTTTTGTGTCTTTGGTTTTTATAAGACTTTCGTGATTTTTGTTTTCTTTCGAGGCTTGTCGCTTTTCCCTCAGTTTCTCTTCAGCTCCCCGGACTCTTGCTCTGTCCTTGTTTTTTTCAGACGACTTATTGCGACCCATTCTTCCTAAGGCACTTATTGGGTGTCTGTCTGCTTCCTTTTTACTGGGATTAGTACGCCTTGTGTTTTCAGCCTCCCTTTTATTGTCTTCTTCACTTTTGTTTGATTGCACTTTAACTTCGTAGCCCATTTCGTCCAGCTCTTCACTACAGTCGAGGATCAGGTTTTTCAACGTTGTTGATGTTACATAGAGTACCGTTTTTGCTTTTGTATTTTCGTGGCTTGGCTCTACTACAAGCAGATCTTCTGATTTTATTTTATTCAGCTTTCGAATGTATTTAAACAGTGTTAACACTGAGTTTCGGTTCAAGATTATTTCGTCTCTGTTTTCTTTCACTTGTGTGATCTTTATACGCCATTTAGCTTTGTCCACTTTTTTCGGTTTTAGGTTGTATTTCTGTGTTCTGGATCTGTACCGAAAGATCGTTTCTCCTTTGTCTCGTGACGAGCTGAGTCGTTTTTCAGTATTGGGTTTGTTATGGGCGTTCGTGGATTGGGAACGCGGTCTACCCGGTGTTATGTTTCTAGACGGCTTTCTTATGTGTTTGTGATCGTTCCGTCTACCTGCCGATCTCCTTCTTGATTTACCGCGTTCACCCCCTTTCTGTCTTGAGGAGTTGTATCTTTGTTCTTTTTTCCAGTTTCCTGAGGTCAGATTGTCTCTGGGTCTCGATTTCGACCTTCCGTTTTCTTTTTTTGTTTCTTTCTGCATCCTTTTTGGCGTTGTCTGTCTTTCTGCGTCAATCGGACTGGCGCCCTTGTTTATTGCATTCTTCACGTTTTCCCTATAATTTTTTGCTGCTTTTCCTCTAGTCGCTTCTTCGTTACTTCTTATGAATTCTGTATTTTCCTTTCCTTTGTGTGATTGTGATGTTGGTGCTTCACTGGAGCAATGTGCAACTGGACTCATGGGCGAATTCTCTGCCAGATGTTGGCTCAGATTCATCAATTCTTCATCTTCGATGCGTTCAATTGTTGATGGGGATAGGGTAAAGGTTCTTTTTTTTTGGCGTTTCAGTTATTGGCGGTGATAAACTGGTGATTCTTTTTTCTGAAATTTCAGGATTTTTTGTTTGCCTCGGCTCTATTTCTTTGTCCTTCATTTGTGGTTTTTCCTTGTGTTTTACTGGTCGTGTGAAAAGTTGAAAAATACCTTCTGCAGTTTGGTTTCCAGTTGGGGGTTGTCTAGATGGTGGTCTCTTTGTTGGTTGGGTCTCAGTTTGTTTTAGATTCACCTCTTTGTTTACTCCCTTTGTTGGTGGATTATTTGTTGTATGGCCTATAGTAGCTGTGGTTTGAGTCCCCCTCGTTTTGTTCACCGGCCTTTGTTCTTTGTCTTCGTACTGCTCTTTTTGTCGTGGAGGCGAACCCTCGTCGTTTATTGTAGCTGTGCTTGATTTTCTGGCTTCCAAGGCCATAACGTAAGCTTCCAAGAAGATAACTTTACTGTGGATCATCGCTTGGATGCTTGTGTGGTCTTTCAAGGAGTCAGCGATAGTTTCGTAAAGTTTCATAAATGGTGCCAGTGCAATGTTCACTGATGACATAATTGACAGTAAGTCCATTTTTTTTTTATTTGAGGAATCCGTCGGGCTGGTCGAGTGCTGTAACGGAGTTCTTCTTAAGGGGGATTCAGTTAAGATTGTTGTCTGATTTGACCAGCTGCCTCGACTTGGCCTTGTTGTTTCTAGTGAGGCTCTTCCTTTTCGGTTTTTGTCGATGTGGGGACTTCGAATGTCATTTCCCCCCATATTCAAGTTTTGGTTGATATGGGGTCTCGTAAGGTTTTCTTGATTAGATTCGTCTGGGTCTGCTATGGGTGGCCTACCTTTTGTCGTGTTTTCGTTTTGGACTTTGCAGAGCCCCGCTTGGTTGAGGTTTTCTGGACCCAGCATTTTATTTGGTGTCTTATTTACTTTATCTCTGTATGTTCCTGTGAAGTTATCAACGTTCAAGGTGATACCCTCGGGCAGTGAGGGTGTTGCCTGATTGAAGTTGCAGGAGCCTTCCTTTATTTCTGTTGTTAAGTCCATTGGGTCATTTGGGTCAACTGTAATGAGGCTCTCCTCTTGGATGGTGTGGGGGTTTTCTATGTACTCAGACGTGACAGTCCCCATTTCTAGGTCTTTGCCCGAGTTTCTCTTCAATTCCCCCTTCTCTGTGACTTTTGTCGGTTTCAAATTTTGCTGGCCTCTTGGTGAGTTCGTGGAAATCTTTTGGGCTAGTGTCGGGCACGGTGGTTCCCCCTCAGGCCCCACTTTGTCAATCCACTGCCCTTGTGGCTTGTTGCTTTCTCCTGAGGGCCGTCTTTTACTGTGCGGCCGGTTGTCGCTAACGTATTGCTCAACTCTGCGTAGTTTTGCTACCGGCAGGCAGTCGTTTAAAGCTTCGAGTATTTCAAGATCTGTAAGTTCCCTCTGCGGGTACTCTTTTGTTGCTTTATGTCTGCTGTTTGCGTAGAAATAATCTTTTATTGAGTTTTTAAGTACCCCTCCTTCTCCTCGCGGTGGGTCGTTTTCGTTTGTATTGATCAACAATTGGTCAGGTGTTTTTTGTTGCTGTTCGGGCTTCTGGGGCCCTTTTTTCGTTCTGCTGCTAAACTTGTTTTTCGTTGTTATACGGTTCTTGAGTTTCTTGAGAGGCAGGGAACTTGTTCTCTGTCTTTTCTTTTTATTGGGGTTTGATGGCCCTTGTACATTGATTTTTTCTGGGACCCAACTGGTCTCTGCACTTTCCTCCGCCTCTTTGTGAATGAGAGCCACCACTTTCACTTTCCTTTCCGCCAGTGAACACGTCGACGGTACTCCGTTGATGTGCAGCTCTCCGTCGGGCTTCCCCTGCCCGTTCTCTTCGGGTGGGGTGCCCGCCACCTCCTCCGGTTCTGCCTCTCCTGGGGCCGTCGTGCCATCTGTCTCTTTTCCCCCCCCTCCTTCAGCAGCTTCCACGTCTGGCAGCCCTCCTCCGAGGGCTCCCGCCGTGGGGCGAGGAGCGCTCAGCTGGGCTCCGGGGGAGGGAGGTATTGGGTGCTGCGCCAGACCGGCAGGCCTAGTTCCCACTCCGAGGCTCGCTCTCCCGGCGGCTCTGTCCGCCTTGGCCGTGTCTTCCTGCCCCGTCCGCCCCTCCCCGCCGTCCCACGCGGACCGCGGTCCTCCTTCGAGGGCCGCTTCCGCGGGGTCCCGCTCAACCGCGGCGGCTAGGAGTGGCGGCCGGGTGTCTTTCCGGCCAGCCATGGCCTCAGCTGTCTTGATTTCCAGGCTCTTTGCCCATTTGTCATCAGTTGCTCCTCCAGTTAAGGCTGATCGTTCCTGGGGGTCATGCTGGGCTGCTTTGGGATCTTCTGAGACTGGAGGCCGGAAGACTTTGCTTTTGGTTGGATATACCTTTATGGTGTTCGCTGGCGCTTGCTGGGGCGTCGGTTTTGGGGAGCCCATTTGAGGTAATGTCTCTGGGGAATCCATAAATGTTGGTGTTTGTTGTTGTTGTTTATGACTCAGCTGTTTCTGGTTTAGTTTGGCGCTCCTCAGGCGTCTGCCCTCTTCTTCCATTTCTTCCTCTCTTGGAGGCTCTCTTAGAGGCTCATTTTGCTCTGGGTTCATGGCAGTTTCCCGCATTTCTCTGTTTGCCCTTGCAGCCCTGGCTGACATGACTGCAAGACTGCCACTCTTCGTCCACTCCGCGTCCGCTCCGCGGATAGAAAGGGTTTATATGTGAGGGTCCTCCCCCACGCTGAAAAGAGTAGAACTGGGCAACAGACTCTCCTGCAAGACTGCCACTCTTCGTCCACTCCGCGTCCGCTCCGCGGATAGAAAGGGTTTATATGTGAGGGTCCTCCCCCACGCTGAAAAGAGTAGAACTGGGCAACAGACTCTCCTGCAAGACTGCCACTCTTCGTCCACTCTGCTTCCTTTTTGTTCCAAATGGTTGCAGGAAATTGCATACTTGCCAACATTCCGTGACCAAAAAGATGTAGGATTTTTCAAATTTCAACAATAATACTTCACATAACAATTACATCACTGGAAAATACAAAACATACATTGTTGGCACCAGTGGAGCATTATAAAATACACAATCCCTCACACAGCACAACATGGAAAGATGTTCAAATGTTTAAAATGTATAATTAAGAATGGTAAGGTAGCACCAAATTCAATTACCTAGCTTCACAGACGGTAATCACACAGAGCTGGTAGTAGGCAAAGTTTGCCACTGCTCTGTAGCAGCAGCCTGGGCAATACATATTTATTCCTGCAATGCAAGATGAATAACTGAACAACATGGAGACTGACACCCTCCTCAATCTGAAATGCATATGCTATGTGTTGGTGATACGCTCTGCCACTTGCCTTCACTGGTGGTTCACCTAAGGCCTGTCCTGGACAGAGTGCAGTGCAGAGTCACGTAGATGTCAGGTCACTGGATTGGTCTGTGCCTATCACTCAAAGTTATCACTTACCCGCCCACCGCACAGACAGAATAACTAATGTGTTCCATGCTTTGTCCTGGGCTGGTCTGAAGCAGCCTGCCTTAGAGTCACATAAATTACCTGCCCCTGTAAAAAGCAGTAGGAGCTGTCACCCAAATCTGTAGGAGATAGGGCTGCTTAAAAAGCAGTAGCCTACTGCCTAACAGGGGTGTTGCCTGGTCTGGAAAAGACGCGGGGCTACGCTAATGTCAGAGCTTTCGGGACTGGGGGCTAGCTAGCCTTTTTGTTGTAGCGCCTGAGATTCTATCCGGGGCTACAACAAAAAGATCAGGGGCTATAGCCCCCTTAGCCCCCCCCTTGCAACGCTTCTGCAGCCTAAATCAGTAGGGTTGGCAAGTATGAAATTGTAGCCTTGTTCTTTAATTTAGGGGAACACCCTCTCACTCGGTCCGCCCTCTTGAGTTCTCGTATTATTCAAAAGTGCGCATGTGTGTGAGAAACTGGAACGGGAAAATAGTGCTGTGCCACAGCCATGAAAGAAGAATTAGGTGGAATTAATATTTGTATTTATTTATTTTGCTCCTGCTTTTTTATTCTTCAGTCTTCCAGAGTATATTTTATTTTAGATAAATGTACCCCCACTATCCTTGTACATGGTCAAAAAGTGCTCTTGGTAGGATTTCTTTGGACACTGGCAGGGTATACACATAAGCATGTTCAATGTTGCCGCCAAATGCCCCCACTGTTGCATGTCATCCCTCATGGGAGCATGGTAGCTCCCAGGACTTGTGCCTTGGTCACATGGTAGTAACCATGTGACCTACCTAATAAACGGAATGAGCTAGTTCTGGCGCGTCAGTCCATCAAGAGCTGACTCCTCCGTCGTTGTTGCCCGCACCATGCTGGTGCTGCGCAGTGTGAATAGGGCCTACAAGCGTGGCCCTGAAGCCGGGGTGAGTGCCCCTGCTGGGCAACTCCGCCCCCACTGTCATTGTCCTGCTGTGTGATCACGGCCATTGGTGCAGTACCGGCATGGGTGCCCCCAGAGCCGAGGCTGCTGCTTGCTGGGTGCCCCCAGCCATGGTGTCTGATTCCGGTGACTCGGACTCCGCAGGGTGCCCCCTGCAGTCTGGTGACTGCGTGATTGCAGTGTTACTATAAATCCGGGTGATCCCGGTGCTCGTGTGTGACCTGCCTGGAAGCCAAGGGGCGGGCCGCCGCATTGGTGAAGAGGATGGTGGTTCGGGCCCTGTACAGGAATGGTGCAGGCTGCGGCAAGCCAGTGATTATTCTCTCTCTCCTTTTCGCCTTTGTTCAGCACAGCGGCACCGGCCGCATGGAGGTGAGAAGTGATGTTGCAGCGTTGGCCGTGGAAGAAAGGGGTGTGGCCTGGGTGCACCCGGACTGGCTGCCGCAAAATAAAAAAAGAGGAAAAAATAAAGAATTTTCGGGGCCCGTGGAAGCGGTACGGGTGTGGCCTGACAATACCCAGGCCGGCCGCGGTGAAGGAAACAAAGGGGCATTGAAGCCTGCGCAGCCCCGAAAAGAAGGGGCATGGCCCATTAAGACCCGGGCCTGCCGCAGTGAAAGAAATATGGGCATATTGAGGCCCACGTCAGCCCCGTTAAGAGGGGGTGTGGCCCATCATGACCCGGCCCTGCTGCGGTGAAAAGAACAAAGGGACCTTGAGGCCTGCGGCAGCCCAGAGAAGAGGGTGCATGGCCTATTACCACTCGGGCCTGCACCAGTGAAAGGAGCGCTGTTGTGCGTGACACTGGGGGAGAGGAGCCGAAGTGAGGGACAGAGGTTCTGGTGAGAGACAGATGAATACAACCCCTCCGGGCACAGGGTCAGGCCCTCAAAGCCCACCAGACACCCCAGAGAATGGGGTAGAGGGAAAAAAATGCAAGTGGCCCTCCTATCATCCCGGGGCGCTGGTGGTGAAATAGGCATGCTCTCGGTCCGAGGCTTGCAAAGTAGGGGCCCTGGTGTGATCCAGGGCCCAGCAGTGGTGATGTCCAGCTTGAAAACAAAAGATGGGGGAGGGGAAGGAAAATGACATGGCTGCATCTGCAGTGCCGCACAATGGAAGGGGGTGTTGGTTGCAGGCTCCAGGTAGGAGCAACATCACGCACAGTGAAGAAATTGTGGGGCTGCCCATGCTCACTATACAGGGGCAGGCCCCATGCCAGCATGCCAAATGTGCGGTTGGCACCCCAGAGCCAGGTAGCAGTGACTCCCAAGAGGAAAGAAGAAGGAGTGGAGGAGGGTTTCAGCTGCCGCGAGTGCTTGTGCGCCCTATGACAGTAGCAGTGTCCTGCATCAGCCCCTGTGTGGAGGGTGTAGTGACATGAGTGGCCCATCATCCAACACCAGCACTCTGCCATCGTGCCACCACAGTTTTCCCGCCATCATCTAGAGACTAGGCCGAGGTTGCCCCTGGTACCCCCAGGTGAGGCTTTACCGGTCCTGAACTTTGAGCTGTCCCATCATCTTGCCACCAGCATCCTGCCATGGTCTTGCCCCACCATCTAGAGACTAGTCCGAGGTGGCCCCAGGTACCCCCAGGTGCAGCTTTGCTGCCCTTGAATTCTGAACTTTCATGAACAGATGCCAATGGAAGTCGGACTGGTCTCCTGCGGACCTGCAGGTGCGTAAAGTAGACCCAGTAGTCATACACATGAAGTCTGGGAGCATGCAGACCCTGGACATGCTTAAAATGGCCCAGCCAAAATGTTGTGTGAAGCTGTGCTCCTGCGTTTGTGGGTTTCGTTGTGAGGGGTGCCAGGCGCGAACAATGGTGTTTTGTCAGTAGTGCAAGTTCCACTCACCCAGGTTAATAAAGTGTGTGCGTGCATGTGGAGTTTCCAACGTGTTACCAGTAACCCACCAACCCTGACTGTCACCCCTATGGGTACCAAGGCTTAGTGGGTGGGTAACCTGGGCTCCTAAGCGTGTGAAAATGTGTTGCACCTATAGTCCTAGTAGTATTGTTTGTATTATGATGTCATGTTTGAGCGTTGTTTGGTCATTATGGAAAAGGAGGAGTGTTGCATGTTAACCCATCCTGGGAGCATGGTAGCTCCCAGGACCTGTGCCTTGGTCACATGGTGGTAACCATGTCATCTACCTAGTAGAAGGGACAAGCCAGATCCGGCTCGTCAGTCGATCAAGAGCTGACTCCTACATCGTTGTTGTCCGCACCAGGCTGTTGCTGCGCAGTATGAATAGGGCCTACCACCGTGGCCCTGCATCCGGGGACGGTGCCCCTGCTGGGCAACACCGCTCCCACTGTCATTGTCCTGCCATGTGATCACGGCCATTGGTGCAGCACCGGCCTGCGTACCCCCAGAGCCGAGGCTGCTGCTTGCTGGGTGCGCCCAGCCATAGTGTCTGATTCCGGTGACCCGGAATCTGCAGGGAGACCTCTGTGGCCCAGCGACTGCGTGATCGCAGTATTGCTGTGAATCCGGGTGATCCCACACAAGCCATCAATCAAACCTGTTTTTTTTAAAATCCAAAAGCACTCTGCAAACAGGCACTTAGATTGAAAGACTTAAGTGTGGGGGGATACATACTTCTTAAGTACTCCAGCTATATGCGTCATAATTGAGGCGCCCCTCCAGCCCCCCATGACAAGGTGCTGGTGGGAGCTATGCATGAAAGCTCTGAGAACAAGCATTGTAATTGCCCCCATGTCACCGAGTGATCATGGGTCGACCTGGCTCGCGAGACAACAGCGCATTTCACATGGGATTTAAGGCCCACATACAGAGCAGATATTAGGAAACTACGAGCTTTAAGCCAAAAAGCAAGCTCTAAAAGAATGCGGCTGTCAAGACATGGGCCCAATTGAAAACCGTGAACAAGGTTGCTAAAATGAAACAGGGTCGGTTACTGCACTGCGCGCGCAGCACTTGGAATTTAGCTGCGGGTCTTCTGAAACGAACATGCATTAATTTACATGTCTACCCAGGCAAGCCGCCGAAACGTGTACGGTCTCTTGAAAGGCCTGTCGAAAGCAAATACGTCTATTTACAAACAATACGACGCAGCTGATTCTAAGAGCAGCGACCTATAACTATCAATGCATTGGGCGCCATACATTAGATGGGGACCGCACAATGACAACAAAGCACTATTTGTTGGTTTCGCTTGCGTGGAGCTAAACGAGTTTTTCTTTTTCTCTGGAACAAAGGCTCGTCAGCCTGAATTCGCCATGGTTCCTGAAGGAAGGAAAAACCAAACACACGTGCGATGTCTTTCCCGCGATGAAACATAACACGATTATTTACACTGCTCAATATATTCTGTTTATTTCTGGGGTTTTGTTTTTCAGCTCTAGCTCCGGAAATTAAGGATCGATGGCCGCACTTATCCCTGGGGCCGTATCCTAAAGTTCCAAACGATGTCATCCTTCAAACAACAACTAAATATAACAGATTCTCAACCGCTACGAGTTCAGCATTCAGTTGACTTGGCTTTGCACAGGCACACTGCTGGCTTGCTCTCAAAAAGTACCTCAAGTAAAGGAAAGAGCGCCGGATGTGCTATTTTACTTGCAGCACTAAAGGAAGTGGCTACGCGCATCCCAGGGGGCAGCGCGGCAGCGCAAACGATGCTCTGACCAGGCCCCTGTATACACTAGGGTCAGGAGTGAGGTGAATTGTTTGTCATTTTTGTGGGAGAATATATGTTGGTAAAATGAAGTGTTAAGGTGGGCACTACGACGTGACACATATGTTGAATAATCAAAATTCATTTATTCATGAGAAGCTTTCGCCTGGAGCAACCCAGTTATGAGGAGGTCCTGTGGCATAAGGACCAAATTGAAATGAGCAAAAAGATAGAGTTAATATGTTCTATCAAAAACTGGTGCTCTCAGTTAACCCTAAAGAGGGCAGCACATTTAGGTAATCCACTTCGTAACCATTTATTGAAATATTTGGAATAAATTATCACCATAAAAAGGAATTGTGCTTCAAGGAAATGTTTATTCACATCCCTTAACGTAGTTCCTTTTTTTGGAATATGTTGGTACCTGATTGCCTGACTGTAGATGACAGACTGACGACGAAAAAGTTATCTGTCAGCTGCAGCCAGGCCATCAGGTACCAACACATAACCACAAGTAAAATGGACAAGCATCTCGCCACATTCCACACATCCTTTCTGCAAAAGGGACACTCTGACAGACTGATTGTGCATTGCAAATTCCAAGAGATAACCTGCTACTATACAGAGAAAGCAAAATGGCAGAAAGATGACCTCTTGCCACCCATCACTCAGCTTTAACACAGCTGAACAGAATTGTTAAGGACATACAACCAATATTCAGCAGGGACAAAGAACTGAAGGATATTTTCAAAGGACCCCCATTTGATTGCATATAGAAACATGAAAGTATAGCACAGTCCCTGACCAGAAGCACATTCCACTGGAGCAAGAACAAGTGAGACCTGGAACATACCATGCAATGGGGTTCATTCTGAGTCAGGCGGTCCGGTAAAAAAGTACCGGTATCTGAGAAAACAGCCGCTTTACTGGACCGCCCGACTAAGGGAGCGCCAGTGGGGCACCTGGCTCACCTCCAGCTAAATGCTGGAGGTAAGCCAGATGTCATACCAGCCAAAAAAGCACTGGTTACCACCACCAGCATTTCCAGTGGCGGTAATGATGGCAAATCGGACTCCATGAATGGGGATTTACACCGCTCCACTGGCACCCGCAATCCAGTGGCAGTGCCAGAAACGGTAACAGCCTTTGCCAGTATCCTGGCGGCTCTACCACCAGGATATCGGCAAGGTTCTAGTGAGGCCCAATGTTAGGAGATACAAAACCTGTCAGCACATCGGATCTGCACTGAAACTGTTATAACAACCCCACAGAACCAAACAGTACAGATTCAATGGACTGCAAATAGTCCAACATTGTGTACCTTATCCAATGCAAGAAATCCCCATGAAGTAACTACATAGGTGAAGTTTGCTAGGAACTGTGTGAAAGAATAAATCTACACAGACATACAATATTGAACCATAAATCAGAATCACTAATGGGTTATCACTTCATGCTAAAGTGGCTCTAAAATAAAACAAAAACAAAAAGGGCTTTCCTATGGCGCTTCATGCCGGAGTCCATCCTCTAATGGTGGGACCAGGTGCTGCTGGGAGTTGTCTTGTTTCCAAGACAAGCACATTGTCCCTGAGCTAGCTTCCTGACCCACTAAAAAGGATTGAGCTGTTTATTGAAAGGAGATCTCACGAATGCAAGACACAGAAGGACACGGGAACCCACGTTTTGACGATGTTCAACTAAAAGAACATAGGTTTGAACAGGGATGTAGGTTTTATGTCTCACTATCGTGAACTTTGGGCCTAGCCAGTCAGGCAACATACCATCTCAACACTGGAATACTATCTCTCAGGTTCACGTGGATGCTCGCAACTCTTGCCAACCAGAGAGCTTGTTCTTAAAACAATTAAATATTCTCAATGCATAGCAGTTTAGAGGGCTTTTTGCAAAGTATTATTAAGCAGTACAGTAAGGGCAGGTAGTCTGTACTGGGCCTTCAGACTAAGCAGCCATGATTTGAAAATGTTAATCCTTGTTGCAAATGTTTTCAGCTGAACCATTTTACCTCTCAAATGAATGCACAAAAACACAGCCCTCCACTGCCTTTTAAAACCCTGAACCTCAAGAATTATTTACTGTTAACAGAAATGCATTGATTACCACATTCACTGGTCCCGGCTTTAGAAAGCATGTCTCACATTTTTGAAAATACGGAAATTAAGCGTTCTCCCAGGCTATCTAGCACAGTTCCCTAACAGACTGGATTGAGACCAATTTCTTAGAGCTCATCTGAACCTGCTGCCCACAAATGAAGTTCTTGCAATGCGAACCAAATCCAATCAGAATCCCTGTCGTTATTGTGAAGTGGACTCCAGCATTGAAACGCTGAAACACCTCTTGTTACTCTTTCCAGCTCAAACCAGAGAGAGAACGAAACAACTTGGCCAGTTGATCTCACAATTCTCCACTCTTGATGTGGAGGATTGGTGGACTACTCTGAAGAATGGAGCAAAGACTTCACACGTGATAGCAGTTGTCGCGTTTATCACCAAAATACTTCAATAATATGAAGAGACTTATGGGCCTCATTACAAGTTTGCCGGTCCTGTAGTAACGGCGCTGGTAAGCTACTGGCGCCGTTACTACCAGACTGGCAAACTATGAGTTCTGCTTGCGGGAGCCTTTTCGCCCGCCAGGTCTGACATGGCGGACGTACCGGCACTCGTGAGCATGTCACATGCACCAGCACCATTCACGAATGGTGCTGGTGCATTCGACCTCCCCATTCCCGCTCAATGGGAATGGGGATTAATTATTACCGGCACGCGGTAATGGGGATGTACCGGGTTCGCCGGGCCTGGAATGGCCCGGTACATCCCCAATGCCGGGTGCCGGTAAAAAAATGACTCTGGCGCAGCCGTGCTGGTAATTACTGCCAAGGCTGCCTCCAACGGCATAATGAGGCCCAATGTCTTACCTTAAGGAATCTCTTGTGGTGGGGCAATTGTTGGCTAGAGAGCAGGTGCCCCCCTGCCTTTCCCAAAAAACATGGAATTACAAAATCAGAAAGAACACATTTCAAACTGCATTTTAAAATCTCCTGG
Source organism: Ambystoma mexicanum (assembly GCF_040938575.1). NCBI lineage: Eukaryota > Metazoa > Chordata > Amphibia > Caudata > Ambystomatidae > Ambystoma > Ambystoma mexicanum. The sequence goes on from NC_090933.1 coordinate 933,482,679, forward strand.
GAATGCAGCTGGCACAAAGTGGCAGGTAAGCATGTACCGAGGATGAGGGTTTCACGACACTAGTAGGGCAGAATTTCTATAGGTAGGGATGATGTTGCAGCGTACCCATATGTAGAAATATTATGTGCCAGGAATGTACCAGGCATCGGTAGGCAGCAAATAAATTCAGAACAAATGTGTCCTGCAGAGGAACAGAAGTTGCCATTTTAAATTGCACCAGCAGCAGTGAATTGAGCGCTGCTGCTTTAAGAAAAGCCCAGTTAAGCATGCTTGAACAAATCAGGGAAAATGCTGTAGCCGGCTAGATGGTGGCTACATTAAAAGCAATGTCAACAAGACGAGACCTTCGGAACAAGAAATTATTGTGTGCGGTCAGCTGTTAGATAAATTGAGTTGCAAAGACACAGCAAAACGTTTCAAGTTTATGGGATGAACTGGGCATTCCAGGAAGTTAGAAGGAGTTGGCAGATTAATGTCTCTGCAGTCGACTAGGCGTGACAGAAGGAGCAAGAAGAGACTAATGAAAAAACAACTAATTACAGTGATAAGGTCTTAGCAAGGTAAAAGCAGGATAACTCACAAAATAATTATTCATAGATATATGTCAAGAGCAGGATGGCGATCACGGATTGCCAACAAGGGCTTGAGCCTCTGCGACTCATGGCATGGGAGGCAACATAGGCTATTTCATTTAAATAAAATAAGGCTATGTGCTTCTCTCTCTCGCTCTCTCACCTACATAAACGTTTAATCATAGAGCCAGTTCATGGATAGTGTGACCACGTTCTGACCGATGAAGCACATGTTTCTTTTTTCACTGCAGAAGTAACTTAGGGCCGACCAATTACTTTCCACATATGATGAGGTAGCACTTTTTAGGTGAACGTCCATGGGTGGGATTTTAAATAATGATTGACCAATCCGTAGTTGTACACATATAGGATTCCATATGTAGCTTAGTAGAGATAGCTTACTAGAGGGAGCCAATTACCAGGAGCGATAGGTTTTCATAACTGTGACATCACAATGACTCATTTGTATTACATAAGCTCCTGTTTTCTGTTCAAACGTTGGAGAATGTTGGACAGAGAGCTTGGCTTTTATCTTGCTTTTTCCCCAGTCTATTGCAATAAACTGGTTGCCTTGCATTTGGCATACCACAATCACTATGTGTTGTCTCTTTTTTGACAAATAGCAGTTAGAGGGCTATTTGGCTTTTGACCTCTCGTTGCACCTTTGGACTTTTCTTTAAAAAAATAATGTTTAAATATATTTTATTTTAGCATTATTATTTTATTATATTATTATATAATACTGGATGAAATTGTGATGTTTTAGCTAAGAATTTGTAATCAATTAAAGCAAATAAAAATTGATTACCACATTCACTAGTCCTGGCTCTAGAAAGCATGTCTCACATTTTTGAAAATACAGAAAAGACCAGATTGCTTTATATAATTGCTTTATATAAATAGGTAAATGTAAGCATTTTTGAAGCAGTACAATATTTCTAACTGCTCTTTCTGCAAGCCCCAGGTTCTGCAATGTAGATTCATGGTTGTTAATTAGAAAGGTCACATCACTGCATTGCTTGCATGTCAGCCCTGGATGTATATAGCTAATTATTAAATTTGATGAGAGGACAGAGGTTTTCCATGATCTTAAGCCCTATTAAGTAAAAACGTAGTTTCTTTTTGATTTTTGATCGGTGGGAGGTTTACAATATCCTCTTACAATTTAGTAAATTTCAAGGAGACCTTTGCATGGGGAAGTGAGAATTACAGTCTCAATCTCACATATGTGATTTAGCTTAAAGAACCTCATTGGCAGTTATAGCCTAATTAGGTCAAATGGAAGTGATGTGACATGCACATGTTTTTTCCACATTAATCTTTCCATTAAATTACAAAAAGGGTCATTATTGCATTTTTTGATAGCTTAGCTCCGTACAGAATCATCAGCAATATTTAGCCTCATAGATTTCAATGATGGGCAGAATTTAGTCTTCTTCCGTCTGACCCTGAAGTTTTGGTAAACTCCCGGGAGGCACTTACTCTGCTTCTTATCACATAATGGATTTTATTTGAATAGCACACCCAAATTGCAATATTTCTCAGCAATATCTACTTTGTAAATACTGTTAGCACAATAAAATGAACACAATCTTTTTTTCTGACAATATCAACTTTAGACTTTTGTTTATTTATCTTTAAATCATTAACTGTGTAATATTGTTAAAGGGTATTGATAGATGGTTGCAAATCTATTTTCATATGGTCCATTACAACAGTATAGTTCACAAACGACTTCCACATCTAACCACAGACACATCTGCTACTCCCCCCACCCTCCACCCTTACTGATCTTTCCCTGGGACTCTGGAAAGACCAGTCTCTCTTCAATAAGAACTCATTCATCGTTGGTCACTTTGATTCCCAACACCATGGGCTCTCTGTCATAGCCATCATCAAAAAGTGGTTTCCGTATAATGGAAAAGGCACTCTAGCTGCTCTACGTCCAGACTTTGCCACCGTCTCCCACTCCTCTTAATTCATAGACATGGAAGTGGCTTTGATAAACTGATCAGTAAAGACACACCAGCAGCACATCTTCCCACCTCTGATGTCACCCTCTCATCGTTCAAACATTTCTACATTCAATTCATTGCTCCCTCTGAACCTCCATTTTCCTCATCCATCACCCTTCCCGTATGCCCAATCTCTTTTTCTCTGAGTGTCTCCTGCTATTTGAATCCAGGCTGGCTTACATAGCCATGTTCATCATAGGTAATTTCAGGCTCTCTAACAACCATGTGTAACCAACTGTATCATGACTCCACTCCCCCTGACCACTCCCTAGTCAGCCTGCACAGCCTTCCCGACCACACACATGGCAACTCCATAAATCTCATCCTCCTAGCCTCCTCTCGGAACTCATCCACTTTCTTTAGCAATTGTTTGCCCTCTCATCACTCAAATATCCACTTCACCATCTCACCCCCCTCTGCTCCCCCCATCAGCCCTGCCTACATCCATCACCAAAAGGAAGTTCAAAGCAGGCCCTCTGGCCCTATACCGTCCCCCTCTACTTCACAGAAAACAACACCACGCTAGCCAATTCTTTTAACTGCCCCTATCATGCTCACACTGTCACCCCTTTCTGCCCTCGTCCTCAACCATGGAGCTTCCCAATAATCCCAATAATCTAACAAGTGAAAACAGTCATGGACCTCCACCTACATCGCTGGCACAAAAGTTGCTCCCGCTCTTCGTACTGCCTATAAATACTCTCTTATTGTCCGCACCACTAATGTGCTTGGCCCTGCCAATTCTGCCTGTTACACCCCTCTTCATCCTCTCTTCAATTGTATCCCTGCAAATGCCCCATCACCCTCTAGCCAAAGCTCTCACCCTCCCCCCCAATGAAATCACTCTCCATCCTCCTCCCTCTCTCTCTACTGATGGCTTTCTCTTCTACATCTCCTACCAAATCACAAAAATATAGGACACCTAAGTCTCCATCTTATCGCTCCACCCTTTCTTCTTTCTCCCCACTTCCCAACACTGCTACCATTCCCTAACTCATCTATTTATCTCTGACCTCTCCAGCTGTACCTCTTTCCATCCCCCTCTCTGGCAGCTATTTCGGTGCCCCCATTTGCCCAACAATTATTAAGCAGCCAACACCAATTTCCGCCTCCTACCTCTCATCCCTTTTCCATATCTCCTGTCTCCAACAAAAAAGCCAGTGTCCACCATTGAAGAAACCTATGGCTGACCCGAATAACACCTACATTTATAGCGGTCTCTCCCCTTCCTTACCAATCAGAAATCCTAGAGCGGGTTGTCTTTAAACATTTAGATAATTACCTTACTCTCCCCCACATATTCAACTATTCAACCACTGCTCAACACTTTCAATTTCTAACATCCTCATACTACTCAACCTCTCTCCACGTTTTGATACTGTGGACAATCCATCACGCTCCAGGCACTCTCCTCCCTTGGTTTCAAGAACACTGCACTAAGCTGGTTGGCTTCCTATTTCTCTAACCACACCTTTTCCATCTCTGGAATTCTAATCCATCTTCCCCCAGCCATCTCCTGATGGGAGTGCCCTAAGAATCAGTCATTGGCGCACCCCTCTTCACCCTACATACCTTCTCTCTAGGAAACCTCATCTATTTTTTGGCTTTCTCTAACATCTCTTTCTTAATGATATTGTAATCCTTTTCTCCTTCCCATCCTTCACCTCTACTATCTCATATTGCATCACCAGCTGCTTACATCTTTCTATCATTGGATGACCTTATGCTGCTTAATGCTCAATCCTCTGTTGGGGAGAAAACCCGGTATACCAGAGGTCTAGGGATGGCTAGGACCTTACCCGCTCGACTCCCAATGGCCCAACAATCCTTTCCCCAGAATAAACAGAGGACTCAGCCGACGGCAAGTTAGACTGTCGTTCATTACATGTCGGGTGGCTAGTCTACCCCTCCCCCATGAAACTATCTATTACATTGTTGCAGAGTCGCAGGCTTACCATTGGCCCTTGCCCTCAGTTATCCACCCCTGGATATCTGTCTCCTAATTGGTTGAAACTGGTCTCCCCAGGCCTGGGACACGACTCAGTTCTCAGCCCTCTGTGCACCTCTTCAAGGTGATGTGAAGTGACTATGTGCCCCAAATGTAACTGGTAGCAGACCACGTTTGCCTATGAGAGTGCGCTCCATGTTGCAACATTTGTTTACTTCTCATCTGGGTTGCTGAGAACGGTTCATCTTCCCATTGTCTAGGTCAACTGCATCTCGTTGTTGTGGACCACAAAATTGAGCTCTTTGGGTCTGCATTTATGAGGATTTATTCTGTTTTCTTGCAGCTTGTCCCTTGTCATTTGGAGCTTTGGAATGCGCTTGTTTATCTCTGACCTTGGTTGGGAGCTCGGCCTTCCCGCTTCAAGCAGCCTGAGCCTGCTTCCCTTGTCTGGTGTCCTGTAGCCGAGGCCTTCTGTATTTGTCCTTAGACTTATAATTTGATTTCTACATACGTATACTGTGCTATGTTTCCTATAGGTCAGTCGTACGCTGTCCTACCAGGCCCCATATATACTCCTGTAGTTCCATTGGGTAAATTACCATAAGCATCTGCAAGCATCTGCAAGCTTGCTCAGAATCTCTTGTTGCCTTGCGCTTAGCATTACTGCATTTGGCTAATGCGAAAAATAAAAACTTTGACAGTATGTATATGTATCTGTCCTCTATCTACAGAACTGTGTAAGCATGTTCTTTGTGTATGCGAGTGAGTATTTGTGTAAGCTGTGTATGGATGCAAGTGTTCTTCGTGGCTAACACAGCTACGTTGTGGTGTCACAAATGATGTCAGCACAGTGGCTTCTTGGCACCAAGTTGATGCAGTCCATTATGGTGTTTGGATCCATGATCACCGTTGAGTCACCCGTATCCATGAGCACATGCACTGGAAAAGGTTACAATGGCTGTTGAGGAGATACATCTCTGCATATGTGCCAGTCAGTGGTGCATTTGGGGGTTGTCTGTAAAATGAGTGACTTTGGGCATCCTTGACTCTTCTGGCCGTCATGTTCATGGGGATGAGGAGGGCATTTTTGGGACCCTTTCTTCAGTGCCCCCTCTGTTGACCTTTTGAAAAAATCCTCCATTCCTTCGTCACTCTTGCTTTTGAAATCCAAATCTTTGTCATACCCCCAAGGTGTCCATAGAAATGTGCATGATAATCGAAACTCCAGGTCATAGAGGTACATTCTCCTTCTGTTTTGCACCACACCCACTTCCCCAGTATCTGTTATTGTCATATGGGTTGTCGAACATTATGAACTTGTTCGGGAACATCGGCCATTGTTTTATTCTGGTCCTTAGACTATTTCTTTTTCCACTATCTTGTCTGTTACTTCTCCCATGTTCACATCCACCATCAACTTCATCCCTATTGACTTCTCAGTAGTTTTGCACCATTGTGTAATGCAGATCTTCACCACACACAGTCCCACTAGTACTAATATTAGTGCCCCTAGGAATACTTTCAGTCCATCCGCCAGCCATAACGACATCCAGAACCATAGGTACACCACCCAGCTGTGGTCTTTTCCGGTCCCTTTGGCTTCTTCCTCCATCTTGGTATGCGTCTTCCATAATCGTGTTACTGTCTCTGTCAGTGTGCCAATCTCTCCATCATTGGCAGGTTTGAAAGTGCAACAGGAACTCCAGATCTTGGTGCAAAGTCCTCCTTCCATTGCTGTGAGAAGGTCTGGAACATATGTGTTCTGGAGTGCCATCAACCTTACTGCTCGGAACTATTCTTTTATCGCATTGAAGCCATTGACTGTAGAGTTCATTGTCTGAATCAGCTACCACCTGGTTATTTGCAACCATTTTACGTTTGTATATGTCTGAACTGCTGGAACCACTGATGCAAAAAACATTTCTGATGCTAAATAACTGATGTTCAGGTGGTACATCATCTAGTGATGCTTCTGACTTTGATGAGAAATAGTTGCCTCTCTTCACACAGATTGTTTCTTTCTTCCCATTTCTTCTACTCCCATTGACCTTTTCTTTCTCGTGTTGGTATCCATCTTCGGGAAGTCATCTATCTTTACGCCTTTCTGTGGTACTACTGGTGCTGGCATATTGATGTGCACTAACAAGCAAACACCTCCCCAGTTGGGTGGCAGCTTCTCGTATGCCCTGGACCCACACGCCCAATATTGGTCCATTAATACTGCTGTGCCAACCTTCGTCGCTGGATGCTTTTCTGTGTACCTACATTCTGTGTTATCTCCTGCCTTCACTGCACTTTCATTCTTGTAGCACAATGCTGGTTTCTTCAGTGATTTTATGGGCATTGGTCGAACTTAATTGTCTGCCCAGGTAAGCAATTTGGCACTTGCATCCCATTCTTTCAGGCACTTATCATTTTGTCCTTGCACTGTGTTCACTGGCGATTGTGCTGGGGTGTGTGCTTTGCTTCCCAGTACTCCATCTTTCCATCCCTCCTCTGTGTATACTTGGCCATACACCAGCAACTGCGGTCTTTCCGAGCATCGTGGTTCTCCTCCTATTTCCTTGACCCCCCTCTTCGGGCATGGTTATTTCTTCAGTGTTATTGTTTTTGTCTCTCCTTTCTGCGGGCCATCAGTTATGTATTGTATAGCTTGGTCTAACTGCCAATAATTGTTCATCATGTCAAGAGTCTTTATGTAGCTTCCTTCATAGGGCAATGTTTTTTGAGACATCCATCTCAATGTTGCTGTTTTCCCTTGGAATCTTCCTCGGATTGTGAACATGGATAGGTACATGAGGCATTGTGCTCTTGGTGCTGGTATTTCAGTTGCTACAAACGTTCTGGGGGCACTAATTGCATAGGGGATTAGTGAGCAGACATAGCAGCTATCCCCAGTGGTTTCCTTCCATACTTTAGTCACATGTTTATACCACATGTTGTTAGACACTTGAGCAATGTCAGTGAGATATTGGTCCACCCCCATGTCTGTGCCAGGACTGCGGTTACCACTCCTTACCATGCTTACAGTGCTCCCTTGTCCTCCTGTCATGGTCGTTCCACCTGCTGGGGTTAGGGTAATGTTAGTAGAGGATACAGCGGTTTTGCTAGACACAAGATATATTTACCAAAAGAGAAATGCAAAAACCCACTTGGCAATATGAGGCAAGACAAGATGAGCATATTTTTTATCACTTGTTCCATTTACCTGTGCTGCTGGATATTTGTGCAGCTTGAAGATATTAGTTGCCCGCCTGAAATGCGCAAAACCTGTGTGTTATTAGATTAGTGCTGTATTAGTTTAAGCCCTGTGGATCATGTAGTCAGACATAGCAAATATAAATAGTTGACCCCACACAGTTTTAATTCTGTGGTCTCTGAGTACTGCAAGGACAGATGGGTTTCCTTGTACAAGTTGTGGGTAGCTTGGGCCAAATATGCTATAAAAACATGGTAGTATACACTAGGAGGACGTGCTCGGAATCTGTTGGACCTTCTGATAAAGTTGACAAATTGGCTCTGGAAAATATCAGGTTGTGAATCATTGGACAGCATGAAAAACTATGCAATAAAAACAGTCTCACTTTCACGAAGAATGTATGTAGAGAGAAAAATAACAGACAGTTTCACCTCACTCTGGAAGTGTAGGAATTCATTGCCCTAACTCTGCTGCCCGTGAGTGAGTAACCATTGGATGTCCTCCACTCGACAGTGCTGGCTCCACAGTGTCTCCTTGCTCTTCTTGTTGAGGATCGTTGGCCCTGTCATTCTCTTTGCCATGTGAGGCCACAGCTTTGTAGGGCTTGATGTCGTTGATGTGATTCCAGACTGTCTTCCCTACTAGTTTGATCGCTCTTTCAGTCACTGCCTCAGAGGTGTGGGGACCTGTGAACCTGCGTCTGTCCCAGCGCCGCATAAACTTCCTTAGGAGAACCTGGTCTCCGGCGTATACAGGTGGCTGCTTAAGCAAGTCCTCTGTGTTGTCGATGCTGTTGCTTTCTCCGTCGGCTTCAGGCCACGCCTGGTGTTATTGTATCTGGCGAGAGAGAAAAGAGGCACTAGAAATCAAGGAAGTCACATACTCATACATTTCCTGACCCAGTACATTTGCCGTATTCTGTGCATCTTTAATTGCCCTAGTGGGAGGAGCCAGGGGAAGTTGCATGCGCTGTCCTGTTACCACCTCGTGTATTGTGTGATGGTGGTCTGACCCGGGCTTGTTGGGCAATGCAAACAGGGCTAGAGGCAGATAGTGTAGCCAATTCTTATTGATACTCTTTTCAGTCTTAGCTATTTATTCCTTGATCAGGCCATTGAGGCGTTCACACATCCGTTTGCTTGTGGGTGGTAAGCACAGGAACATTTGTGTTGGATACCTAGCAACGTTGTGATGTGTTGGAACATTTAATTGGCGAAGTGAGGGCCATTGTCAGACCGCAGAACCTCACACACGCCCCATTGTGGGAACGCTTCCCAGACTATAAATGTCATCACTCTGTGGACGTCAGGATGGGAACAGGGACCGGCCTCAATCCACCAGGAAAATGGACATGCAACCACTATCATGTGGCAGTAAACTTGCCAGACTTGGATTATGTCGACATAGTCAACGTGGAGTTGTTGATATGGACCAATGGGGCGAGGTATGGCTCCTCTCACAACACTCAATGTATGTCCTGCAGTAAAGTGTTTGCAAGTCAAATAGTTACTCATAAATTCGGCCACGTGGTCTGCCAAGTTAGGACAGAAACATGTTTCTGCAATATGGACGGCAAGCACCTCCTTCCCTGTATGTGTTGGATAGTGGAGCTGTGTCAGTGCTGTGTGCAATAATGTGAGTGGCACAACCACTTTCCCTGTGTTATTTTGCCGCCATAAGCCATCTGTTGGGGACACTGTACACCCCCTCCTAAGTCACAGTTCCTTCTCCTCCCTGGGTACATCTCCCTACAGTACAATAAACTGTGTCACTGGTAATATATTGTTTCCTTCCTTGAGTAACATTGTCCTTGCATAATCACATGCGTGTGATGAAGCCTCCATTCCATTTCTGTGTCTGCTGCTTCGTTTCCCCTTGAGACAGGGTCTTCCCTTATTGTGTGTGATTGGCATTTCACTACTGCTAGTTGCTCTGGAAGATGTAAGACGTCAACTAGTCTGCCCAGTAAAGGTGCGTGCTGCACCAGGGATCTAGTAGCACCTCTGAAGCCCCTCCTCATCCAATTTGAAAACCAGAATGTACTGTGGTTGTCACGTAGGCTGAATCTTGAATATATTGTCACTTCCTTTCCCCTGCTGCTCTCTAAGGCCAATATTAAGGCTACTAGCTCTGCTGACTGTGCTGAGTAATGTGATGGCACTGTTGCACTTGTCACTACCACACAAGTCCCATCTTCTCTCAGTCTCACCACTGATGTTCCAGTATGTCTTTCCACATCTGTTTGGTCGATTGTTGATGATCCATCTATGTAGAGCATGTCTCCCTCTCAAGTGCACCCTTGATTACTTTGCGAGTGTCACAGAACTATTCCAGATTTGCAGTGCATTCATGTGCGTAGTCACCCTTCTCTAGAACATTAGCAATAAATGTAGCTGGGTTAACAAGTCTGCATCTCACTACTTTGAGGGATAGGTGTAATAGTAAAACCTCATACCCTGATGCTCTTTGTGTCATCAGTGTGCTCTTTGGTCTCTCCAGTATTGCAAAGAGAGCATGCTCCACGTAAAGAGTGGTGCTGCATCCCATGATAATACTCACTGATTTGTCCACTGCGAATGCGGCTGCAGCCAATGCTCGCTCGCACGGATAGTGTCCTCTCATAACTTAGTCTAGCTTCTGCTGTAGCATGCTAGTGGCTTGTGCCCTAAGCTAGTCTTCTGTGTCAGTACCGCTGTCATTACCACTCCATCAGTGTTGGAAAACAGGAAGAATTATTTTTGATACTCTGGGATCCCTAACACTGGAGCTGTGCATATTGCTTCCTTCAGCTTGTTAAATGCTTCAGTCATTTCTCTTGTCCATCGTATTACTTTCTCTCCTTTCTGTGCTTCTTTTAGTGCAGTTAGTAAGGGTCTGGTATATGTGCTGTAGTCAAATACCCATGCCTGCAATACTTGCATAGTCCCAAGAACTGCTGAATCCCTCTAAATGTTGTGGGTTTTGCTGTCTTATGTATTACCTCTGCCCTCTTTGGCGTCACTCGTCGGCCATTTTGGGAGATCATCTGTCCAATAATAGCACCTCTGTCTGGCAATATTGCATTTTGGCCTTGTCCACTTTGTATCCATTGTATGCTAACACTGTTAGAATGTGTACTGAGTCATTTCTGCCCTATTCTTCTGTCTTGCTACAGATCAATATGTCATCTACATACTGTATAACCATGCTCTCCATCTATAGGTTGCCTAGGCCCATGTAAAGGACCCTATTGAATATGGACGATGATTCACAGTACCCTTGAGGAAGTATTGTATGTTTCCACTTCTTATTTCTCTATAGAAATGAAGTTAAGTCTTGTGAGTCTGGGTGTGGTGGTATAGAGAAGAAAGCATTCTTCAAATCTATGCCCATGAAACAGGCAGCTTCTGTTGGGATGCTGCACAAAATTGTCCCTGGATTCGGAACTAAAGGATATTCTGCTTCTACAATATGATAAAGAGGATGCAAGCCACAACCCCACCTGTCGCCTTTTTGACTGTGTTCACAGGCGTGCTGCATAGTGATTCTGATGGTACTAGGATGCCCTGCTTCACTAGCGCCACAATGGTTTCATAGATACCTTGTTTGCCTCCCTTGAGAGTGGGTACTGTTTTATCCACAGTAAAATCTCTCCTGGTTTTAGCTTGATATTCACTACCCAACCCCCTTCAGAAGCCCCCCATCATAGGAATTTGAATTTGGAATTGAAGAATTTATATCGCGCACACAAAAAATTTAATCGAGTCCTGGTGCAGATGGTACCATATGAAAGAAAAGAAAATCAAGCCTAATAAAGACTGATGCCACAGAAATTCATCAAAAAGCCATAGTCACCATATCTACTTAAACAGATAGGTCTTTAAACCCGCTCTAAAGCTCAGTAAAGAGTTTGCCTTTCTTAAGATCAGTGGAAGACCGTTCCACAGTCTTGGTCTGGCAAATGAGAAGCTGCAATCTCTTCTTGAAACACAGTTGATTCTAGGGATAATGAGAAGAAGTTGGTCTTCAGACCTAAGGGCCCGAGTTGGTCAATAGCGCTTCAATTTATTTATCAAATAAATTGGTGCCGATCCAGTCAAACATTTGTAAATCAAACATCTTATTTTAAATTTTATCCGGTCTTCCACCGCTAGCCAGTGTAATGACCTACGCAAACCAGAGGTATGGGTTTCTTGGCTACATCAAAAAACAACCTTACTCCTTGTGATGCTGGAAATGCATCAGAGGGACAGGGCCTCTGAATCCTTGTCCTTTACTGCTTTTTATCATGTGTTCTGTCGTGTTTTCTGCCCAGGAGTCCATGTGGGACTCCTGGCAGTGCAGCTCTCTCTTTTGGTTTGGTGGACAGACCCATGGCATACCCTTATGGCACCCATGGGTAGGGGTACAACCCTGTGCCCCTAGTGTATGTTTTTGGGCACCTGTGGGTGGCCCACAGAGCAGGGTATGGGCTGGTGGCAGCTCCATGCTGAATTTGACAGGTGCTCTGGGTGTCCTCCATTTTGGGATACCCAGGCCCTGCCATTGGGATCAGTTGATTCCTGATAGGAAACAAGATGGCCCCTGTGGCCTCTTGCTTTCTATTGCCTGTTACCTTGTTTTCCCAAAGTCCTGGGAAGCCCTGACTCTGTCCCTTCCCCCTGACTGGCTGTTGGGTGGAAGTTCCATATATGGTGTTGTTGTGAAGGCCCAGCTAGACTGACTGGAGCCTTCCCAGTGACTGTATGTTGTGGGTACCTCCTGTGGGTGGGACCTGGGTGAATGGAGTGTGTGACCAATATACACTCCTTGTTGTGGTTGTCTGGTTTCTGGCATGAGAGACAAAGACTGAGACAGCCCTGCCCGAAACTGGCCTGAATGCAGTTTGTAGTGTTGAATGGCTGGGTACTTGTCCCAATCCACATTCCTTGTTGTGAGTGTCTGAAAGGGAGGAGTGTGGCCTGAATGCACTGTGTGCCTGATTGGCTGACTGACTGCATGAATGCCCTTCTGTATGATTGGCTGCTAAGTGTGTGCCAGCAGTGTGGATGAGAGACAGAATAGTATATCTGGGGACTTCTCACCACTGGTAATTGTTCAGAAGCATTCAGGAGCTGAGTCTCCACTCTAAGAGTAACTGGAACTGCTGATCCTCAACGTCCAGCTGGAAGAAGAAGACTTGCTGTTGCATTTGCTTCGACCGATCCGAAGGCTGCCGAAATCGTCGAAGACTGACCCGAGAGAGGACCTGGTAAGGCGCCCTCTTCCCGTGCTCCGAGGGACCATCGAGCACCGCTCCATCTTCGCCGAAGCACCCTGGAAGACAGACCCTCGAAAGGCTGCCGACCCGAGACGGGACCGCCGAGGAGATCGAAGTGAAGCACCCGGACATCGCCGCCGTCGAAGTCCATTGCCGTCGACCAGGGTTCGCAGGTTTGTGTAACCGCTGGAGGCCCGTCGAAGTTGTGTTGCCCAGCCGTGGGAACCACTTGACGCCGTGCCGCCGACGACCGGAGCCGTCCGCTCCTTGCCTAAGAACATTTGAATCGAAGGACTCCCTCGTCCGCACCGTCGACCGCTTTATCCTGCCGGAGAAAGTCGAGGACGACCAATGCGCCGAGGAGAAACCTACCGGTGGGTTTCCCGCCACCCGAAGACCACAAAGACTCGAACGACTCGACGGCCTTGCTGGGCCCCCGTCTCCACAATCTTTGCGGTCCAGAACAATTGTCATCGAGGTGCCCCGCACGCCTCTGCCTTGCAGGACGCCGACGCTCCGTCGTCGACGAGCACCGCTTGGATCGAAGCTGCCGCCTCATCGACGCCGTTCTACCCTGTTTGTTGTCGGACGTCGACGCCCCGTGTCTCCCGCTTGAAAGGGAAGGCATTCAAGAAGGGCCGTCGATTCCCCGACGCCGAACGCCGAGTTCCTCGATGGACGTTCGACGCCCCGTGTCTCCCGCTTGAAAGGGAAGGCATTCAAGAAGGGCCATTGATTCCCCGCCGCCGAACGCCGAGTTCCTCGACGCTTCTCGACGCCTCTCGACGATCCGTGACTCCCGCTTGAAAGGGGGTCGCTCAAGAAGGATCTGTCGACACCTCTTCGAAGAACTCGACTCCACCAGGTACATTGGGGGGGTAAAAACATTATAGGAGGGAATAAGACTTGCAGAACAATATATGGACTGGGCTTGTGCTATATCTTTATTTTACAGGTTGCCCAGGTGGGGGGATCTCCACACAGAACTGTGTCTAGTGATAGGGGCCAGTATTCTGCCTATTGCTCAACCATCTTATTTTCTCTCCTCTCTCTATTGCTCGTTTCACTCTATTGATCTGTGTGACATTGTTACAGTATTGTTGATGCACTGTAATGTGATCTAATACAAAGGGTGGTACCACTTTAGAATTGTATATATTTGCCATTGTTGATTTTCCTAAGTACAAAGTGAGTTATTATGATAAGTGTACATAACCTTGAATATTGATTATATAAAGACTGTGTTCTAACCAATACAGTGTGTGGACATTCCTTTGTGGGGGCTTGGGGACTACACTGTACTTAAGAACCAGCCTGCATCACCTCCTGAGAAGCTAGGCCTTGATTGCTCGGTCATAGCTACCGAATAGAGAATCTAGGCTGGGGTCCTCTGTGCCTCCCCTCTACCATATAGAGAGCAGAAGTACAGACCACCCCCTACCAGTCTCTACACTACTCCAGACAAAGACTGATATGAAGGGATATTTCTCCTCTGTGAAAGGGACAGTGATCTAAAGACTTGGTTGAGACTCTCCCAGGGGCAATCCATCCAAGAACAGGTCAATGGGCTGTGTTCGTGCTGGTAGAGAGACTCCCAGACCTCCCTTTGTTTTGCATAAATTAACTTTGGGTCTCACCCTAAGTTACAAGGGCGATCCAGACGTGGACCCCTTGCTCACTGTTCTTAGAGAGGCACAGCTCCACCTCACTGATGATGCTCAAACAAGGCTGAAACACGTGTATGGGGTTGCTGTTGGTACTCTTGTTTAGAGAAGAATTGTCTAGAATTTCGGTGCTGGACTGCCCCTGGGCAGGACAAAGATTGATATGCAGGGATATTTCTCCTCTGTGAAAGGGACAGTGAGCTAAAGACTTGGTTGAGACTCTTCCAGGGGCCATCCACATAAGAACAGATCAATGGGCTGTGTTCGTGCTGGTGGAGAGACTCCCAGACCCCCCTTTGATTTGGTTTCATAGATACCTTCATCTGCCTCCCTTGAGAGTGGGTACTGTTTTATCCACGGTAAAATGGCTCCTGATTTCAGCTTGATCTTCACTACACAACCCACTTCAGAAGCCCTACATCATGGGAATTTGAATTTGAAGAATTTATATCGTACACACAACAAACTTAATCGAGTCCTGGCGCAGATGGTACCATATGAAAGAAAAGAAAATCAAGCCTAATAAAGACTAATGCCACAGAAATTCAGCAAAAAGCCATAGTCACCATATCTACTTAAACAGATAGGTCTTTAAACCCGCTCTAAAGCTCAGTAAAGAGTTTGCCTTTCTTAAGATCAGTGAAAGACTTCCACATTCTTGGTCCGGCAACTGAGAAGCTGCAATCTCTTCTTGAAACACAGTTGGTCCTAGGGATAATGAGAAGAATTGGTCTTCAGACCTAAGGGCCCCAGTTGCTCAATAGCACTTCAATTTATTTATCAAATACATTGGTGCCGACCCAGTCAAACATTTGTAAACCAAACACCTTATTTTAAATTTTATCCGGTCTTCCACCGCTAGCCAGTGTAACGCCCTACGCAAACCAGAGATATGGGTTTCTTGGCTATGTCAAAAACCAACCTTACTCCTGCGTTTTGCGCTTTTTTAAAGAGGTGAATCTGTTTACCCGGGGCTCCAGCCAAAAGTCCATTACAGTAGTCTAAGTGAGAAATGACTAGGGGCCCCACCACCACAGCATGGTCAAAGACGGGGACATTGGGTAGTGCTTGGCGTAGAAGGTGAATGTTACAAAAAAAGATTGCACTTTGGCTGAGATCTGGGCATTGCAGCTCAGACCACTCTGCCAAATACAGCCAAGATACTTTTCCTTGGTAGTATACTGTAGGCTGGTCCCTAAAAACTGGGGATTTGGGGGGCAGCTATTTCCTTCAAGCAGATGTTTCGGACCGATTAGTATCAACTTGTTTTTTTTGGGTTAAGTTGTAGCCAGTTTTCTTTCTATCCAGGTCCATATTTATTTCAAAGACCTGCTAACCAGAGCAACAGCATCCTCCACATCATCAAGCCTAATATATAGCTGAGTATCCTTAGCGTCAGAATGCAATCTAAGATTATATTTCTCCAGGATGTCCATAAAGGCACAAAGGCAAATATTAAAAAGAAGTGGAGAGAGTGCTGATCCCTGCGGCGCACCGCATCACTGAAGGAGAATTTCTGAGAAGAAACCTCTGGCCTGAACACATTGTTGGCATCTGGTGAGAAATGAGGTAAACCACTCTAAAGCACCGGAGTCTACATTCACAAGATTTTTCATGCGATCCAACAAAATACTGTGGTCCACCGTATCAAAACAGGTCAAACAAAGTGATTAGGTTCCATAAGATGCTGGGTACTTTGGCCATATGCTCCTTGAGACAGGTTGGCAGTGCCTTCAGATCCATCTCCATTCTCTGTGGTACCTCTCCGTAATGTATCCTCACCCAATATGTGACGCTCATTTCGAAAACCATCTCAAGGTCTGATCTGCTATCCCTGAATAATTCTTGGCCTGTCACTGTGGTCAACCTGTACCCTTCAGCTACGGTGATCACTGCTCACAATGGCTGCCCTGTGTCGTCTGTCTCATGCACTACTATCCAGTCCTTCAATTATTGCCTCCAATTGTATTACCACTATCGTCCCTTCCACTTCATCCAATGGTCTCGGTCTGAACAAGTACTCATTTGGAATGCGCCACATCTTCCCCTGAATCCCGGGGAGCCATGCTATTGCAATCTCAGTGCCATATTGGAACAACTCCTCGTCCACCGGCACCCCCCCTGTACCTTTTGTCCACAGTAAGCTTGACTGATTTTGCTCACTTTGAGAATGTGTATCCCTGGTGTGGAGCACACTATCCCCTGGTCTGTGAATGAGATGGTCATGTTAAATCTGCTCATAATGCCTCTCCCCAGTATGTTTACTGGTGTCTGTTGAGAGGAAAGTAGGGGCAAGGATAGACCATGCTCCCCTATAGAGAGTGTAATAATGGCTGTGAAAGGAACCACTTCCATAGCCCCATAGAATCCTTGAGCATTCATGGAATCTCCTGACAACCTATATTTCCCCCTCCCGTATCCAGGATTTGGTCAGCCCTGTGTCCACAAGAAAGGAAAAGGTTTTGTCACCTATCATCACCCCTATGTGTGGCTCCTTCGCAGGGTTGGGTGTAATCGACAGGATGGAACACATCAAGTCCATCTGGGCTGTCCTATTGGGGGTATAAGGACATGCCGTACCCTAGGTGACCCCTCCCAGGTTCCTAATGGGGGTCATTGCTATGGAGTCCATGTGTGCCATTGTCCCGTTGTTCGGTTGTATGATATTCTGTGTCTGCTGCACTTGCTGTGCTGTGTACATGTGCTGTGCATTACCTTGCATCTGGGGCATCTGTGGTGACTGCAAATCCTGCCTGTCCTTGTTGTTGTGTTTGGTCCTGTGTATAGTACTTGTCCTATTACCTTTGGTATGCTGGCTGGTATTGCACCCCTGCTTCTGCACACTCTTGAAATGTGCCCTATTTGTCCACATACCCAGCGGTGTGGTGGCTCTCTCCCCTTTGAAATCCCCCAAAAATACCTCTAGGCCCTGTTACAAATACTGCCTGTATCCTCTAAACCACCCTGAAAATCCCCCTTGGTTGTGATGTATCTGTGGCCCATACTTGCATCCTCTAGGTGGCCCCTCTCTTCCTCGAAACTCATGCTGCATGTTCCCCCACCCCATGAATCCTCCCCCCATGGGCAGCAGTGCGATTTGTGGCTGTGGTGTCCCCTGTCCTCCCATGCTTGTCAGTACTGCCCCTTCCATGGCGTACTTGGACAACTTCTTCTGCACTAACTTCACTTCCTTGTGCTTCCTCTCCTCACACTTTCCCTCAGGTTTTCTTGCATTAGCCTACAATGGTGTACTATTGTGAGCTGTATTTCCAGCCAAGGCTTTGCCTCTGTGCCTACTCATTTCTTGAGCTGCTTCTGTACCAGTTCTGTTAACCCTTGGCATAATATGTGATAGAATAATGCTACTGTTTTGTGCCACGGTTCTCGTGTTTGAAGGCGCCAAAGCTCCTGAATCGTCTGAATATAGTTTAAGGGGTCCCCCATTTTGCGCACCATGATCATACTAATGTCTGATGTGTCTGGGTATTGTGTCCATTGTGTCCTTAGAGCTTGCCATACGGCTGCTCGGCAGTTTGAAAATGGCGAATCATCATGCGTCGTGTCCTGGGTGGTTACTCCTGAGTACCCTGCCCTTCTCCAGACGGCATCAGCAGCCTCCCTGAGGATTGCCACTAGTAGTCCCTTTATGTCCCCCACTGCTAATTTCTGTGCTGCTGTCATTCTTTCCATCTCATATATCCATTTCCCCGCACCCCCGGTTAGCAAAGGTAGTCTACACCTCAACTTTTCTTTATCTATGTGCTTCCATAGTATATATGGAGGATTGAGGTCGCCCCCTCCCTTTTCCATTAGGGGTAACACTGTAAAACCTACCTCCCCATTCGCTTCTCGAGTCAGTCTAATCTGCCTGTCAGCGTCTCTAATGTCAGTGTATGATTTTACTGGCTCCCCTTTCTGTCACCCTGGGAGATCCCAAAGCCTTGGTACATATGGGACCAGGTCATCTAGGTTGCATAATTCTTCCACCAACCACAGTGTTCGGTCATCCTTGTCTCCCTTAGATCCCCCTGTGCCTTTCCTATGTCCCAGGTCACACTTCTATCTGCACTGTTCCCCATGGAATGATGCTTGAGTTGCCCGCTTCCATCGTTCCCACTGCTCCTTGCATTGTTGTCTGAGTCAATGACCATATTACTGCAAAAATCATCCACAATGCTCATTCTCCTAGAGCTCGTGTCTGTGTTGGGCTTCAGTGTGAAGTCGATGTCAGGCAAGTGAAGAGGAAGTGTCAAGTATCGTCCCCACTCCAGTTTCCCCTCTCCTATTACCTATTAAGTTCACACCAAAATATGTGATGTATGAAGAACAGCTAAATCAGCAGAGAGCCACATATGGGCTCTGCCCAGTGCCTATCAGAATAACAGCACCTATTGAAGTACAGACACCTAAGAAACCTGGACAGTAAGGTATCCATTGAGAAAGCCATATTCACAGTCGAGACAATATGATGGTTGTCAGAAGGGAATACCCGAAGAAGTAAAGAAAATAATGAAGGAAGATGAATGGTGACGTCATAAGAAATCGGATTGACGCACATATAAAAGAGATAATGACCTGAGAATGCTGACAAAAGACAAGAAAACACAAGGAAATACCATGGATAATTAACATCTTGAGCCCACAATGAAGAATTTTATGGCAAGATGCAGAAACATATGCCACATACATGATGAAGATATTCAGTCAGTTTAAACGTGTACAGATGCAAGTAACTGCAAGAGGAAAAGAAATTGTGAAGCTTGTTTATGCTTAATAGTAAATAGATTGGGGCAAGCGCCAACATGTACAAATAAATACCTCAAAAGCACTTTATGTATGAGTATAATTCCACTCCGCACATGAGCAGAAGTGAACAAAGGTTACTAAAGGCCGCAAAAAAAGTGTGTAGCAGTAAGAAAACCGAGAATCAAGGTAGAACGAAACCCAGCTGAGAATGATCATGCCAAGAAGCTGAGGTCTTATCTGGCTGGAAAAGGCTGATATTGGATACAATTAAGAAGAAAAGAACAGAAGATCCTGTTCAGAAAGGTCAAGATAAGCCACAGATGGTAGAGGACTGGTCGAATTAAATCAAATATACAAAAAAGGCACAGAGAAAAAGCTGATTTCATGGTGTCCTGTCACGTGACAAGGAATGCTGGAAGAGTGAGACTTTCACACCAGCGCATGGATCCCTGCCATGCCCATACTCCTTAAAAGTTCCCAAGTCCACAGAGCATACTCATGGCCAAAATACAAAGCAGTAATTGACACATGGCTACTGAGGTGATGATTGATTGTAACATAATTGGTGGGGACCTGGGGTGAAGGCGAGCTCCTCTGCACCTAGATGTTCTTTCTGTGTGCTAATAGACATAGGTAGAAAAGTATGAGTGGGGTTGATGCCAACCCAATCATATTGGACAATGTAATCTAGGGTCCTATAGTAAGTAGAGCCAATGGGACATTGTACTTTTAGTGACGTCCGTAGTGACCGTTTTGAAGGGAGGGCTTAGTTGCCCCACCTGACATTGATTATCCAATCCCCTCTCCCCATTACCACATGCAGATATAGTACCTATGTTAAAGTTACCTTCCTATAACCAATCACGTTGCATGTTAGGTTTTTACGAGTTGTCACGTAGAATGATGTCAGCAATGACAAATTATTGCTATAAATACTGTGTTTTTTCTTAAAGGAAGAGAGCGAGAAGATCAAGCGGTTGCTGATGTTCGTTGTACTCTCTTTTTTATGAACCTGTCATTAAACGGACTCACTTTGCCAAACTATTGAGTTGTCATCATTATTTGATGCATGAGTAAGAATCTGCATCCCCATCTATCTCAAGGGTACTGCTACTCGTCTTGAAGGGAAGTTTGGAGATCATCCAGTTCACTAGTCTTGCCTGCCTCCTCCCCCGCAGGACCCCATGCCTGTCCTGTCTGATATGGCGGTAGTCCTATCCTGTGTAGTGGCGCCGTCTAGCTCTGTTCATCTAGCCCCACCCATTCTGTCATCTCCCGTGCTCATGGTCTACCGTGCTTTTATGTCTCTAATCGCACGCTCCTCCTCTTCCTTGCATGCACCCTCTCTTGCTATTTGCTCTATTTCCCACTTTCTCTGCTCCCTCCTTACTAAAAAATGCTTTTACTTCTCATCTTCTTCCCTTTGTCTCTCTCCGTGAGCTCCCGCCTCCTCTTTTCTCACTAATCACGCTCTAGTTCCTCTTCTCTTTGCTTATCTCTAAGCGCTCTTGCGCGTCTTTCCTCTGCTTCCTTCTCCTTTCTATCACTTCTTCCATTATTTCTGACCAGTCTCTTGCTACGCTACATACCTTAAGGCCCTGCATCTCTTTTTGTCACCCCCGCTGCTTCCCCCGTAGTCTTTCATTCTAGTTTCAGGAGGATCTGTCCGCCTACCCATTCGTTCAATGCTATGCCCCGTAGCCTCTCCTAAGTGTTTGCCTGCGCACTGCTGTGTGATCCCTTTCCACTGTCCGTCTGTCTGACCCCTTGCTGCCCCTCCTACTTGGCATATGGTGGAGGTGGAAATACTGGATTTGAATACCTTTCTGCTGCCTTTAGCTCCCGTAGTGGGTAAAGCCCTTGCTCATAGTCTGCGTCCTCTGCGTCTTTGCTCGTAGGAGAGGATGGCGTAGCGGAGGGTGGGGACGCTGGCCCCGGTGCTCCTGTTGGCTTAGCATCCATTGTCCACCTCGCCTCCTCCCCTTTGCCCTCCTGGAACATCCTCCAGAGTTTGAATATCGCCATACGATTGGCTAACCTCTTCCCCTTAAAAGTATCCTGTAAGTGTGTCTATAGTGGCTGCTGCACATCTTTGGAGAAACTGCATTGTGGCCATAGCTTAGTCAATTTACCCTTGGTGCTTTTCATCCATTCCGCACTATATTTACAAATCTTGTCCTTATAGGGCTGAAGGGTCTTACATAAGTGATGTAGGTGCGTGTCACCCCTGTACTTCCCTTGATACATTGTGTTTATTCTTACTTGACCTCAAGTTGAGGTTTTTGACACTCAGCTGTTAGGGAAAAAACAATACAATTTTCTTCGAGCCTCTCTGGCCCCATAGCAACCTGTCAGGCATACTCCACGCACTGCACTTCCACAATTCTCCACCTCTTCAGGAACACCCACCAATCTTGCGCATGCGCCTTCCGCGCACCACCACTGGACAACTTCCTCTGTCAATCTAAGGTTTCTGAACCCTGTGTCCACAACACTTCATATTTTCCAAGTCCTATGCAAAAACCTAACGGGTGACTGTTAGGAATGCATCTCATGCTTTCCCTTTGTTAACAGTCAAATCTGTAAATATGTTCATGCCATTACATATGGTTTATGCAATGTTATTATTACTTGGTTCATGTTATTCAAAGTATGTAAATGTTTTGTATCACACTGCTTGAGATATGTATCAGCATGGAACTTGGAACATGCATGCTCCCTGCAGGAGTTCCAGGTTCGATAGAGTGCCAGTTGGAGTAGAAAGGCAGCTGTAGGTCGCTGCAGTAGCAGTCTTGGCTTGGTGTAATCCTAAATAAACCCATCACTCATGTATATATATATATATAAATATATATATATGTGTGCAGAGCAGTTATTGACTTATCGAGTGACCCTAACAGTGACGTCACCAACTTACTGAACAAGGTAGTTCTAAGGATCACTTTCAGAGGGCACAATGCTAAGGTCTCACTTACATGAACATTTATAAAGAAAATCCACATGATCCCAAAGTTGTCTTCCTGCCTCCTAACAGGGGATACCAATATTCTTTGTTTTCGGTCTGTACCTACAGCGTCGCCTTTTAGATAAAAAGCCTCTCTGAGACTTAACCAGATGAATCACCTCCTGCAATCTAGGCCAGCTCCCTTTGCTAAACCTTAAGGGGATACCATCATCTATGACCCAAGCTAAAACGCCCAACCCACAGGAAATCCAATATTCACACAACTTCTGTTATCCGTGCCCTTAAGTCAATAGTCTAGGTTGTTCACCAGAACCTTTTTCCTCAAGACCGAACGTGCCCTAATCAAAGAAATGACATCTACCTCCACTCCTTTCCCTACTATGCTTGACAGTACTCAACACTACTAGACAATACTTGACAATACTCTACAATACTCAACAATACTCGGTACTACCCTTGTACCACCCGTTACTTTCCCTTTCCCCTTAGTTGCTGTGTGGCTGGGTCAATACTTACACTCTGTAATCTGCTGATGCAACTCAGCTGCCGGGTCTCCCAAACCTGCCATGCCACCTGTCTGGTCTGCTGGACTCCTCATGGTCCAAGGGCAGGATATTTCCAAGCTGGCTCCTGGAGGCCTCTGCACGAGGCGCGCTTTCCCCGTCTTCTCGAAACCCACAAGTGTTGGTGAGAAAACCCGGTATACCAGAGGTCTGGGGATGGCTAGAAGCTTACCCACTCAGCTCCCAAGGGCCCAACAACCCTTTCCCCAGAATAAACAGAGGACTCAGCCAACAGCAAGTTATTACAAAAAACTGACAGGGACAATACAGGACAACCACGATTCTCCAATACATCTCAATTTCATAAGGCGCATTTCACAGTTTTGAAGCCACTTGGCATCATCACCTGGGCCCTCCCCCAGAAACCTATCCCTGTACTGGTTGGGTGCTCAGAGTAGTATAACCTATGGATCACCTATAGATGTCTTAGTTGATTGGTTGTCTCATGTCTGGTGCCTAGTCTACCCCTTCCCCATGAAACTTTCTATTACATTGTTGGAAAGTCACAGATTTACCATTGGCACTTGCCCTCTGTCATCCACCCCTGGATTTCTGTCTCCTACTTGGTTGGAACTGGTCTCCCCAGGCCTGGGACCCGACTCGGTTCTCAGTCATCTGTGCCCCTTTTCAAGGTGATGTGAAGTGACTATGTGCCCCAAATGCATCTGCTAGGAGACCTCCTTTGTCCATGAGAGTGTGCTCCACATTGCAACATTTGTTTCACTTCTCGTCTGGGTTGCCAAGAATGGTTCGTCTTCACACCATGGGTGAGTACCCATTGTCTAGTTCGGCCACATCACGTGGTTATGGACCACACAATGGAGCTGTTTGGGTCTGCATTTATGAGGATTTATTCAGTTTTCCTGCAGCTGGCCCCTTGTCATTTGGAGCTTTGGAATGTGTTTGTTTATCTCTGACCTTGGCTGCAAGCTCTGCCTTCCCACTTCATGCAGCCTGAGCCTGCTCCCCTTGTCTGGTGTCCTGTAGCTGAGGCCTTCTGTAATTTTACTTAGTCTTATACTGTGCTGTTTCGTATAGGTTAGACTTGCGTGGTCTTACAGGCTCCATATATACTCCTGTAGTTCCATAGGGTTAATTGGCATAAGCATCTACAAGCTTGCTCAGGATCTCTTGTTGCCTTGCATTTAGAATTACTGCATTTGGATAATGAAAAAAAGAATAAAAGCTTTGACAGTATGTGTATGTATCTGTCCTCTACAGAACTGTGTAAGCATGTTCTTCGTGTATTGTTAGGCCGAAACCTGTGCAGTTCCCTTAGGGACCACTGCAAAAAGTTTAAGACCACAGGTGTTGGGAGTAAACCCAATTGGCAGCAGTCTGTACCACCCAGATTTACCTGGTAGCTGTGTCTGAGCAGTCAAACCTCTTTCAAAAAGAGTTAGGCAGTATATAGAGTATACACATTAGGTACAAAAATACAGCAGCACAAGCAAACACTGACCAGAGCTTGGGTATAAAAGTATATAATTATTTATTTTAAAACACACTTGTAAAAATGCACTGGCACTAATATGTCAAGCAAGTTCAAACACAGTCACTAGAAATATATAAACCTCCCTGATTAATTATTCGACAAGTCTTAGGAAAAGAACACCACTTATTATCAATACAGAGGTGAGCGCTTAACCAAGATGGCACTCCAATAATTATTTGAAAAAGGGAGGGAAAAGGCAGAATTAGGAAAGCACACAAGACCAACACTTTTAAAAGAACCACAGCAAGTTAAGAAAGGCAGAGTCTACTGTAGAGAAAGAAAGTTCATAGGCCAGGCCCACTCTTGGAGAGAGCAAGGCGGAATGTGCCCAAGATCACACTGTTGAAGTACACTTTAAAAGTCTTTGCAGATAGTTAAAAAGGAGTTGGATCAGTTCAGAAAAGTTAGTTAACAGGTCCCACGTCACCCCACGATAGAGAGTCAAGGATTTACGGGACACCTTGAACAGTCTGTTGCAAGGGAAACCAGGTGGGACACAGTACCTGAAATGGTGAAAAAGCTCCAGCGGGGGCAGTTGTTCCTGGCAGCGGGTGCAAGTCAGTGCTTCGTCCAGGGGAAGAGAAGATCTCGACGTGGAGGAAAGCTGGAGGTCATTGCACTGCCGGGAAGAAACCAGCTGTGGAGTTTCCCGGTTAAAAGGTACGACCCTTTTATTCGCTGTAGTGGTGAAGCATGGCTATCCGGCCGCCGGGGTGCTTGGCACAGGCGATTCGACCACGAGACGATCCAGGAAGGCAAAAAGAGGGCGAACTGGTTAACCCCACCAGTTCAAAGGAAGAATACTCTCCAGGAAGAGGATCTTCTCTGTCGTTGGGAAGTGGTGAGTCGGTTCAGCAGGGCTCCACCGGTGGTGTCGTCATTGCAGGTCGGCTCAGCTTCTCCCTCTTCGGATTCTTTAGGTCCTGTGGCGACTTCTGAAGTTCCAGTCCCCAAAGCCCTGCTTTTATGCAGAAAACCCCCATTCACCAGTCCTAGCTGTTACTCAAACATGCTAAGTGGTAAGCCGGGCAGCTCACCACTGGGCCAATCACACAAGAGTGCGACTTGAGTTGCCGAGGCAACTCAGTCCAGGGTGCCTATTCCCCCCTCCCACACATCCTGTGGACCCAGACAGAGTGGCACCACTTTTGGAGGCTTCTGTGTAGAAGCCCGCCAAAAGTGGAACAAAGGGCTCGACTTGGGTGGAGTTACAGAGGCGAACACAAACGCCATTTTAAAACCGAGTCCTCGCTAAAAGACCGAACCGGGGAATAAATATTAAATAAATAACCCGGCGGTATCTTTAACATTGCACCAAAAAAGTGGGGCGTTTAAAATGAATGGGAAAATCCCAAAGGAAATATTCCAGTGGAATATTTCGCGTGGTAACCACTGCCACCAGCCAGAAACTTGACAAGGGGGGACTGCACAGTGCCCCCTCGAAAAACAGACCCAGGGGCAATCTAATTACCCCTACCAGTACTTCCACAATATGGTGGTTTGTAATGGTTCTGTTCACAATTTAAGACTAGTAAAGTCAATGGTGACTTTACATGCCCTGGGAGACAGTAGTCAGTCCCAGGGTATGGAGTCTATGTTTGGGGGTCACTATGACACCCCTGTGTTACTGCACTGAGGGTGCTGTGTAACACACTTACCAAAAACACATGAAGCCCTATGGAGCAAAAGACCCCATAGCCCATAAAACACATTTCAAAGTCAAAGGACATTCTCAAATCATGCCTAAGAGTGGGAGAAAAAAAGTCTCACTCTTAGCAGGAGAAAAAAATAAACCCCAAAAATCCAGCAAAGCTGCTGGGGGACTCACTAGGTTTGGGAAATTAGCCTTTACAGAGAATTCTCCCTAACACTTGTCCCCCCCAGACTAAGGGACAGGAGGATTTTTATCCACTCCTGGATGAATCTCATACCTCTAGTCGGTTATAAACACCCTAGAGAGACCATCAGCATTTTGGTGGAGACACCGTGACCTATGTTCTATGGTCAAATCAAAGGTTTTCCTTTGTAAGCTATATGACCTACAAACCCTTTGAGGAACATCAGTCTTTTTGAAACTATAGGGGATCTGGTTGACCAGTCCCTCAGAAGTTGGTAAAGCTTCTGCACCTGTGTTAGGCTTTTTCAAGGGCCCCTTATAAAGGATTCCCTTAGATCTAGAGGGGCCTCCAGAGGTCCTCACCACTTCTCTGTTGGAAGAAGGTTGGGTCTTAGGCCTCTTGGTTGGAGGGGATGGAGATAAGCAAGGTACATGCTTCTCCTTCCTCTTAGATCTACCCTTACCTACTTTAGGAGTTTCACTCCCAAGATTAGGATTTGAGTTGGAGTCTTCAGTAGAGGGTCCAACAGTCTGAAGATTTTTGGCCTTAGACTTTTCTTTTCTGGTTTTCCACCAGCACTGAGAATTACCAGTTCTGTTAGGCCTAGTTAGGGGTCCAGTTGGTCTATCCACCTCTTCCTCAGAAGCAGGGGGAGTCACAGACTTTAAAACTGGGGGAATAATGATGGAGCTTTGTTCGTGCTCCCATTTCCCTAACATTTTAGCCTGAACTTTGCCTAGGTCAGAGGTCAACTTACCAACACCAGGGCTTGTAGTGGGGTTCTCAGTAGAGGGTCCCACAGGCTTAGAGTGGTTCCTTAAGGTGGCCTCTCTAGCCAATTTTGTTTGGTTCTTGGTCTCCATACTGGGAGGCCTGGGGGTACTGGATACTACTCCTAGAGTTCTTAGATCATTCCCCAACAGGACTATCCCAGACACCTCAGTCTGAACACTGACAGGAATCCTCACTGTCATGTTATTACACTGAATGAGGGCTGATAGAATTGGAACCATTTGGACAGGGCCTCCAGATATCCTAGTGGGACCTTTGGGTGCCTTAGCAACATCCTCAGGACTGAAAAAGCTTTCATCCACTACTGTTCTGCTGGCCCCAGAGTCTCGCCTGGCAGGAGTATACTGGCCATTGACAAGAACACTGTCCACATAATAAACTTTAGAGTTTTCTGGAATTGAGTTGTACACACTCCTATTCTGATCACTAACCAGACCCATGGATTCTACTGTTACACTTGCTTGATGACCCAAAGGTTCTTCAGCAAAGACTTCAAAGTGAGCACTAGCCATTTGGACTTCCTCCTCAGGAGTGAAGGCTAGGGAGACAGAGCTGATCCCTGCAGGTTTACCCTTACATCTGGGATCTCCTTTGATATGGTCAGTTGCCTTACAGATATAGCATACTCCAAATGCTCTCTGAAAGGGTGGCTTGTTCTGACCTCCTTCTGCTTGTTGACCAGAAGGTACACTAGCCTGTTGTGGTTTACCCTGGGGCTTACCCTGGTTATTTTGTTGTTTGGGGCCCTCTTTAGGTTGGGAGGTATTAGAAGTCTCTTGGTTCCCTTCTGGTGGCTGCTTTCCCTCATCCCTTTTCTGAGTGACCCCTGAATCCTTGTGAGTGGCCCTGTTGGCAACCCACAAGTCAGCAGCCTTAGCTAGCTTTCTGGAATCTAATCCCTTGAATTAGCCAAGTGCTGTCTGAGCTCAGGAGAGCAGCCATCATAAATTGACTTCAACATCACAAGATTCTTCATTCCCTCATAAGTGTTCACCCTGTAACCCTTAATCCATCCCTCTAAGTTCTTCAAACTTTCACTCACCCAGGTAGCCCAAGGGGTACCATCATGCTTTTTGAGGGTCCTAAACCTCTTAAGGTACTGGGAAGGGGTCTTCCCAAATCTAGCTCTCAAAGCTAGCTTCACACATTCATAATCCTTCTTATCCACCTCCGCCAACTCCATTACCACATCAGATGCAACAGGGGGGAGCCTAGAGAACATCCAGGGATGTCCTGGAGCCCATGATTATACTCAAACATAGCCAACCAATCCAACACATCCAACTTAGGCTCATATATAACCACAATCTCTTTAGGCATCCGGGGTCTTTTGGGACTGGTACTCCTAGAGGATCCGGAGAGAGAAGCATTTTCAACAGACAATTTCTTCATCTCTAGCTCATGCTTGAGCTCCATTTCTCTGAGCCTTAGTTCTTGATTCAGTTCTTGGTGTCTTTGTTCTGTTTGAGCATTAAGTCTCTTAAACTCCAATTCAAGTTTCATTTTCTCTAGTTCAAGACATTGAGGACTAAGTGTGGGACCTGGTAACGGTCCAGTAGGTACAGCTGGTAGAGCAGATAGAGGCCTGTGGGGGACAGTCACAACAGCCTCACCCTCATCTTCTGACTCTGCCTCAAGATTTTCAATACTTTGATCAATATCAATATCATCACTGTTACCTACATTTCCTAGGAGAGTGGGTTCCTCTGAAACATCACCCAGACTTTGGTTTGCTAACAATCTTTCTATTAGCTCAATGTTCTTGCCTGTAGTCATGAGATTCTTATGTTTACAGAGAACTCTTAAACAATCAGCAGTTTTTGTAGCAAGGGACTCTTGACTATAACTTTCCATAGTTGACAGGTTAGAAAATAAACTTTTTAGTGCTAAGCTTTGTGGTTAGTTGCACTAAGGTATCAAACAGCACACTAAAATGTATACTCAATACAAATCCCACCGCTGTACACCAGTGTTAGGCAGAAACCTGTGCAGTTCCCTTAGGGACCACTGCAAAAAGTTTAAGACTACAGGTGTTGGCAGTAAACCCAATTGGTAGCAGTCTGTACCACCCAGATTTACCTGGTAGCTGTGGCTGTGCAGTCAGACTTCTCTCAAGAAGAGTTAGGCAGTATATAGAGTATACACATTAGGTACAAAAATACAGTAGCACAAGCAAACACTGACCAGATCTTGGGTATAAAAGTATATAATTATTTATTTAAAAACACACTTGTAAAAATACACTGGCACTAATATGTCAAGCAAGTTCAAACACAGTCACTAGAAATATATACACCTTCCTGATTAATTATTCGACAAGTCTTAGGAAAAGAACACCACTTATTATCATAACAGAGGTGAGCGCTTAACCAAGATGGCACTCCAATAATTATTTAAAAAGGGAGGGAAACGGCAGAATTAGGAAAGCACACAATACCAACACTTTTAAAAGAACCACAGCAAGTCAAGAAAGGCAGAGTCTACTGTAGAGAAAGAAAGTTCATAGGCCAGGCCCACTCTTGGAGAGAGCAAGGCGGAATGTGCCCAAGATCACACAGTTGAAGTACACTTTAAAAGTCTTTGCAGATAGTTGAAAAAGGAGTTGGATCAGTTCAGAAAGGTTAGTTAACAGGTCCCAGGTCACCCCAGGATAGAGAGTCAAGGATTTACGGGACACCTTGAACAGTCTGTTGCAGGGGAGACCAGGCGGGCGGGGGCGTGGCCAGCAGTGCAATGCGAAAGACGTGAGTCTCTCCAGCTCCCACGACCACCAAACACATCTTGATTAAATTGCCTGATTCCTGCATGCTATAGGCGCATAAACACTCTGGACGGCGAGAAGAAATCCAAGCGGGCGCCAACCGGCCCGACTTCAAGATGGCCACCGGGGGTGAGCGCTAACTCTGTGCCCGAGAAGCAGAGCTGTACGGCAGGGGACTCGGCTTGCCGCCTGCCCACTGTCGACATCGAGGGCAGGCGAAGCTCTGACTTGTATGCAACAACTGACCAGCCTGTCGGAAGAACTACAATCCTACACACCTCCGCTGGGGAAGACACCCCGAGCCGAGGCGGCCTTGATACGTGGCCCACGCCGGTGGAAGGGGGGTGCGAGCCTGCCGTCGTAGTGAGGGGGCCGGCGGATGAGTGAACATCATGGATTCCAGGAGAGCTGCACTACACAAGACCATCAACCGCACCGCCTCTGGCGAGGGCGTGGGCACCCCGAAGCTACATCTCAGAAACAGGCGAGTGCACTAGAGAGCAGACGTGAGTAGCAGTCCCGCAGCCCCACCACTTGCATCGGCCAGGGCAACAGGCCAACAATCTGCCGGGGGAAGGGGGTAAAGGCGCGAAGCGGACTCGCCAGGCTGTGAGGCGGCCATCACATGCTCCTCCACCCCGCAGATAGCAACGGGGCGTGGTCCCCGGGACTGAAGTGGTGGAACTCACTGGGGCCGGATTGGGCGGGCAATCCATGACCAGTCCCGATGCCGGGGCAGGCCAGTACGCAACACAGAGGCAACAGCTTAGCCCGCAGTTGGTTGCTGCACGGCGATTTCTGCGCAAAATCCAGACCCACTAGGCGCAGTAAGAAACATGGGGAAAGACAGATCTAGAAGACTGCCCACGCAAAGCAGCATGAACCAATACACTATTCCTTCTCCACAAGCTCCCGACCTCGACTCGTTGTCCTCGGAGGAGGTGGAGACAGACAATACGATCTCCCTCAAAGACATAATGACCGCCATTGCCGAATCCCGCACGTCCATGGAACACCAAATGGACGGAATAAGCATGGACGTGTCCCTCCTCAGACATGACCTCCAAAAGCTAACGGCACGCACGGGCGAGGCCAAACAACGCATCTCGAACACAGAAGGTGGGATTCACAACATGAGACAACAACTCCAGAGGTCACGTCCAAGCTCAAGGTGCTGGAGGATAGAATTGAAGATGGAGAGGGGAGATCTAGACTCAATAATGTGAGAATACTTGGTATCCCCGAGAAAGCAGAAGGCGCCTGCATGGAACTGTTTTTGGAGCAGCTGCTCGCTGACCTTTTCGACCCAGACTCATTCTCCAAGTTCTTCTCTATAGAGCAAGTGCACAGAGTGCCCACCGGCAGATCAACGCCTGGGTCTCGCCCGCGCACAGTAATTGCAAAGTTTCTAAACTTCAGGGAGCGAGACGCATTACTGCAACATGCACGTGCCAAGGGCACGATTACCTTTAATGGTTCCAGGATCGCCTTTTTCCCTGACTACACTAGGGAAGTGCAGAGGGCAAGACAATCCTTTGACCACCTCAAGAAGCAACTACAATCAATGGGAGTGAAGTATGGGCTGCTCTTTCCCGCGCAATTAAAGATCTACCACAAGGGAACCACGGTCCACTTTAATGACCCTAAAGAAGCATGGCGCTGGGCTGAACAGCATATAGAGGGCGACTGGTCGTCTGCGTGCGGCAGAGGGGGAAGGAACCGCGTGCCTCCGCCTGCCCAACAGCGCGAGCCCCGTCAGCCTCCAGCACAAGACCCACCAGAAGACATAGGTGGCTGACCCACGCCTAAACCTCTATCCAGTGCCCCGGTACTCAACAGTAAGCTCGAACTGTAATTTGGCACCTTATACGACATACCGCAATACCCATTTTAAGGTAACACACACTTGAATGTGGCGGTTGCGGGAACGTCTCGCACACACGCTTTGTAGGCCCCCCCCTCGGCTAGTAAGTTTCAAGCGAAGCGCTAAAGGTGTCACCACCCCCCCAGTCATAGTTTGTAGGGGGACCACCTGAGCCTTAGGCTGCGATTGTCTTATGTAAGCTGTCCGGTTGACAGCCGGTAGTGTTCAAGTTCGGGCGACCGATGCTTCTAGGGAGGGTGGGGTTGGGACTGTTGAGTTTAGTTAGGGGAAGGACCAGTCTAGCACATAACTCACTAAAATCACATAAGAGGGTTATAACACGGAGGCACGGGGTTGCCGGGTACCAGGTGTCGTCATCAGCAGCACACACTCCATTAGCCACGGATAGATATGGCATCACGTAATACAAACACAACCAGAACACTGAAATGTATGACCTGGAACGTCAATGGCCTTGGCAATGCAATCAAATGGCGATTGGTGGGGCAATACCTGAACATGCACGCACCGGACGTTGCTTTCCTGTCCGAAACACACCTTGCAGGCACAGAATGCTCCCTATTCAGATGCACAAATTATAGACTTGCAGTCCACACAGGCTTCACAATGGGCTCAAGGAGGGTCATGGTACTGATACACAAGAATCTCCCTTTCCACCTGAACACAGTAACCCAGGACACTGGAGGAAGATATGTATATGTGGCTGGCACACTCTGGGAGCACTCTGTCACACTACTAGCGATTTACGCACCGCCCACTTTGTTGTCACCGCTACTCGCCGACATTTCCCCCCTGATTACCGCAGACACCTCTAACATCATGATAATAGGAGGGGACTTCAACGAAGTCATGGACATATCCCGGGATCGCTCACACTATCGAAATAGAAACCCCAGTTTGCCTACCAAACTTGCAATGTTCACGAACGCCGTGGGCCTGTATGATGTATGGAGAGAACTCCACCCTAATATCAGGGAATACTCCTTCCACTCGGGGGCTCACGCCTCGCTCTCCAGATTGGACTACTTCTTTCTCCCAGCAACTGACCTACATAGGGCACATGAAGCATGCCTACTCCCCAGAGGCATCTCCGACCACTCCCCACTGGTGATGCAAATCACAACATCCAGGCCGACTCCCCCGCCCAGCTGGTGCCTGAATAATTACTACCTGGGCAATCCAGGCCTAGTGGTCAGGCTCCAAGAGACAACGCAGACATACTTTGAGCTGAACACAGAGTCCGCATCAGACCCAGTGTCACTATGGGAGGCCTACAAGGCAGTACTGAGGGGTGAACTCATCTCATGGACGACCGCACAGAGGAAACAATACCTACTCAAGGTACACGAAGCGGAACAACAGGTGCAACAAGCAGAGGTAGCGCACATAACCCAGAACAAGCCCGACACAAACCGGGCCCTGCTCCTGGCACAAAAGCAGCTCCAGAACACTGCACTGGATAATACCAGACATGCACACTCGACAATGCGTGCAAGAGTTTATGAAACAGGCGATAAAACCGGGAAAATGCTAGCGTGGTTAGAACGCAAGGAGCAGGGACGCAGCCATGTCCAGCAGCTACAGACAGATGGCACAACCCCACTTGTGGCAGATCAGGACATCACGAGGGGCTTCGCAAATTACTATGCTGAACTGTATAAGTCACCTAATACCCCCACAAATACCTCAATCATAGAGGAAATCAACTTCCCCACCTTGAGCATAACACAACAAGAATTGCTGGAAAGAGACATAATGGAGGATGAGGTGTCGAATGCCATGTCCGGCTTCCAAGCTGGCAGGTCCCCAGGTCCAAACGGCTTCCCGATTGAGCTGTGGCGGAAAGTGGGAACCAACGTGATTGCTCCACACCTACTGCAAATGTTCCAACACGCAAGAGAACAGGGCACCCTTTCCCCAGATCTTAGGGAAGCCAAAATAATAGTACTACCCAAACCGGACAAACCCCCTGAACACTGCAGCTCTTACAGGCCCATTTCACTTATAAACAGCGAAACCAAAATACTTGCGAAGATCCTGGCAAACCGGCTACAACAAGTCATCCCCTCCCTGGTCCACCCTGACCAATGCGGCTGCATGCCCGAGAGATCGACACACATGAATCTCTACAGGTTGCACTCAGCACTAGAAAAAGCCGGCAGCATACAGGGTCAGCTGGCTTTGTTGGCAATAGACTTTCAAAAAGCTTTTTATTCGGTGAGGTGGGAGGCCATCTGGGACATAATGAGGCACATGGGTTTTGGTGCAAACTATATCTGCTGGGTGCAACTACTATACGAATGTCCAATAGCCAGAACTAAGGTCAACGGCTGGCAATCAGACCCTTTCAGATTGGGCAGAGGAATGAGGCAAGGTTGCCCCCTGTCGGCCATGATTTTTGCACTTGCCATCGAACCACTGGCCATCAAAATACAATACAATATATCAAAATACAATTTACAAAATACCCCACTCTGGGAGGGCTTCCGGTGGTCGGAAACATGGGAGGATAGAGTGTCCCTCTACGCGGATGACTTGCTTATCTACTTGAAAGACCCACGCAACTCCTGCCACTTGCCCCATAGACTGTCCCTACCAAATTGTTACAGATCAGTTCAAATACCTAGGGGTGAAAATCACGAAGCACCTCACAGACTACACAGCTCTGAATCTACAACCAGTCGTGGCGAGATTCGCTGAGGACACCCGCCATTGGAGCTCCCTGCCACTGACACTGATGGGCAGAGCTGCCCTATTCAAAATGATCGCCCTTCCCAAGTTCTTTCCTCAAAATAGACCGTATCCTCTGGAAACTGCTTTGGAGTGGAGGGCCCCGTGGACCGCTCTTTCCTGCCTTCAGAGATCTGTCTGGGAGGGGGGGATTGGGCTGCCCAGGCTGCAAACTTACTACTGGGCCAGCCAGATGGCAATGGTGAATGACATGCTCCATGGGGAAAGGAACCTGCCGCATATCAGAAGGTTTAACACCAACAGCAGCATAACACCCCTGGAACTTCTATACTGTGGCATGGGCCGCACATCAGCTCCTACCATGGAAACGCACATCACACGAATCTGGGTGGAAGTACACCGGCATGTAGGCTGGGAATCGGAATTGACGCTGCCCCAACCATTGTGGAACAACAGGCTTCTCCCCTAGTTACAGAAGCTGCCGAAATGGCCCACCTGGCCCAACGTGACATCACCAAAGTAGGAGACATAATAAAAGAGGAGAAATTGGTCCCCTTTGAAACACTGCGTTCAGAATTCGCCCTCCCATCCTCGGAGGGATACCATTATACGCAACTGAAATATGCACTGAACGCCCATCAACAGATCATCAGCGACATGCTAGCATGCACCCCGCTGGAGCGTAACATAGTCCAGGACCAAATAAAAAGAAAAGTCACTTCAACCATGTATAACGCAATCACATCCTTTGCTACAACTGAGCTTGTCAGCTTGAGGGCCAGGTGAGAGTGAGACGTTGGCCCTCTACAATCGGAAGACTGGATGGAAGCCTTGATGTACCCTTGTGAGGCGACCATTTCATCGAGGCTCCGACTGGTCCAACTCAAGATCCTACATCGTATTTACTATCCGAGAGTGGCAATCTTCCGGTGGGGCAAGTTCTCGGACCCGCGATGCATACGATGCAGGCACGAGGAAGGAACCTTCTTCCACATTATATGGGAATGCGAAGAAGTACAGCAACTATGGCAGAAATGCTGTGACAAACTGTCCAGAGTCTTGGGCAAGCCAATACAAAGGGGACCAAAGCAACTCCAGTTAGGGATCTCCGATGAATGTGACCAGACCCGGTATGAGAAACTGCTCTAGTCAACCGCTACAACGATACTGAGAAGGAACATTGCGCAGCTATGGGGATCGGAAAGAGCACCTAGTTATGATCAATGGATCACGGACGTGGACATCTGTGTAACAATGGAGCGCAGGGTATACGCAGCAAGGGGATGCCCGCAGAAAGCGAGCAAAATCTGGCAGAGATGGGAAGACGATGGCTAAACCCCCGAAGCAGCGTTACTGTCAATGGGAGCGTTAAGAGCAAGGTGCCCATGGACTGGCGGGCCTGGCGCACAGGGACTGTGTCCTGTGTTCCCTCTTCAAAGACTAGATGGTCCAAGGGGCAGAGGCCCCTCCCCAATTTTGTTTTGAACCCCCCCTTGTGGTTTACCCTCCGTTTCTTCCTTCCCCTGCAATGCACAGTGTTATGTGTAATGTTTATGTATGTGTGGAAAATGTAATAAAAAAATTTTGATTAAAAAAAAAGGGAGACCAGGCAGGACACAGTACCTGAAATAGTGAGAAAGCTCCAGCAGGGGCAGTTGTTCCTGGCAGCGGGTGCAAGTTGGTGCTTCGTCCAGGGGAAGAGAAGATCTCGACGTGGAGGAAAGCTGGAGGTCGTTGCACTGCCAGGGAAGAAACCAGCCGCAGATTTTCCTGGTTAAAAGGTACTACCCTTTTATTCGCGGTCGTGGTGAAGCGTGGCTAGTCAGCCGCCGGGGTACTTGGCACGGTCGATTCGACCACGAGACGATCCAGGAAGGCAAAAAGAGGGCGAACTGGTTAACCCCACCAGTTCAAAGGAAGAAGACTCTCCAGGAAGAAGATCTTCTCGGTCGTTGGGAAGTGGTGAGTTGGTTCAGCAGGGCTCCACCGGTGGTGTCGTCGTTGCAGGTCGGCTCAGCTTCTCCCTCTTCGGATTCTTTAGGTCCTGTGGCGACTTCTGAAGTTCCAGTCCCCAAAGCCCTGCTTTTATGCAGAAAACCCCCATTCACCAGTCCTAGCTGTCACTCAAACATGCTAAGTGGTGAGCCGGGCGGCTCACCACTGGGCCAATCACACAAGAGTGTGACTTGAGTTGCCGAGGCAACTCAGTCCAGGGTTCCTATCCCCCCCTCCCACACATCCTGTAGACCCACACAGAGTGGCACCACTTTTGGAGGCTTTTGTGTAGAAGCCCACCAAAAGTGGAACAAAGGGCTCGACTTGGGTTGGAGTTACAGAGGTGAACACGAACGCCATTTTAAAACCGAGTCCTCGCAAAAAGACCCAACCGGGGAATAAACATTAAATAAATAACCCGGCGGTATCTTTAACATTGCACCAAAAAAGTGGTGCGTTTAAAATGAATGGGAAAATCCCAAAGGAAATATTCCGGTGGAATATTTCGCGTGGTAACCACTACCACCAGCCAGAAACTCGACGAGGGGAGACTGCACAGTACCCCCTCGAAAAACAGACCCAGGGGCAATCTAATTACCCCTACCAGTACTTCCACAATATGATGGTTTATACTGGTTCTGTTCACAATTTAAGACTAGTAAAGTCAATGGTGACTTTACATGCCCTGGGAGACAGTAGTCAGTCCCAGGGTATGGAGTCTATGTTTGGGGGTCACTATGACACCCCTGTGTTACTGCACTGAGGGTGCTGTGTAACACACTTACCAAAAACACATGAAGCCCTATAGAGCAAAAGGCCCCATAGCCCATAAAACACATTACAAAGTCAACGGACATTCTCAAATCATGCCTAAGAGTGGGAGAAAAAAAAGTCTCACTCTTAGCAGGAGAAAAAAATAAACCCCAAAAATCCAGCAAAGCTGCTGGGGGACTCACTAGGTTTGGGAAATTAGCCTTTACAGAGAATTCTCCATAACACTCGCCCCCCCAGACTAAGGGACAGGAGGATTTAATCCACTCCTGGATGAATCTCATACCTCTAGTCGGTTATAAACACCCTAGAGAGACCATCAGCATTTTGGTGGAGACACCCTGACCTATGTTCCATGGTCAAATCAAAGGTTTTCCTTTGTAAGCTATATGACCTACAAACCCTTTGAGGAACATCAGTCTTTTTGAAACTATAGGGGATCTGGTTGACCAGTCCCTCAGAAGTTGGTACAACTTCTGCACCTGTGTTAGGCTTTTTAAAGGGCCCCTTATAAAGGATTCCCTTAGATCTAGAGGGGCCTCCAGAGGTCCTCACCACTTCTCTGTTGGAAGAAGGTTGGGTCTTAGGCCTCTTGGTTGGAGGGGATGGAGATAAGCAAGGTACATGCTTCTCCTTCCTCTTAGATCTACCCTTACCTACTTTAAGAGTTTCACTCCCAAGATTAGGATTTGAGTTGGAGTCTTCAGTAGAAGGTCCAAGAGCTGAAGGTTTTTGGCCTTAGACTTTTCTTTTCTGGTTTTCCACCAGCACTGAGAATTACCAGTTCTCTTAGGCCTAGTTAAGGGTCCAGTTGGTCTATCCACCTCTTCCTCAGAAGCAGGGGGAGTCACAGACTTTAAAACTGGAGGAATAATGATGGAGCTTGTTTCGGGCTCCCATTTCCCTAACATTTTAGCCTGACCTTTGCCTGGGTCAGAGGTCAATTTACCAACACCAGGGCTTGTAGTGGGGTTCTCAGTAGAGGTTCCCACAGGCTAGAGTGGTTCCTTAAGGTGGCCTCTCTAGCCAATTTGGTTTGGTTCTGGGTCTCCATACTGGGAGGCCTGGGGGTACTGGATACTACTCCTAGAGTTCTTAGATCAGTCCCCAACAGGACTATCCCAGGCACCTTAGTCTGAACACTGACAGGAATCCTCACTGTCATGTTATTACACTGAATGAGGGCTGATAGAATGGGAACCATTTGGACAGGACCTCCAGACATCTTAGTGGGACCTTTGGGTGCCTTAGCAACATCCTCAGGACTGAAAAGGTTTTCATCCACTACTGTTCTGCTGGCCCCAGTGTCTCGCCTGGCAGGAGTATCCTGGCCATTGACAAGAACACTGTCCACATAATAAACTTTAGAGTTTTCTGGTATGGAGTTGTACACAACTCCTATTCTGATCACTAACCAGACCCATGGATTCTACTGTTAAACTTGCTTGATGACCCAAAGATTCTTCAGCAAAGACTTCAAAGTGAGCACTAGCCATTTGGACTTCCTCCTCAGGAGTGAAGGCTAAGGAGACAGTGCTGATCCCTGCAGGTTTACCCTTACATCTGGGATCTCCTTTGATATGGTCAGTTGCCTTACAGATATAGCATACTCCAAATGCTCTCTGAAAGGGTGGCTTGTTCTGACCTCCTTCTGGTTGTTGACCAGAAGGTACACTAGCCTGTTGTGGTTTACCCTGGGGCTTACCCTTGTTATTTTGTTGTTTGGGGCCATCTTTAGGTTGGGAGGTATTAGAAGTCTCTTGGTTCCCTTTTGGTTGGCTGTTTTCCCTCATCCTTTTTCTGAGTGACCTCTGAATCCTCGTAAGTGGCACTGTTGGAAACCCACAAGTCAGCAGCCTTAGCTAGCTTTCTGGAATCTAATTCCCTTGAATCAGCCAAGTGCTGTCTGAGCTCAGGAGAGCAGGCATCATAAATTGACTCCAGCATCACAAGATTCTTCAGTCCCTCATAAGTGTTCACCCTGTAACCCTTAATCCATCCCTCTAATTCCTTCAAACTTTCACTCACCCAGGTAGCCCAAGCGGTGCCATCATGCTTTTTGAGGGTCCTAAACCTCTTAAGGTACTGG
Source organism: Ambystoma mexicanum (assembly GCF_040938575.1). NCBI lineage: Eukaryota > Metazoa > Chordata > Amphibia > Caudata > Ambystomatidae > Ambystoma > Ambystoma mexicanum. The sequence continues at coordinate 933,521,907 of NC_090933.1, forward strand.
GAAGGGGGTCTTCCCAAATCTAGCTATCAAAGCTAGCTTCACACATTCATAATCCTTCTTATCCACCTCCCCCAACTCCATTACCACATCAGATGCAACAGGGCGGAGCCTAGAGAACTACCAGGGAAGAAACTCATTCCCCGAGATGTCCTGGAGCCCATGATTATACTCAAACATAGCCAAACAATCCAACACATCCAACTTAGGCTCATACATACCCACAATATCTTTAGGCATCCGGGGTCTTTTGGGACTTGTACTCCTAGAGGATCCGGAGAGAGAAGCATTTTCAACAGCCAATTTCTTCATCTCTAGCTCATGCTTGAGCTCCATTTCTCTGAGCCTTAGTTCTTGATTCAGTTCTTGGTGTCTTTGTTCAGCTTGAGCATTAAGTCTCTTAAACTCTAATTCAAGTTTCATTTTCTCTAGTTCGAGACATTAAGGACTAAGTGTGGGACATGGTAAAGGTCCAGTAGGTACAGCTGGTAGAGCAGATAGAGGCCTATGGGGGACAGTCACAACAGCCTCACCCTCATCTTCTGACTCTGCCTCAAGATTTTCAATACTTTGATCAATATCAATATCATCACTGTTATCTACATTTCCTGGGAGAGTGGGTTCCTCTGAAACATCACCCAGACTTTGGTTTGCTAACAATCTTTCTGTTAGCTCAATTTGCTTGCCTTTAGTCAGGAGATTCTTATGCTTACAGATAATTCTTAAACAATCAGTGTTTTTTGTAGCAAGGGACTCTTGACTATAACTTTCCATAGTTGACAGTTTAGAAAATAAACTTTTTAGTGCTAAGCTTTGTGGTTAGTTGCACTAAGGTATCAAACAGCACACTAAAATGTATACTCAATACAAATCCCACCGCTGTACACCAGTGTTAGGCAGAAACCTGTGTAGTTCCCTTAGGGACCACTGCAAAAAGTTTAAGACTACAGGTGTTGGCAGTAAACCCAATTGGAAGCAATCTGTACCACCCAGATTTACCTGGTAGCTGTGGCTGAGCAGTCAGACTTCTCTCAAGAAGAGTTAGGCAGTATATAGAGTATACACATTAGGTACAAAAATACAGTAGTACAAGCAAACTCTGACCAGAGCTTGGGTATAAAAGTATATAATTATTTATTTAAAAACACACTTGTAAAAATACACTGGCACTCATATGTCAAGCAAGTTCAAACACAGTCACTAGAAATATATACACCTCCCTGATTAATTATTCGACAAGTCTTAGGAAAATAACACCATTTATTATCAATACAGAGGTGAGCGCTTAACCAAGATGGCACTCCAATAATGATTTAAAAAGGGAGGGAAAAGGCAGAATTAGGAAAGCACACAATACCAACACTTTTAAAAGAACCACAGCAAGTCAAGAAAGGCAGAGTCTACTGTAGAGAAAGAAAGTTCATAGGCCAGGCCCACTCTTGGAGAGAGCAAGGCGGAATGTGCCCAAGATCACATAGTTGAAGTACACTTTAAAAACCTTTGCAGATAGTTCAAAAAGGAGTTGGATCAGTTCAGAAAAGTTAGCTAACAGGTCCCAGGTCACCCCAGGATAGAGAGTCAAGGATTTACGGGACACCTTGAACAGTCTGTTGCAAGGGAGACCAGGCGGGACACAGTACCTGAAATGGTGAGAAAGCTCCAGTGGGGGCAGTTGTTCCTGGCAGTGGGTGCAAGTCAGTGTTTCGTCCAGGGGAAGAGAAGATCTCGACGTGGAGGAAAAGTGGAGGTCGTTGCACTGCCAGGGAAGAAACCACCCGCGGAGTTTCCCGGTTAAAAGGTACTACCCTTTTATTCGCGGTAGATGTGAAGCGTGGCTATCAGGCCGCCGGGGTGCTTGGCACGGGCGATTCGACCACGAGATGATCCAGGAAGGCGAAAAGAGGGCGAACTGGTTAACCCCACCAGTTCAAAGGAAGAAGACTCTCCAGGAAGAAGATCTTCTCTGTCGTTGGGAAGTGGTGAGTCGGTTCAGCAGGGCTCCACCGGTGGTGTTGTTGTTGCAGGTCAGCTCAGCTTCTCCCTCTTCGGATTTCATTAGGTCCTGTGGCGACTTCTGAAGTTCCAGTCCCCAAAGCCCTGCTTTTATGCAGAAAACCCCCATTCACCAGTCCTAGCTGTCACTCAAACATGCTAAGTGGTGAGCCGTGCGGCTCACCACTGGGCCAATCACACAAGAGTGCGACTTGAGTTGCCGAGGCAACTCAGTCCAGGGTGCCTATTCCCCCCTCCCACACATCCTGTAGACCCAGACAGAGTGGCACCACTTTTGGAGGCTTCTGTGTAGAAGCCCACCAAAAGTGGAACAAAGGGCTCGACTTGGGTTGGAGTTACAGAGGTGAACACAAACGCCATTTTAAAACCGAGTCCTGGCAAAAAGACCCAACCGGAGAATAAATATTAAATAAATAACCCGGCGGTATCTTTAACATTGCACCAAAAAAGTGGTGCATTTAAAACGAATGGGAAAATCCCATAGGAAATATTCCGGTGGAATATTTCGCGTGGTAACCACTGCCACCACCCAGAAACTCGACGGGGGGGGACTGCACAGTGCCCCCTCGAAAAACAGACCCAGGGGCAATCTAATTTCCCCTACCAGTACTTCCACAATATGATGGTTTGTACTGGTTCTGTTCACAATTTAAGACTAGTAAAGTCAATGGTGACTTTACATGCCCTGGGAGACAGTAGTCAGTCCCAGGGTATGGAGTCTATGTTTGGGGGTCACTATGACACCCCTGTGTTACTGCACTGAGAGTGCTGTGTAACACACTTACCAAAAACACATGAAGCCCTATGGAGCAAAAGACCCCATAGCCCATAAAACACATTACCAAGTCAAAGGACATTCTCAAATCATGCCTAAGAGTGGGAGAAAAAAAAGTCTCACTCTTAGCAGGAGAAAAAAATAAACCCCAAAAATCCAGCAAAGCTGCTGGGGGACTCACTAGGTTTGGGAAATTAGCCTTTACAGAGAATTCTCCCTAACACTTGCCCCACCCAGACTAAGGGACAGGAGGATTGAATCCACTCCTGGATGAATCTCATACCTCTAGTCGGTTATAAACACCCTAGAGATACCATCAGCATTTTGGTGGAGACACCCTGACCTATGTTCTATGGTCAAATCAAAGGTTTTCCTTTGTAAGCTATATGACCTACAAACCCTTTGAGGAACATCAGTCTTTTTGATACTATAGGGGATCTGGTTGACCAGTCCCTCAGAAGTTGGTACAACTTCTGCACCTGTGTTAGGCTTTTTCAAGGGCCCCTTATAAAGGATTCCCTTAGATCTAGAGGGGCCTCCAGAGGTCCTCACCACTTCTCTGTTGGAAGAAGGTTGGGTCTTAGGCCTCTTGGTTGGAGGGGATGGAGATAAGCAAGGTACATGCTTCTCCTTCCTCTTAGATCTACCCTTACCTACTTTAGGAGTTTCACTCCCAAGATTAGGATTTGAGTTGGAGTCTTCAGTAGAAGGTCCAACAGTCTGAAGATTTTTTGGCCTTTGACTTTTCTTTTCTGGTTTTCCACCAGCACTGAGAATTACCAGTTCTCTTAGGCCTAGTTAGGTGTCCATTTGGTCTATCCACCTCTTCCTCAGAAGCAGGGGGAGTCACAGACTTTAAAACTGGGGGAATAATGATGGAGCTTGGTTCGGGCTCCCATTTCCCTAACATTTTAGCCTGAACTTTGCCTGGGTCAGAGGTCAACTTACCAACACCAGGGCTTGTAGTGGGGTTCTCAGTAGAGGTTCCCACAGGCTTAAAGTGGTTCCTTAAGGTGGCCTCTCTAGCCAATTTGGTTTGGTTCTGGGTCTCCATACTGGGAGGCCTGGGGGTACTGGATACTACTCCTAGAGTTTTTAGATCATTCCCCAACAGGACTATCCCAGGCACCTCAGTCTGAACACTGACAGGAATCCTCACTGTCATGTTATTACACTGAATGAGGGCTGATAGAATGGGAACCATTTGGACAGGGCCTCCAGACATCTTAGTGGGACCTTTGTGTGCCTTAGCAACATCCTCAGGACTGAAAAAGCTTTCATCCACTACTGTTCTGCTGGCCCCAGTGTCTCGCCTGGCAGGAGTATCCTGGCCATTGACAAGAACACTGTCCACATCATAAACGTTAGCGTTTTCTGGTATGTAGTTGTAGACAACTCCTATTCTGATCACTAACCAGACCCATGGATTCTACTGTTAAACTTGCTTGATGACCCAAAGATTCTTCAGCAAAGACTTCGAAGTGAGCACTAGCCATTTGGACATCCTCCTGAGGAGTGAAGGCTAAGGAGACAGTGCTGATCCCTGCAGGTTTACCCTTACATCTGGGATCTCCTTTGATATGGTCAGTTGCCTTACAGATATAGCATACTCCAAATGCTCTCTGAAAGGGTGGTTTGTTCTGACCTCCTTCTGGTTGTTGGCTAGAAGGTACACAAGCCTGTTGTGGTTTACCCTGGGGCTTACGCTTGTTATTTTGTTGTTTGGGGCCTTCTTTAGGTTGGGAGGTATTAGAAGTCTCTTGGTTCCCTTTTGGTTGGCTGCTTTCCCTCATCCTTTTTCTGAGTGACCCCTGAATCCTTGTGAGTGGCACTGTTGGAAACCCACAAGTCAGCAGCCTTAGCTAGCTTTCTGGAATCTAATTCCCTTGAATCAGCCAAGTGCTGTGTGAGCTCAGGAGAGCAGGCATCATAAATTGACTCCAACATCACAAGATTCTTCATTCCTTCATAAGTGTTCAACCTGTAACCCTTAATCCATCCCTCTAAGTTCTTCAAACTTTCACTCACCCAGGTAGCCCAAGGGGTACCATCATGCTTTTTGAGGGTCCCAAACCTCTTAAGGTACTGGGAAGGGGGTCTTCCCAAATCTAGCTATCAAAGCTAGCTTCACACATTCATAATCCTTCTTATCCACCTCCCCCAACTCCATTACTACATCAGATGCAACAGGGGGGAGCCTAGAGAACAACCAGGGAAGTAACTCATTCCCCGAGATGTCCTGGAGCCCATGATTATACTCAAACATAGCCAAACAATCCAACACATCCAACTTAGGCTCATACATACCCACAATCTCTTTAGGCATCCGGGGTCTTTTGGGACTTGTACTCCTAGAGGATCCGGAGAGAGAAGCATTTTCAACAGAAAATGTCTTCATCTCTAGCTCATGCTTGAGCTCCATTTCTCTGAGCCTTAGTTCTTGATTCAGTTCTTGGTGTCTTTGTTCTGCTTGAGCATTAAGTCTCTTAAACTCCAATTCAAGTTTCATTTTCTCTAGTTCGAGACATTGAGGACTAAGTGTGGGACATGGTAAAGGTCCAGTAAGTACAGCTGGTAGAGCAGATAGAAGCCTCGGGGGGACAGTCACAACAGCCTCACCCTCCTCTTCTGACTCTGCCTCAAGATTTGCAATACTTTTATCAATATCATCACTGTTATCTACATTTCCTGGGAGAGTGGGTTCCTCTGAACCATCACCCAGACTTTGGTTTGCTAACAATCTTTCTATTAGCTCCATTTTCTTGCCTTTAGTCAGGAGACTAGGTTCTCGCAAATAGTTCATCCAATCACCTCCTTATTGAGAAAAAATAAGGAATTTCTTTGGTCTCCCAAGGCAGAAAAAGCTTTCCAGAAGCTGAAATTGGCCTTCACCTAAGCACCAATTCTTCGGCACCCTCGACCCGACCTGCCATATGTGGTTGAAACAGATGCCTCCAGCATAGCCATGGGAACTGTCTCGTCACAGAGAGACCCGGATACGGGACAACTACATCCCATAGCATTTTGGTCCCGTAAGTTTTCCGCTCCGGAATTAAACTATGCAATCACTGACAAGGAACTGTTAACAATCAAAGGAGCCTTCAGAACATGGAGACACTATCTTCTGGGAGCCAGACACACGGTCACGGTTATTACGGATTATCGTAATGTACAATATTTGAAAACAGCCAGGGCCCAATCTTCACACCAACTCCGTTGGGCTCTTTTCTTTGCAGAATACAATTTTGTCATTACTTACAGACCAGGAGTGCGCAATGGGAAAGCAGAATCCCTATCACGCATGGGAGAGGACAAGGAAGCTTTCGCAACATCTGATACTGTGGCCATCATTCCCAAGGAGCGGATACAGAACCAAATTGCTGCAACCACCTGTTTGGAAGACTTAAAAATGTATCTCCGATCTCGGATGAACCAAACTGCACAGCAGGAGTGGTTAGCTCGGGGAGACCAATATTCCATCAAGGATGATTTACCCTAGTTTCAAGGAAACCTAAATATTCAGGACAAGAAATTGCGAAATCAGATAATAGCAAATTACCACGAATCATTAGTGGAAGGACATCCTGGGATCGCCAAGATTCGTGCCAAGATTCAAAAGGGCTATTGGTGGCCAACTTGGAGCAGAGACGTTACCCAATTCATCTCCTCCTGTGGTGTATGCGCACAAAACAAATCTCAGAAGCTAAGTCCGGCAGAGTTATAACATCCCTTGACTGTACCACCAGCGCCATGGCATACGCTGTCTATGGACTTTATCACCGATCTTACTCCCTGCAATGGATTTAACACAATCCTGGTTATTGTGGACTTATTCTCCAAGATGGCCCATTTTATTCCATTAAAGGGGCTTTCTACTGCCCCTGCCCGTGCCACTGTGTTTTTGGAGCAAATTGTCAAGCTACATGGTTTCCCGTCGGTATTAATTTCAGATCGCGGAACACAATTCATCTCAGCTCTCTGGAGGAGGTGCTGCAAAATAGCCAATATTGACCTTGGGTTATCCACGAGTCATCATCCCCAAACCGATGGTCAAACGAAAAGGACCAACCATACCTTGGAGCATTACCTAAGTGTATGCTGCAACAAACTGAGGAGTCCTGGAAAAATATCCTCTGGTTGACCGAATTTGCCTACAATAACTCCATCCACACTAGCACTGGACAGACCCCGTTCTACACAGTGCAAGGTCGGCATCCTCGAATGTCCGCATTTGATCCACTTGACGAACTGGAAATGCCAGCAGTCACAACATTGCACAAGACTATCTCTTGAACACTTAAAAAGGCAGCTGAAAATCTATCCAGGGCCAAAGAACAACAGAACAAATTTGCGAACCGACATTGAAGGGAGGCTCAGCATTATCAAGTTGGGCATAAGGTTTGGTTGGCATCCAAGAATATTCCATTGAAAGGACCCCGGCCTTCCGTCCTATGTAGCTAGGACCTTACCCCATCCAGGCCATCATTAATCCTGCTGCCATGAAATTGGATTGGCCAGCTAACATGCAGATCCATCCGGTATTCCATGTCTCTCTCTTAAAACCGATGAAGTCAGATACTCGGATTGAAACACCACCTGAGCCCGACATCATAGAAGGGGAACCGGAATATGAAGTCAAAAACATTCTGGATTCCAAGATAGTACGATCTAAACTGTATTACCTGATAGACTGGAAAGGTTATGGACCTCAAGTTCGTACATGGGTGCCTAGTGAATTAGTCCATGCCCCACGACTAGTCAGACAATTTCATCAAAATAACCCCACCAAACCAGGACCAGGAGGGAGAGTGCCCTGAGAGGGGCCTTGAGCGGGAATGCTCTCATGGCCACAGGGCAAAGACCACAAGTTACATCACTTAAAGGGTCCAGTTTATTCCTAGTGCACATGTTATTTCATCTCTTTCAGGGCCCCCACGTGCATCCAGGCTGGGTGTGACCATAGGAATGCATTGGGCTACACGTGCAGCATCTTCTGGGAGTGGCAGGATGGAGCCATCAAGCAGAGCAAAGGGGCATGGCTGGCACCAGGCTATTTAAGCCTACCCCGCCCGCATGCCAGCACTTTGCGTTAATCTGCTCATGCAGCGTAATGCTCACCGCCGCATGAAGCGCTTATTATCTGATTCCAGCAATACCATCACCTGAAGTGCATCTTACCTGATTCGAGCAATACCATTGCCTGAAGTGCATCTTACCTGAGTCCAGCAATACAATCGTCTGAAGCCTACCATCGCCATAAGCGCATCTTACCTGCTTTCAGCAATACCATCTACCATCGTCTAAAGCACACCTACCTGACTCCAGCAACTCCATCGACTGCAGTGCTCCTTTCCTGCTCTGCAGGTCCAACACTTACGCAGGACCTCTTCTCTGCCAGCATCCTCGTGGCTGCAGCCATCCATCACCCGCCGACAGATCATCGGACAGCTGCTCCTCATCAGACGTCGCCAGGCCATACCTGCAGGAGAAAAGGACAAATAAGGTCAGAAACCGCATAAAGACAATTCACTAAGGTTGTGCTCTACACAACCTTCGCGCTGACCCTAAGGCCCAAACTTACCATCTATTTGGGACATTGTAAACTCATGAGGGCTCCGTTTGGGCTCACTTCCAGCACTGCGACTCTGCTGGGCCTTCATCACCTATTGGGGAGAAAGAAAGACATTACTAGGGATACAAACACTAATCATGGGAAAAAAGACATTGCAAACAAGTAGGGATAATAATCATTGTTGTAGAACACTTACCGTCGAAGTGGATCAGTCAAAGCCGGTCTGGGCTGCCACGCACATGGACCAGTGAAGGAACTAGGTCCAATTAAAACACCCCTGCACCTGAGAAGCAGGACTGAGAGCTCATCCTCATAGTTAAACAGGTGAGACTCTATGGGCAAACGCATGCTCACCGCATTCTGGGAAGAAGGGTTCGAGAATTGCAACCATATCGCAGCACCCTCATGACCTCTCGTATCCTCACAGGGGCATTTTCAACCACCAGAGCAGTCCACAACACGGGAGCAGGGGAAGAAGCCTGATACAGGAAAGCCAGATCCTGGGAGGGCTGCAACCGTGCCCCAACGTCCCTACAGAGACCAGGTGAGCGTAGCAATAGGAGAAGACCATGATGATGCTATTTACTTCTGCCAAGTTTGTTGTCTCAGCTAGGCTGCCCCACTATCCAGTTTCTGGTCACAGCTTATTGAAATTAAAACATTCATGAGCAACAAAGGGAAAGATGTCATCTTCGAGGATGATGATACCTGGTTGAATGACTTGGCATAACAAAATCGCTTCCGGGCCTGAATATAAAACTGCAAGGGAAGGATCAGTTTGTGAACAGGCTGTACAGGCACATCCAATACTTTCTTCATAAACTGAAATTGTTTCAGAAACAGCTGAATGAAAACAAATGCCATCCATGTCACAGTACTGTTAACAGGATCTGCTCACAGTATCAACCATCAGAATTATTCTGCACAGATTGATAATCATTTGGATGAATTTTAAAAAGATTTTCAGATGTCAGGGAAGACAGTGATGAGCTGAAGATGTTTGCAGATCCATTTGGTACTAATGTCACCAATGTCCCTGACATGTTCCAAATGGAATTAATTGATATCCAAAATAATGGTGACCTGAAGAGAGTATTTTCAGAACATAACTTGTGTACATTTTATAGTCCATACATTATATGGGACTCTTTTCCAAATCTGTCAAATCATGCACTTTGTACATTGCACTTTCTGGCAACACGTACTGCTTTGATCTTCTTTTCTCAAGATTGAAGAACATATAAACAAAATCAAGATCACTTTTGAAAGATGGACACCTATCTGGAATACCCAGCATTGCCACATCAAGAGTGCCAGCAAATAATGAGAGCTGTGCAAACAAAAACAATGCCAAGTGCCACATGTGCAGGCATCATGAGGCAAGACAGAGACAACAGATTCAAAGTTCAAAATAAAAGGATTTAGTAACTCAAATGGTAGAAGGCCAACATTGCCCTATGCTAAGGTGGGATTTCCCTACCTGAACGAAACTAAATAGAGTCTGAGTCAAACAGTTCAACTTAAAGGTTTGCCTGTGTCCAAACCCTAACCTTGCCCTCACAACTAAAGCTAAACAATGTGTAGGGATGTCAATAATCAAAGAAATGATAATTAACACAAAGCAGTTCTGAGCTACTTCCAACTCTTAGCTTCCTTTTAAGCTCCCCTTCCCCAAGTTCAAGAAAGTTCCACAAAAGTCTCCAGATTACCTTTCTCACGTTCAAGGTAATACATTCCACACACTCCTCGGGGTTCCCTTCCTCAGGTTCGAAGCAACACGGTCCAGAAGAAAAGGGTCTTGAAGCTTCGTACTCAAGACAACACTTGCAGTTCCTCAAGTGTCAGGGTTCCCTTCCCCAAGACTTTAACTCAGCCACTTGTACTTGTTTCATTCTTTTCCAAATGTTTAAAACAATTCGAGGTCAACCTGGCCCTCCTTCTGGATTGCATCACCAGTTCACTTACAGTGCTTCTCCTTGGTTTGTTTCACAATGTCTTTTGTTTTCACAATTCAGGGCTCACTGGTCTAGGCACAGTTGTCAGACCAAGGTCCACCCACCACAGGTCACGCAACCAGGATTCCTAGACTCTTTAGCCCACATACCTTCTTCTGTACTTGCCCCATGTACAGAATAACATTCATGTAGCTCCTCTTTGTTGGCCTCTTGGCTTTATGTGCAGTTTGACACTTTTCTGGATTCTCCTGGTTAGCCTCTTGGCTCTGCCATGACGTGTCACACACCTCCTGCCATTCTTTGGCCTTGTCACACTACATCCATTCATAAAGTTCACTTTGTGGTGGTCTTGTTAATTGCCCACCTTTCTTTGGCATTCTTTCACACTTGCTCACTTTTCCGTAGGTTGCCTTCACATGGGCACTTTCTCTTTGGCTGTCATCTGCTATTTGCTTTGCCCATAAAGTTGTATTCAATTTAGTATTCAATATCCTTAATTTCAAGGTTTCATTCAGTTTGGTATGCAATATGCATTCAATATGCTTAATGTGAAGTTTCCATTCAGTTTGGTATTCAATATGCATTCAATATGCTTACTTTCAGGTTTCCATTCAGTTGAGTACTCTGCACAGCCTGCTAGGAGTGGCCCGGCTTTAAGGTGGCTTTCCCTGACACTCATGGTCCTCAGCATTCCTCCAGATGACTCCTGCTGCTTCTTGTCTGCTTCACAGGTCGGCGTGCCGGCCTTTGTGAGTTCTGCTCACATGCCGAGAGCTATCTTGCACATGTCAGTTGCTCTGCTGTCTCTTCACGGATGCGGATGGCGTCCTCTTCTTTCCTGCTTGCTCGCAGCTCCAGCTGCTCGTCCTCCCACACAGAGGCAGCCTAACGGCCCAACTCGCCTTGATTCCACAGGTCCTTTGGGATTTCGGCTGACGTCCTGGCTCCTCCTCAATTCCCACCATGGATGTCTCCTCATAAAAAGGGTCCCCTGCTGGTCTCTTCTCCCCCGCAGGCCTCCATGTTGCGCTCCCTCATGCTCTCTGACTCTCTCCTTATACACTTGCAACCACTTGACATGTTGCAGTTGTGGATTATCTATTGGGCTTGCCTGATCATAATTAAAGGGACATACCTGACCATCACAGTATTTTGCATGCATCTTCATCCTCCCAGTACTAGAGGGGTGGAATGGGTTTTTAGTGTTCATCACTCTCAGTCGCCTCTTCCTCGTCCCAGTACTGTCATCGATCAAATGTGGGGAAATTAGGGGAGCAGACTTACAATAGCCTGTACAAGCTGGGGGAGGGTTAAGTTGGTCTTCAATAGGGAAAGGGGATACCATATTTTGCCTGCCTGTGGGCACCCCACTCCCAATCCCCAAAAACACTCCTCTGAGGGGATGCTCCCTCACTTCTCCACCCCCAGGGTTACGATCCAAAAGCGATGGCCTTTTCCTGGCCACCTGAGAAGAGGATCCAGGTGGAGAAGGAGTGAGGATACTCTCAAGATTCTCACACATACTAAAAACAGAGTTAACTGCAGCATTAGTAGAAGTATTGTAAACTTCTTCATAATGTTGTTTTGTAAACAGATTTTGCATGTATGAAGTTTGGGCGGATTGAAATATACTTTCATTAGAGAACTTAAAATGGTTGTAAGCTGTCTCTTTTTTACCTTTATGGTTCCAGTTCAATAGGAATGTCCGTGATTATGAACTTTAAGTCAGTTTAACTGTGCTGAATGCTTTTTTGAGATTTAATAATATGCACACGACTGCAGAATTAGCAATCTTGGGTCCATCTATTTGGGGGAAAGTATCCTCAGTGGCAGTGCTGGCTTACACTGTGGGCACATTGATCATTAAAATGTGACGTGTTGTAAAATGTTCTTGTGTGCTGTTGGGGATATGGAATTTACATGTTACCCTTTAGAACTGATTGTAAACTATGTGGCCTTTTGGACAGTTTTTCTACTTTGAAATGCACCATTTCAACCCCATAGGTGAAAATGTTTTCTTGGGGTGAGAACCCCCCCCAAACCCTCCCTAGATCCTTATCATTCCCTTGCTACATTCATCCACTCCCACTGTTTCAGGAGAATATAAACATCTACACTGAAAGAAATCACAAGCCACTGACCTTTTATCATTTATGATGGACGGGCCCCCTTAGATACTCACTGCCCCAACACCAACAGCTATCTTTGAGACTTGATTGGCACATCACAGCCTGTGATGCTATTGTGTCAACGGTCACACAATATTGCTTTATAACATGCTACTGCATTCAGTGAGGTTGTTGAATTTGGCTCGCCTGCCCACTGGGTAGCAAAAAGTTAACGCTTCAGCCCCACATTCAAAAAAGGTTGGACAAGCCTGTTTTAGAACATAACACACCTCATCTTCTTGAAACCAGATCCAAGTAGGCTGGTATGCCCATTGGAATCAGACTTGCACTGCATGTTACTCAGATCTTCAATTGTGCCATTCGACTTTTTCTCCATAACCCTCCTCCTTGCAATCTGACTGCAATACCGTAATTCTCTCCAACTACTCTCCTACCAGAAAACTTTGATTCGCCCTTCTTCAAACGTCTGGGTAGTTCGATCTTCACCTCAGTTCGAGGTACAAATTACATCTCCTGACAACTATTATTTTATATCATACCTATCCATTCTCTCTTTCACCTTTGCTAAATCTACCTTTACCATCCTGGACTTCCCCATCCACCCTGGACACACATGGGTGTTTGGCTTCCTACCGCTGAATAATTCAAACGGAGTCTCCCCTGTCATACTATGTGGTGTAATCATGTACTAAAAAACTCTTTCCATTATTGCACATCCCAGTCGCTCCCCAAATTGACTGCCATTATAATTCCATTAATTATCATCCTATTGTACCTCCCAACACATCCATTGCTCTTTGGTTGATATAGTGCTGCAGTCACATGTCTGATGCCACCTGGTCAAAAATTCATTAAACACTCTAGACAACCATTTGTGCTCCATTGCCTGTGACCACTGTCTGGGGAAATTCTTCCCTCTAGAATATTGATTCCATAGACTTGATTAGACTTGCAGCAGATGTCCGGCCATTTATACACTAAATAGCCACCAAGACATAAGACATCACGGGTTCGTTTAAAACTGAGCTGCCCTAACAAATTCATTGTAAGCTCATCCCACTGCATACTTAGTGCTTGATGCACTTTCATTGTTGGTTTCTGAATCTTCTGTATTTTTTCGCTCTCCTTACATTCCTCACATTCTTGTACCCCTTTCATGATTAACTTATACATACCCAACCACCAGAAATCTGTAAAAATTATTGACTTGATTTTTCCAATGCCTAGATGACCCACTGCTAATACCCTATCACGCATGTATTTAGGTATCACTAACATCTGCCATCTACAAATGTACCAGTCTTGAATTCCCAATTCATCTCTTACACACTTGTATTCTATAAACACACTATCATCACCCACCATATGCCACCCACGTTCTACACCTTTCTGTAACATGAGGTACGACTAATCATCACGACATGCCACATTCCATGCCTGTGTGTCAATGCCACCTTCAACTACAAAGATAGCTTGCATATAACCTTCTGTAGGCAATACTTCAACATATGTGCACAATACATTTATTGATAGACCATTGACTACCACATTCTTCTTTCCTGTCACATTACACTACAAGCCTCAAACCCTGTAAGCTGGTTTACTATCCTACGTGAGAATCCATTCATCCCTTTTTTATTAAAATATTGCTACCAAGGGTATATGATCAGTTCTTATGATAAATGTCCTACCCCACAAATATGTTTTGAACTTGGTAATCACCCACACACATGGTAATATCTCATGTTCTATTACTGAATACCGTGCTTCTGCTCCTTTCAAAGACGTAGAGGGAAATGCCACCATAAATTCTTCCACACCATCACTCTGCATCAATACTGCTCCTAGACCTGACTCTCAGGCATCATTGTACACAACTGTGTCCAACACTTCCTTAAATCCTCGCAACACAGGTGCTTTGATCACTTCTTGATTAATCCCTTGAAATGTATTGTCACACTCCTGTGAGCATATGAACGGTAAACCCTTTCAGGTTGGCCTCCTTATGTTCTTTGTCTTGTTTGACATATCCTTCATGAATTTTGAATAGTATTCCATTAAACCTAAAAACAAAGCTAACTATAGTCTGGTCGCTGGATTAGGCATCTCTACTATCACCATAACCATGTCGAACTTTGGTCGCAAACCTTCCATTGTCAGCTCATGACTCAGGTAATCCACCTTGTTTTGTCTGAATTTACATTTTTCCAAAGTTAATGTGAGTCCTGCTTCTCCCAATTTCCGTAATACCTCTTTCAGCCTGTTGGTATGCTCATCATCACTACTACCTGTGAGAAACCAAATGGAGTCTCACCCGCTAGTCCTCAAGCATTTGTCATCCAGGTGGCCAGGGGACGGCCATCGCTTTTGGATCCAGTTCCTGGGGGTGGACCATTGTGGGAGGATCCCCTGGGTGAGGGGTCTTCACGGAGTGGGTGTGAGGCAGCCGATGGTGAGACGTGGTATTCCCCTATTTTGTTTATCCAACTATCCTATTTTTTAGGATTCACAGAGGTCCCAACCCCACCCATCTTTTTACACAAACACTGGGCCAAGAAAGAGGGTGACTGAGAGTAGCAACATTAACTTTCACACATTGTACTCAACATGTCCCGCTAATCGGGTCAGGCACTTGACTCAAAGTGCATACACCTGATAACAATGAGCTCTCCTCACATGAATAAAAGGCAGAACCCAAAGACACACTCTGAGCAAGGCAGAGCACAAGT
Organism: Ambystoma mexicanum; assembly: GCF_040938575.1. NCBI lineage: Eukaryota > Metazoa > Chordata > Amphibia > Caudata > Ambystomatidae > Ambystoma > Ambystoma mexicanum. The sequence continues at coordinate 933,537,077 of NC_090933.1, forward strand.
ACGAGCAGAGCTTCTGGGACAAAGGCAAACCTACTGGAGCGGAGCGACAGACCCAGGGGCAAGAGCAGCAGGTCAAAAACCCCAAGAGTTCCCTACCGGAAGTCGTATCCTCCAACAGGCTGGGGAAAACACATGGAGAAGGACAGATCCTACAAGTGAAGACTGCATTGTGTTTCAAGGGTGCTAGCGACTCTGAATGGCAGAGTTGGGGAGGCCAAGCCTGTGGTACTGACCTTGGCTCGTTAATTGGATATCACAAAACCAAGAAAGAGGCACACACAGCCGGTGAGTTGGCAAGCGATCTGAGCGACTGGTGTGTGTTAAAGTTTGAAGCAGCAACATTATATCGCAAGTTAAGGCTGTACGATTGTGGATGAGACGCAAGGAAAGGCATACCTGTGAATGAACTTTGAAGTAAAAGACAGCTGTGAAATCAGCGATACTAAGTAACGGAGTGGTCTGGCAAAAGGAAGTAGCCCACTCGAAATTCTCTGTGAAAGGTACATTGTTTGAAGTGATAAAGGGAATGATATAAAGTGAAATAAGTGAAAGTGATATAAAGAAGTTTAACTCCTAGAGAAAGGGAGAGTGAAAGTAAAACTGTAAACTGTGAGTCAAAGTGGTCCTGTGATGGTCTGTAAAGAAAGTCAAGTACAATCGAAGGTCTTCGACCTCCGAAAGTGGTCCGAGCCCAACAGAGGGAGACTGAAGTATAATAACCTTGAGGAAGGGAGCCCCTTGCAAGTTTGTGTTGAACTTTGTCGTGAGAGGTCTGAGCTGACAGAGGTGGACCTACTTGAACTGCATGGTTAAAGGTCTGAGCCCATCAGAGGGTGACCTTTGTGAAACTTTTTGGTTGAAACATTATTTTCAAAGTCAGGAAAAGAGACTTTAATGTAGAAGGCCAGGCAGACCTCGATTCACATTTTTGATTGGTTTGTTGTGTTGGAAAGGAAGCCGTTTTACTTTTATCTGTTTCCAGGCTTCTCCAATTATCAAACTGTTAGTTGCTCCTTCCTATGCGACCTATGGGCAAGAATAAATTATTGAACACAGAAGAAGGAAGACTCACAGTTGACCTGTTCTCAGGTTTTTCCAATTATACCCAGACAGCCACAGAATACAATAAAAGTTCTGGACTTTGCTGTTAAAAAACCAAATTGGTTCTGCCCACAGTATCGAAGACTGTCTACAAGATTGAAGATTCAATAAAAATCTTAGCTTTTCGTGCGTTGAGTGGTCCTTCAAATCAAATACGTTGGTCACCAGTAGAATAGTCCAGGAGCAGCCCTCCTTTCTTTTCTCTGCTAGACAGGTGCCACCACACACGTCACCTAGGGACAGGCACTCCATTCAAGGACAGGGTGTTTTTCCTTAGAGACAGGCACGCAGAGTTGGGTATTCATCATCGGCCCTACCTTCCCTCCCCTCTTCCCCCTCCACCCTCCACTCTGCCCCGAGTGGTCCAGATACCTGTTCTTCCATCTACATTACATTTTAGTCACTTTTGTCCTACAAAACGGTTGTTTTTGTGATACCACATTGTATACCGCTAAACATATTTCAGAAATCCCCCCTTCCAATCCTTCTATTTCACTCTGGGCTCCCCCGGTGCAGGTAAGAATAACACTGGACCTGGAATGTTGCCCATGGCTGATTTAGAAACAGTTTTCTGTATGTATTGCTTGGATTACTACAAATTGCTGGTCCACTTTCTGGATGCATTGCTTAGTTTATCCCTTGTTATTGACCCTCTATCTTTTTTTTATACGTTCTGTTATGTTATGCTATTAAGATTTATTCTGGGCACTGCTGCTATTTTCATAGTCTCCAGGGAATCTGAAAAGGAAGAAGGGACGGGGAGGGCTAGTTAGTGGGACAGAGAGGGATAGTGCAAGAGATCCATTTGCTGTGCTGTTGGTAGCCTCAGTTCATAAGAACAGTCACTGTGTGTTGGGTGTGCTTCCAGATGGTATGGGTCAGTTGTGGTGGTGTGTGGGTCTATACGGGATTGTTTTGTGTTTGTGGTGTTTTGCTCGAGATTTAGTTGGTTGGGTTGGGTGAGATTACAGAGAGGGTGTACCATTTGCTGTGTGGTTTCCGGTTTGTGCTGTGGCAGAGGTATGTGTATGTTGTATTTGGCGGTTGAGCAGTGAGTTTGTAGGAATGTTGAATTTTTTTCGTAGACTTAGTGGTGAGGGAGCTCTGTGCGCTCTTGTAAATTACATTGTCGATTAGGCTGAATGCCTCCTTTTGCGCTTTGTCAACATTATTCTTTCCTTTTGTTGGACCAGTCCAGTTCATTTTGGTTCCTTTTGTTTTAACAATGGTTTGTGGTGCCTTTTCTATTTTTGAGATCAGGTTTCTTTCCTAAGTAGAGATTCCTGGTTAGGTGGGAGGGTTAAAGAGGCAGGTATTTAGTAATTCTCTGAATTTTAGTTTTTTTCTGTTGTTCGTAGTTCCTTTAGGAGTGAGTTTCAATGTTTTACAAGAGAATGCTGATCTGACATATTTCAGTTTCGAGTACTACTTTGGTTCAATGCTTATGTCATTGCTAGATCTCTGAGTGTTCATTTTGATCTGTAGATGGAGATTTACTCCTGTATGAATTCCATTCCTTAGCCATGTATTGCACTTTGTGTTGTTGTGTAGTGCTTTGACTTGTAGCCAGTGAAGCATTCTCAATGCTGGTGTGTTGTGTTCCCACTTGTTGAGTCTGAGGATTAGCCTTGCCACTGTGTTAGTGTTCTGTGTGGGAAGGTGAGGAAAGGTAGAATCTGTTTGATTGTGCATAGGTGGAACAGGAATCATTTATTTATGACTAGGTTGACTTGAGGTTCCATTGTTAGGCTGTTGTCCATTAATATTCTGAGATTTCGACCTACTTTTGAATGTTCCAGTCGATTTCCCATTTCACTGGGGCATGGAATGTGATTTTGTTCCAAAGGATTGTTGGACAGGGTCATGATTTCTGTTTGTCCGGGTTGAGTTTAAGGCTCTTCATGCTCATCCATTTGTTTATTTATGTGAGGCAGTTGGTGAGGGTTTGGTCTCCAGTAGTGTTGATTTTGTAGATGATCTATGTGTCGTCTGCGTAGTTGTAGCAGGTGTATGCATGTCTTTTGATGAGGTTGATGATTGCGGTCATATAGATGTTGAAGAGTAGCGGTGAGAGGGTTGAACCTTGTGGGAAACCACAGGTTAGTGTGAGTGGTGCTGACTTGAGGGGGCTTAGCCATGTTGTTTCCATTCTTTCTCTTAGGAAGGAGTTTATGCATAGCTATCCCATGTTGTTAATCCCTATTTCTTGTACTCTTTTGATGAGAGTTTCATGGTGGACTGTGTCAAAGGCTGCTGATTTGCACTGAGGTGATATTGGAGTCGTTTTTAGATCGTCCCAAGTGGATAGCAGTGCTGTTTTCATTGCTGCCATGGGTCTGAAACCTATGTGTCCCTGTTTAAGTAACTAATTCCTTTCCATATGTTCCAGGATTTGTTCCTATGTGTCTAGGAGTTTTGTTCGGGTAAGGGTTTGTGATAGGTCGATAGTTGGTTAGGTCTTCTGCATTTCCTGAGGGATCTTTGAGGTGTGGTTTAATGTATGCCGCTTTGAAACTTTGAGTTACAACTCCTGTTGCCAGAGAGTGGTTCATGAGGTTCCAGAGGTATTCTGCAGGCATGTCTTGTTATAGGATCATCTTGTAGATGTCCAGTGCAGGGCAAGGGTCTTCTGGGCATCCTGCTTTGTTGCTTTGATTCACTAGGTTGGTAAACTTTTCTTTTGAGATCGCTGAGAAGTATTTTAGTCTTGCAGTTAGTTCCAAAGTTGGGTGATTGGTGGAACTGTTGCTTGTGGTCTTGGGCATAATCTTGATGACTTGCAGGAATGCTTAGGATTTTGTTTTTTAAGTGGTGTGCAAAGTTGTCGCACCGTTTCTGGGAGGGAATGGGTGTGTTGTTGCAGGCTGTTGAGGTTCTTTGTTCATTGATGATGCTCAACATCTCTTTCTGCGTGCTGCTTGCTTTTTTGAGGCCTTCCTTGTGGTATTGTTTTTTTCCCTGGAGGGTTCCTATTTTATATAGTCGTATCTGTCTCTGGTATTCAGGTTTTGTCTGCTGGTCATAGTTTCTCTTGTTCCAGTTTCCTGTTTGTTTTCTTCAGGGCTCTGATTTCAACCATCTTGCTGTCATTTTCTTTTGTGAAGGGGTGAAAGGCTTTTCCAGCGTGATAGCATCTAGTGTTTCCCCGATCAATTTTTGGAGTGTCTCAGTTCTTTCTTCTAAGTGGGCTGAGTTCAGTGGTTTTGCATCTGGTGTTGTGGTCCATGGTGTTTAGGATTTCCAGTTTCTTTTCTCAGTGGTATGGATTTTTAGAAGGTTGGATTATATTTGTGTAGGTGCGTGGATCATGAAGAATAGTAAAAGGTGGTCACTTCAGGGTATGTGCATTGGGGTTGCAGTTGTCAACGGGTTTCTTTTGCATAACATTGCAACAAGGGTGTGCCCTGCTGAATGGGTTCCTCCCTTCACCATTTGCTGTAGTTGGTTATTGTTAGTTGAGATATTAGTGATTTAGCTGAGCTGATATTTTCTTCTTCAAACCATATATTGAAGCCTCTGAATATGATCAGCTGGTCATATTTTATGGCAATGCTGATTATGGCACCTACAAATGTGCCTGTGAAAGATGGGATGCATGTGGGGTTTATGCAGATGAGTAGTAATTAAACATTTCTTTGGTGGTCCATGGCTAGGTGCAGGAGGAGTGATTCACAGTTTGGGATATTTAGTGATGGTGTTGATATGATCTTTAGGTGGTCTTTGAGTGCAACAGCGAGACTTCTGCCTATTTTTCCATCCATGATTGATTGTTTCAGTTTGATGTTGTTAGGTAGGGATTTGTGGGCAACTCCCTTGAATACTTCATTTAGCCAGGTTTCGGTCTGGAATAGGATGCCCGCTCCACCATCGCTGAGTAAGTCGTATATCTATGTGATCTATTCATGGCTTGTAAGAATGTCATTGTTTTTTCCCTTGTTTCCTCCCTTGCCTTGAAGCACTTTGAAACACATTGTGTATAGGCGCTATATAAATAAACTATCATATCATCTTATATCTCTGTGCCGTGTTTTGACATCGATCTGGATTTGACTAGGTTTCAGTGAATCTTTTGTTAACCGGGGTTAGTTTGTCCTTTGGGGGCTATGTTGGTAATTTGGTTTGTTATTTGTATGTCTTTCCTTGTCTTTTGAATCTGCGTTAGGTTTTGGTGTTTGAGTTGTATAGGAGATTTTCTTTGGTTCCATTTCTTCATTGAGTAGTTCAGGACGGTTGCATTTTGGGTTGATGCGTTCTTCAGGGTTGTTTGTAGGTTAGTGTCGGTCAAACTTGTTATCTCTGCAGTTTTTGGTATCCGTCTCAGGTTTGCCCTTGTGTTTCCATCGTCCTTCCTTATATAGTTTTGGTAATTAAGGATTGCTGGTTGTCGAGTTGTGTTATATTTTATTGTATTGTATTGTATTTAGTTACATATATAGTGCTCTTTCCCCACTTGTGTGGCCTCGATGTGCTTTTTCCTGGTTAGAACGTCCTCGGTGACCGTAGTCAATGTGGTGGAAAGATCTAAGGAGTTTAGCTGAGGAGATGCATGTGTGCATATTACCGTTTTAGGACTTGGGTGGCTGGCAAGGCTCGTCTAGGCGGCCCCAAGAGAGGGTGGGCACTGTTGGAGGTTTGCTATAGGTTGCTATTGTTGAGAGAGTCTATATGTGGCCAGCTATACCGAGTTCCTTTTCGTTGGTAGTCGCTGGATGCTAGTGGCAGAGGTGTTGAGGTACGACAGGTGTTTCAGTCTGGACGGCTATATGTGATTCTAGACCGGATTAGCATAGCCATAGCAGCATTCTATCGTGCATGGATGCTTGCCGGTGCTTGCGGCCTGTGTCCACACCGGTGGTGTGAGATATATGCACCGTAAGCTTCAAAATTGTTCGGCTGGGGCGAACTTTGTCCAGTGCATTAGATGAAGCAGGCCTAGATTTGAGATTCCTATACCATTGAAGCCTAGGTTTCACAATGTAGTAGCGTTCACCGTATAAGAGACAAAGATCGAGGATACGCATGCAATTGAGAGTCCTGTATAGAGGTAGAGAGGCCTAGGTTTCACAATGCAGAAGGTTTCATCATATACTAAAGAAAGACATAGGCTACACCTAGATTAGAGGGACCTGTATAGTGGGAGAAAGGCCTAGGTTTAACAATGCAGTAGTTGTCACCCTATAATGAACAGAGATGGAGGTTAGGTTTCACGATGCAGTAGGTTTCAGCATATAATAAAGAAGGACGGTGGCTACACCTAGATTTGAGAGTCCTGTATAGTGAGAGAAAGGCCTAGGTTTCACAATACAGTAGGTTTCAAATCACAGTAGGCTAGGACGGAGGCTTCCCCTAGATTTGAGAGTCCTGTAAAGTGGGAGAGAGGCCTAGGTTTCACAATACAGTATGTTTCACCATATACTACAGAACAACGGAGGCTACACCTAGATTTGAGAGTCCTCTATAGTGGGAGAAAGGCCTACGTTTCACAATACAGTAGGTTTCAAATCACAGTAGGCTAGGGCAGAGACTACCCCTAGAGTTGAGAGTCCTGTTAAGTGGGAGAAAGGCCTAGGTTTCACAGTGCAGTAGGTTTCAAATCACAGTAGGCTAGGATGGAGGCTTCCCCTAGATTTGAGAGTCCTGTAAAGTGGGAGAGAGGCCTAGGTTTCACAATGCAGTAGGTTTCACTATATACTAAAGAAAGACAGAGGCTACACCTAGATTTGAGAGTCCTCTATAGTGAGAGAAAGGCCTAGGTTTAACAATGCAATAGGTTTCAAACACAGTAGGCTAGGACGGAGGATATACCTAGATTTGAGAGTCCTGTATAGTGGGAGAGAGGCCTGGGTTTCACAATGCAGTATGTTTCACCATATACTAGAGAAGAACGGAGGCTACACCTAGATTTGAGAGACCTGTATAGTGGGAGAAAGACCTAGGTTTAATAGTGCTGTAGGTTTCAGAATAAATACAGTAGGTTTAGCATTATAACAGATACATATGGTTTGTCATACCTGTTTTTGAGTGTTCCCTAAGAGAGTGATGCAGGTAACATTTGCAGTTCTATCTTAATAATCAAAGTGTCGCCCCAATGCGGCACTCTCTAAATGTGGCTCAAAAGCAGAACGAAAGGTTTCCAAGGATGTGATGCAGGCTAGTGTTCACAGTACCGTCCCAGTGTAGCTCATTTGGTAATTGGCAGTCCCCACCCTTTCTGGAGCTGGTTGGTGATGGAAGCCTGGTAAACTATGTTCTTAGGTAAGGTAAGGTAGATTGATTGCTCTACTCCCCACCCATGCCACACCTACCTGGGTAGTCACTGCTGGTTGATGGCTAGCTGCTGGCTTCCACTGCTGAACACCTGCAGACACAGTATGGAGCCGCCAATGTAGGAGCCGCCCTTTGCCTTGGGGCTCTTAGCCGCAGGGACTGCACGTGCAGGTGGCTACCCTCGGAGGTCGGGTAAGACTATCTATTGCGTCAATCACGGGATGGGGCGAGCAGGGAGGCGGGTGGAGGCAGGGAAGGGGAACTGGAGGCAGAGGACGATCGGTAAGTAACGGCGGGGGCAGGGGAGACAAATACAAATTTGGAGGCACTGGAATACAGGGCCTATGTTCTGTAGATGAGGTCCCAAATGCGGCCCACACTCCAACCGTCCATTTTGAAGTACCAGGAACATTCACGCCGAAATATGTGACATATGATGAGCAAATAAACCAACAGAGAGCCGCAGTGGGGCTCTGTCCAGTACCTATCAGAAGAACAACTCCTATTAAAGTACCGATACCAAGGAAACCATGGACAGTAAGGTACCCATTGAGAAAACCATATCAACAAATGAAACGAAATGAAGATCATCTAAGTACAGTCCCTGAAGAAACCAAAAAGGTCTTAATGGAAGACAAATGGCGATGACAAGAGAACCCGGACTGACTCACATATAGAAGAAATGACCACCAGGGAATGACGTAAAGAAACGAAACGCCATGGGCCAGGGATATCGTGAACCTAAAGTTTGAGGACGATGTCAAAACTAAGAAGCTTAAGCTGTAAGCATGATGAAGTTATTCGACCAGTTTACACATGTACATATGCTTGGAACTGCAAGAAAGCTAAGTAGATTTTGCGGCTCACTATGCTTCGTAGACCGATAGTGCGGCAAGTGCCACCTATACATATCTACTTCAAAAAAGGCACGTTATATAAGTATATTTCCACGTTGAACAAGAAGCAGAATCAACCCAAAGGCTACTATAGGCCACACGAGAAGAGCTTCATATTTAGCAAAATCGAGAATAAGCGGCAGAGACGAAACTCAACAGAGGCAACTCATGCCAGGAAAACCAAGGTCATATCAGTAGAATAGACGAACAGTAGCTACAATTAATTGAAGCGAAGAACAGAATATCCTGCTCCAAAAGGTCAAGATAACAAAACAAAGGCAGGTGGTGGGTGAAACGAAAATGAAATCCATGAATTACATAAAGAAGAGGCAAATTCACGGTGTCTGAATCACGTGACCAGCCGAGCAAGGAGAAGTGAGACCTTCACATCTACGCATGGCAACAGGCCAGGCGAAGATATAAGAACGTTTCCAGACAGGAGATGCAGTCTCGAGGCCAACCAAAATGAAATAATTGACACATGGCCACTAAAGTGATGATTGATTGTAACAATAATTAGAGGAAGGCTTGGGGAGCTAAGGGGCACCCTGCACCTGGCCGACCATTCTGCGTGCTGCTAAGCAAAGTGGAAAAGTATGAGTGGGGTTGGTGCCAACCCAAACACAATGGACCAAGTAATCTAGGGTCCTATAGTTAGTAGAACCAATAGGACGTTGTACTTTTTGTGACATCTACAGTAGCCATTTTGAAGGACGGGCTTAGATGCCCATCCTGACAGTATTTACCCAATCCACTTACTCCGTTACCATATACAGATATAGTACCTATATTAAAGTTATCTTTCCTGAACCAATAGAAGTGCATGCCAACTTTTAAGTGTTACACGTCAATGATGACGAGTTTTCAGTATAAATGTTATGTTTTTATGAAGTTCGTTGGAGTTTTGAAGCAAGAGAGAAGATCATGGATCCGCTGATATTCATGAGACTCCCCGCTTTTTGTACTTGTCATTAAACGGACTCCCTTTGCCAAACCGTCGAATTGTCATTATTGATTTGGTGTTGGAGTAATAATCTGCACCCCCATCCATCTCAAGGGTGCTGCTATCTTGTCTTAAAGTGCTTCTGGGCAAACCCCGACTCTAAGGGCCGGTTGGGGGTCCCAGAGCACAGGTCACAAAATGTACACCATTCACCTGCAATGCCAAGATGGAATCAGGTGTGCAAATAGAGGTGGCGAAGTCCAGGCAAGGCTGGCTGTAGATGGCCAATCACGGGATGGGGGTGGGCAGGGAGGCGGGAGGAGGGAAAGAAGGGGAACTGGAGGCAGGGGATGATCAGGAAGCAATGGCGGGTGCAGGGGAGACAAATACAAATTTGGAGGCACTGGAAAACAGGGCCTAGGGTCACAAAATGTACACCACTCACCTGCAACGCCAAAATGGAATCAGCCATGCAGGGGGCAGTGGCGAGGTCCAGGCAAGGCTAGCTGCAGATGGCCAATCACGGGACTGGGCGGGCAGGGACCCGGGAGGAGTGAGGGAAGAGGAACTGGAGGCAGGGGACGATTGGGAAACAACAGCAGGGCCAGGGGAGAAAAATACTAATTTGGAGGCACTGGAAAACAGGGCCTAGGGCGACAAAATGTACACCACTCACCTGCAACACCAAGATGGAACCAGGTGTGCAGGGAGCAGTGGCGAATTCCAGGCAAGGTTGACTACAGATGCCCAATCATGGGATGGGGGAGGGCAGGGAGGTGGGAGGAGGGAGGGATGGGGAATTGGAGGCAGGGGAGGATCGTGAAGCAACGGCAGGGGCAGGGGAGACAAATACAAACTTGGAGGCACTGGAAAACAGGGCCTGGGGTCACAAAATGTACACCACTCACCTGCAACGCCAAGATGGAATCAGGCGTGCAGGGAGCGGTCACGAAGTCCAGGCAAGGCTGACTGCAGATGGCCAATCACGGGGTGGTACGGGCAGGGAGGTGGGAGGAGCGAGGTATGGGGAACCGGTGGCAGGGGACGATTGGGAAGCAATGTCAAGATGGAATCAGACATGCAGGGAGCAGTGGCGAAGTCCAGGCAAGGTAGCATGACAGATAAAGTGATATCGGTCCTGTTCTTGCAAGAGAGCTTTCTTCACAGAAAATAGTTTAATGTAGTGTTTCTTGGAGTTCATTTCTTGGAGTTCATTGGTTCCGTGGCATGGTGGGTTGAGATGATTGGTTTCCTTCTGTCTGGTTTGTTCTTTCATGACATCTTCTTGGGTGTCTGTCTTTTCTTGTGCACAGCATTTTGTTGAGGGTTTTTTGCTGGGTAGAGGACTTGCTTCTTGGTTGTCAGTTCCTTCTTTGTATTTGATGTGTATTGATTGGGTTAATGTTCCATATTTAGGTGTGTGGATCTCAAGAGATTTAATTGTGTGTTGTTCAATTGCAGAGTTTTTATTGGTAATACGTTCTGTACCACCGGGCAGGATACTGTAGGGACACAAAATACTGCAGGGAAAGGTACAAGAGGGGTGTAGTATCGCAGGGTTTCAAAGTTGCAAGTGGTGGATACTGCATGGTCTGGATATCACAGAGGATGGATATCACAGGGGCTGGATATTTTGGGGGCTCGATGCAGTAGGGGCTGAATGAAGCAGGTGCAGGATGCAGCAGAGGTGAGATTGTGTGGGGAGGATATTCCAGGGAGGGTTATTGCATGGTGAGTATTTCAGGGGTACAGCATGGCGGAAGCATGGTGTGGCAGGTTCTCTGTGTTTCATTGACACAGTGTTGTAAGGCATGAGGGTCAAGTGAGCACAACTATTGGCTGGTGGTGGTGTTGCTGGTGTAAGAAATCAAAGTGTAATCTCAGGGGCGTAGCAAAGCTTCACACTGGCAACATTTCACAACAGTATGATCTCATGGTGTTTGAGTCCTAGAGTGGTATGATCTCAAAGGGGGCAAGCCTCACAGCAGCAGATGCACAGCAGAAAGCTCACAACAGCAGAATCTGAAAGTGCTGACATCTCACATGTATAATTCCTAACCTGAGCTCACTCTCAGAGGGCCAAAGTCGTATAGTGGTATGCCTTCACTGTGTCACATGCTCTAGGTGATGCAGCCTTGTGATAGCAAGACCTAAAAACCCTCCCAGTGGTGGGTTCTCCCAGTGACAAGGACTCACAGCAGGGAAGACTCAAGGACTCTCACTGGCAATGGCTTACCAAGGAAAAGTCTCACAATAGCAAAGGCTCACAATGGGAAGGACTCCCAATGGGAGGCATTCTCAATGGCAGCGACTCTCAGTGGCAATGATTTGCAATGGCGAGGATTCTCAATGGGAGAACACTCAAAATAGCAGAAGACTCACGAGGGAAAAGGAGAAACTTGCAATGGTGAAGATGTGAAGATTTGCAGTGGCAAAGACTCACAGTGGCAGAGCTCTGCAATGGCAACTCCTCATAGTGGCGAGGCCCCACGATGTTAAGTGTGAAGTTCCAAAGAGCTTTTCACATTGGCAGAGTTTTGCAGAGGCGGAACTCTACAGTGACAGAACTACAAAATGGCAAAAACTCATTGTTGATCATCTTACAGTGGCAGAAACCTGATGGTGTCAGACAAAAAGCAGAGCTCTGAACTCCCATTTCGCTTGAAAGGTTTCACTGTATTTAAATTGGACATTGGTCGGACCGAGCAGTGAGTAGATCCTACATTGGAAAACCCTATGGTGGTAAAATCTCACATTAGCATATTCTCAGTGGCAAAAATCTGTTAATGGCAAAAAGTGACAGTGGTAAAACGGACAGTGGAAAAACCAGCAGTTTCAAAACTGACAGTGGCATAGCCTCACATTAGTACAATCTCATATTATCACATTCTTAGTTGCACAAGTCAGACAATGGCAAAACTGATATTGCCAAACCTGGTAGTAGCGAAACTGACAGTGGCAAAACTGGAAATGTCCAAACTTTATAGTGGCAAAGTATCTCATTAGCACAATCTCACATTAAAACAATCTTAGTGGAGAACGCTGATAGTGGCAAAGTCTCACCTAAGTATAATCTCATATGATCATGAGCTCAGTGGCCAAATCACACAATAGCAATACCTGATAGTGGACAAGTCTCACATTAGCAAAATCTAACATTAAAACATCTTAGTGGAAAACGCTGAGAGTGGAAAAGTCTCCCCTCAGTATAATCTCATATGATCATGAGCTCAGTGGCCAAATCACACAATAGCAATAACTGATAGTGGCCAAGTCTCACATTAGCAAAATCAAACATTAAAACAATCTTAGTGGCAAAGATGATAGTGGCAAAGCTGATAGTGGCAAAGACTCACTGCGGTATAATCTCATATGATCACCATTTCAGTGTCAAAATCACATTATGGCAATAACTGATAGTGCCAAAGTCTCCCAATAAAACAATCTTAGTGTCAAAGTCTAGCAGCATGGCAGACTAGCAGTGTTGCAAAAATATCCTTTTGGCAAAAAGCAGTCACAATGGCAGACTATTGCCAATAGACATCCCTTACCTTGATGTAGCTGTAGCCAGGGGATTGGGCATGGTGGAGGGCTAGGGTGCCCGGAAAACAGGCAAACAGGAAGGCACCCTTAGCCTCTGCCCTTCACCGGCTGCTTGGGTAAGGCTGTCCTAGGCTAATTGTAGAAATAGGACTGAGGGATGGCTCAAGGTGATTTCTTAAAGAGATTGTAGGATTGGGGCGCAAAAAGGCTCCTTTCAAACTGTACTCTGTTGTTTGAAAAATTAAATAGCAGAGGCAAACATATCATTAATTCAGACGCAAACAATACCTCCAGCAGGACACAAATGGCTTTTCTAAAGGCTTAAAAAAGGTAGGGGAAATCGGGATTTAAGCTAAACACCAATCAAAAATACCTTAAGCAGGACACTGAGACAAATTCTTCCAAATGCCAGCACTACCCTCCAAACGAGAACAGAATGTTTGTGCACTGTAGATTCAAATCACACCCATGTATATGAAACATAATATCAACATTCAATATAAAGAACATATCTGAGCAGTGACTGATTTATGTACAACATCATAGTAAGGGCATTATGACGTGTGTACAAGCAACATCCTGTAAATACTCATGTTTAACACGTCAATGAAATTGAGACAAAGTCCACCATACACATATTTGTAAATGCATTATATGTGCACTTGTAGTCATACTTCTGTGTACATACAAATACATGAATATATTATTGATTTGTATACTGGAATTTCCACAATGCAAATAAGCACACATTTACACATTAATACATGTGCATACAAATTGCATACAATGCTGCAAACTTAACAGTTTTCAAGAACAGACACATGTATGCATTGGTGAATTCACATGCAACCTCCACATGCACACAGTTACATAGCTATATCATTTATACTGATTTACAACAGCATTTATAATGCACCCAATCATATAAAAACACGTGTGGAAAAATAGAAACGTTCACATTTACACTTACAGGCATGCATTAAACCATAATACACATACAGTACATACGTATACATTGGTAGTCTAAAACCATATGTAGGCATAACATTAGCATACAGACATTTGTGTATTTACTAACTCATCACAAAACTGTATGCGCCATTAAAATACGTATATGTACACAACATTCCATTTCTGTACTAACCACACCCTCTTTAAAATGGAATACATATTTCACACAAATGTAGTCAATGTTATATGTGTACATTTATATATACATACAACTCACATGTGCACATAAGCATTTAGAAATAATGTAAATATATATATGCAAGTTTGAATCGGGTTCTGTCTGTTTAAATTACACATACATACATGCATAAGCGTATGAAGATACACGTAATACTAACATTACAAAATATTTTATGTATCATGAGAAATAGAATATTTGATGATACAAATGTTTTAGTAGCTTACAAGTAAATGTAAAACTGTGTACATGTTTGCATACAAATTACATACATTTAAATTGTACAATTTAATTATAACACAAAGCCACTTATGTAAGCAGGCTTTTTATCTAAACATGACTTTAATTAATTCAGATGCATGCAATCAAATATAGAAATACTAACACAATTTACGTAAACCAAATCTTGGATTACAATGTGAAGTAAATATGCATGTTGTTATTAAACTTTTGACTTTTTATTTACATTTCCACCTTGTAGTAACACTTTTTATAACAAAAATGCATTTAAAAGACATAAATAATAGCTAAACCCTTATTATAACCTATTGTAAACTATTTACAAGTGAAAGTGCATATTACAGTATAATAATAATTGTATTGCATGGTTTAATACATCATGTTACAGATGGCCTTAAGAACACCCAGACTTCATAGGATGGTTCAAGGAATTTTATTTTGCAGGACTCAAATAATAATTTGTGATAGTATGCAGTGAACATGTGGCACATAAAAGGCTGTTTCTCTCTTGTCTCTTCTGGGCTTCCCACGTCTCTAGTCTTGGCTTACCTATTTCCCCGGTTGGCAACTAGAGATCGATAACAGCTACTATCTATAACTTTATCCAGGGTGAGGGCCACCAGGCCGCAGCCTTATCTATCTTTCCCCCTTCTGGGTTTTTGTACATGAACCTATCCAGTTAACGCTCTGTGATTTGTATTGCGATGTGGTCTGGTGCCTTTCCAAATGTCCAGCTCCGCTCACTCTGCAGCTTTCATACACATATGCTCCTTTCGTTGATGTTCCTTCTCCTTACTCCCTCTCTTTTTTCTCTTATTTACTCCACTCCCTCTCCCTCACCTTCCCTTTTCTACTCCCTCCTTCTATCCCTCTACACTCCACTCTCACCCGTCTCTCTTCTTAACTCCCAATTCTCCTCTATCCATCCCTACTCTCTACTGTCTTCTCATCTCTGTTCTCCTCCCTTTCTCTCCTCTCAACTCTCCTCTCCTTCTCTTTTCCCACTCAATTACTGCTTACATTCCACCAGGCACTCCTCTTGCTCTCACTCACATATTCTTCTACCCTCTCTCTATCACCACTCACACCTCCCAATTACCATGCACACACACTTATATGCACGCACCCCTCTCTCTCTCACAGTCAACACATCACCTGCAACAATCTCCAACACAATCCTCTAAATGCTCTGCTTCTCCATCCGTCCTCGGGCAGGATGCCTCAGCCCGCCTCAACTCCACCTGACCTCACCTGCACAATACTTGCTCTTTTGGTTTCTCGCAGGTTTTTATACCCCTGATTTCCAGTGGTGGTCTTTCCCTTCCGACCTATTGGTTTGTCCGCTCACCTGGCTCTTGAGGCCAATCTGATCTTTCAATTTCCCCTGCGGTCATTCTGCAGCTAAGGGAGTTTTAACATCTTTCTTAGCCCCACCCTCTTTTCACATGTAATGCTCAAGTTAGTTTCTCTGATGCATGTTCGGGCAACCGTATTGCCATTGCACAGATACGGTGAGTCCTATTTAAGTGCAGCAATAGTTCACTTGACCATTGTTGGAATTTCATTCTCATTTGTGAAGCAGACAGTTTCATTCCACAGAGAATGGTGACTTCCAGCTGCTGAAGTGCGTCCTGAAACAGGTAGTCCTTAAACAAGAGAAATAGAATTCTGGCTAGCATAGGGTACCACCGGCATTGGATGATTGACAGTAATGCCTTCCACATGCAACAAGGCACATATAGAGGGGTAGAGACTAGGGCACTTCCAACTCCCTCACCCTGCCTCTGAGGCAAGACTGGTTATGGTGGAAACCCAGGTAAGACTCCTGCCCCAAGGCGAGAGAGTGGCCTATACTCCTCTGGCAGGGACATGACCCTGATCATGTCACATCCCTCCACTCTTTCTTCTATGTTCCCCTCTTCCTTGTGTTTTCTAGCTATCTGGGGTAACTTGAGCAAAACTCAAGATTAGTCTGTTTGGACCCAGCCCGGTGTTCTACTGTAAATGAAGAGGGCTGAGGGGCTAGAAACTATTGTAAAATTTTGATGTTGGTGTCTTTCTTTCTAGCCCTTCAGGCCAAAGAGGTGTGGTCTGCGATTAACTTGAAATGGGGTCTGGTTACATAATATCTCAGGCTGTGGATAGCCCATTTTACAGCCAGACAATTGAGTTAAATGATAGGATAGCTTGTTTCTAATGTTGAAAGTTTTATGCTGATATATAAGATTGTCTTTTTTTCGCAATTCTAAACCTAAGATAAAACTCCCCATAGGCCATCAAAAGAGGCATTTGTTTGCAATAATAACACATGTGAAAAATCTGGCATGGCTAGTTTCAGGATCCGGCAAAGTTGGGCCTTTTTGGGCCGCTTGGTCAAAGCAGATGGAGTTGGGGTGAGGTTTTGTAAACTTGTCTGTTAACGGTTCTGCTAAGGCAGAGAAGTTAGGTATGGACCACCCATAGTATCCCACTAGTCTTTGAGAATTGTACATTCTTGACCACTTAAACCTTACTATGAGGTGGTAATAAAAGCCTTTTAGACAGCTAGAAACCATGATATTTAATTGGCATCTGGGCCAAGTGATATTTAGATAGATTAGCAGTGAGGTCAGCATTCCTGAGACAGTCACTGACGATAATAAGATATGTTAGGTGGTTCATGTCTTGCTATAGATGACCACCTCGTCGAAGTCTAGCCTGAATTCAGTCCATCAATTTTTGAAAGGTGGCCGGTGTGCCTTGTAGGCCGAAGTTTAGGACCGTGAACTGATATAGCCCCTCCGGTGGGAGAAGGCTGTTTAATGCTTTGCCTCCTCATCAGGTGGTACTTAAAAATATCCCTTTGTAAATCCAGAGTTAATATGAATTTGGCATCTTCCAGGATCTCCGCCAGCTCATTTATATGCTGTATGGGATATGCATTGTATAAGGAGATTTCATTCAGCCTCTGGAGGTCTATGCAGAAATGCTAGCTGCTGTCAGATTTTGGCACTAGCATGATTGGGGATGCCCAGCCACTGTAGGATCTCTCTATAAACCCAATATCTAGCATTTTATTCCATTTCTCCCTGATGGTCTTCCTCCTGGCTTCCGGTAGTTGAAAAGACTTCATCTGTATCACTCTTCCCAGCGGGTCTTATGAACAACACCCGCACTCTTTCTGGATTAGGGGGGAACACATTGAGATATGTCTTCAGAAGCTTCACCATATCCTTGTGGCAGAAACAATGTAGATTCAGAGGTACGGTTACCCTCTGGACGTTGGTTGTCAAATGAATCCCTTGGGTGTTGTTTTCATAAGGGGCCAGAAGGAGCGGGTTGCTATTCTCATGGCAGGCCTTTAACCTGATAATGTGGTGTGACCTATTAGCAGACCTGAGTGCCTTGGGGATGAAACATTAGCAACCCTCAGACTTTCAGCATACACTCTCTTGTGTTCCATGCCATGGGCTGGTCATTGGTCTGCTGGCTGTCAGCCTCCTGCCATTCTTCTCTCATGATGTTTAAAATGTCTCTGGGGTTCCTGCCATATACAAGTTCGAACATGGAAATCCTTGTGGGTGTCTAAGGTGTCTTTTGCACTGTGACGGGAGACCACGGGATAAGGTCATTCCAGTTCTTTCCATCATCATGCACCAGTTTTCTCAGGATCCATTTGAGAGTTTGATCGAATCTTATGACCAGCCCATCCATCTGGGGATGATATACCAACATTTTTAAGGTCTTGATATACATTAGGGTTTTCATGTTTGATGAATTCCCATGAGGCCAGGGAGGTGGGAAAATGACACAGGAGTACCTCTGGGGGTAGTACTCAATGGGGGATCCCATGGGTGGGGACCCTCTCTCTGGGAGAAGTGAGGACAGAATAGGGAGAATGCAGAATCCACACAATTGTACGGCCAGACCTCTATCACCCAAAATACCAAAAGGGAGCAGATAAGCCGATCCTCCCTATCTCCTCTAGCTTCTAATTATTTCCTTATACATGTGCATCAGGCAAATAGTACTATGACGAGGAAGAGTGAGGGAAGAGTGAATATGGATAACTCCAAATGTACTGCCATGAGGAAGAGCAGGGTAATGAAGAGGCCTACATCGAACCAATACGAATGTGCTAGCTGTTGGAAGCTAGAAAGACAACCAGGCATAAACACTTATGAAGGACTCTCCTCGTTGTCAGTCCAGCCCCTGAGCAGCTTCATGCTTGGGAGCAGAGCAGTGCAGAGAGGATGCACTGCAGACTCGAACGCCTGGAATGAGCAGGCGGGGACCGAAAAGGTGGAGAAGAGCTAGAACCTACCTAGTTGTTGGGAGATCTGGTGTCCAGTGACAGAATTCAAGTTAGTCGAGTGGTCCAGGCGAGACCCGATGCATGGTGAGAACCCAGCATGGTGGAGCTGCCAGAAAAAAAATGCAAGAGCCCAGGAGAAGCCACAGAAGCTGACCGTAGTTGCTGAGGGCCGGTACCCTCACGTGCCAAGAGCAAAGATACGCAGAGGGGGATCAGGAAGGCACAGTGGGACCCCAGAGGCTGGGAGTGGGAGAATGTGCAGAGGCATCTTTCTCTTCCAAGTGGGGCTGAAGAGAAAGATGAGTTGAGAACGGAGGGGGTGAAGGAGCACCCCAAAGACTCTTAAAGAGAGGCCTGGCAGGAAAGTGAAACAGGCCTAGCAACGAGACATCATAGAGCTGAAAGAAGGGTCAGGGAACCGAATCTTGAGAAACGAGAAGTCCAGGGGGAAGAGATTCTTTGGCACACGTTATGAGAAGTCCAGGGGCAGAGATCATCTAGCACAAGTTATGAGAAGTCCAGGGGCAGAGATCATCTAGCACAAGTTATGAGAAGTCCAGGGGCAGAGATCATCTAGCACACGTTATGAGAAGTCCATTGGGAGAGATCCTTTGGCACAAGTTGCGAGATGTCCAGGGGGAGAGATCCTTTGGCACAAGTTACAAGACGTCCAGGGGGAGAGAACCTTTGGCACAAGTTACGAGAGGTCCAGGGGAAGAGATTCCATGACAAACTTACCTGAAGTCACATTATCTCGTGGATGACATGATAAAGCATCTGCCTATCCTTCCTTATTTCCAATGTGGACAGTAATTGCAAAATGGAATATGAAAAATTAAAATATCCATCTCTAATCACGCATAACAGTTTTGAAGAACACTAGATTTCTTTAATCAGAAAGAAAAAAAAACATCTGATTGTTTTAAAGATTAACAGTGCCTAAAAACATATGTAATCACTTATACAATTTTCTAGCTAAATATATCATCGTGTTTTTTCCATCAGTGTTCCTCTGAGGAATACTGCTCCTAGTACGATATTTGAAATATGTTTCTAAAAGAAATGTCTTATAGACATTGTATTCTGGAATACAATTCCCGACATGCCCATCTCTAAATGCATACTTGGTTAAACTGCATATTGTGTCACAATTCGATAACTCAGTGAGTTAAAAGCTCAATTTTGACATGTGCCAGTCTGCAATTTCTAAGTTCACATTTCATCAGGGCTGAATCAGCGCTTCATCCTTCTGCTGTTGACAAATTAAGCACTAATACATTTTGTAGTGCTGACACTTATTTTTATGGAACTTAGAAGCAAGAGGAATCAGGAGTCAGACATGAAGCGCTATACACCACATATGATATACCAACTATTCTATCCCGATGGGAAAATCTCAGCCACAGTAACATTAACATGTGCAGTATTTGTGCTCAGAATTATAGGTCTCAGAAACATTAAACAATCAAGAAGCCCTTGTTAGAGCATTAGAGAAAGCCAAAACACATGTGAAATAAGGAGGGCATCTGGAAGGGGGCATGTGATGGAAGAGTTAGTCCAACTAGAGTGAACATGGTAGGCTCTTGGTTGATGACCCTAGACACTGGTGGGATGTGATATATTTAGGGAATCAATGACATGATCTTTGCAAGGTTTCCAGTATGCTCAGTCTCTAGTTGTACCCTACAAATCTTTTTGAGAGTAAGTGAAATGAACCAACAGTAAGATTGTAGCTTTGCTCTAACAGCTTTGAGGGACCCTCATCAACATATCTATGCCCTCTACACAGAATCTTGTGTCTTCTATTGCGGTGCAGCAGGTTCGGTAAATAAATAGCAAAGGAGGCATCACCAGATGTTTTGCCCCAGGCCTC
This sequence comes from Ambystoma mexicanum, assembly GCF_040938575.1. NCBI lineage: Eukaryota > Metazoa > Chordata > Amphibia > Caudata > Ambystomatidae > Ambystoma > Ambystoma mexicanum. The sequence goes on from NC_090933.1 coordinate 933,557,423, forward strand.
ACCAAACCCTGTGACTGCCTTGCTCACACACGGAAACTCTACTAAACCTCCTACAAGACATTTTAAAGATGAACACACACAATGTGTCGGAAAAATAACTTACCTCGCCATGGCAAACTTACCTGCAATCACATTATCTCATAGATGACATGATAAAACATCTGCCTAGGCTTCCTTATGTTCAAAGTGGACAGTAATCACAAAATGAAATATGAAAAAAAATATCTATCCATCTCGAATCACACACATCAATTTTGAAGAACACTAGCTTTATGATCGGAAAGAAAATACACATGTTTTGAAATAATAACAGTGACTAAAAACATATGTAATCACTGATACTTATTTAGTGAACATACTGTGGCTAGTCTCAGCTGGAGCACATTTTCTAGCTAAATAAGCCATGTGGCCTCATTACAAGTTGGCCGGTGGGGTAATAACGTGCTGGTAATAACGTTTAACGGCACCTTCCCGCACAGGCCAACTACACGTGTTCTGGTGGGGCCCCTGATTTCCCTCCAGCTTGGAGCTGGAGGTACGTCAGGCACCTTACTGGCAAAAATCGCAAGTATTACCGGCACTGGTATTACCGCTGCTAGTATTACTTGCAAATCCCACCATGGAGTCCAGTGGGACTCCATGGAATGGGGATTTACCACTATAATCGGCACTCATAATCCAGCGGTAATACCGCTGGTCCAAGTGCCAGTAACAGTAATACAGTTTGGTGGTATCGGTCATATTTACTGTCGGGATACCACCTTATTTGTAATGAGACCCCAGGATGATTTTTTCCATAAATCTTCATCTGAGTAATACTGCTCCTAGTCCAATATTTGAAGCATGTTTCTAAAAATAATTTCTTATTTTCGAAAATACCAGACCCAGTCCTTCTTCGAAGGCATCGCCTTTCCATGGCATTGTTTTTTTAGCCCATTTGTGCCACTAGATAAGGGAAACAGAACATGCAAGCCATTCTTGGTTGAAAACCACAAGAAGCCGTCCATGCCATACTGCCAGGCCTCAACTCTTCTGCACGGCTTCACATGTAACCCCAAACGTGTTTTGACCCCACTGGGTATCATTGATGATGTGGAGCTTGGGAAACTCCATTCATATATTCATTTACATGTGTTGAGTTGTGAGACGCCATCCACAGTATAGAATTGTTTTGTGCCGCTCTAAGTGGAAGTGGGGGCAAAGGCAGAGACAAATGAGGGGAACATATAAAACGTAATTCACAGTTCATCGGGCATTCAGACCACTATAAGCATATACGGGAACAGGGAGAAGAGCAGTAAGGCTAGGACACCTAGCAAGTTACACGCCTGGGGTAGGACAAACAAGGTTCCAAGAACTAGTTCCCCACAGTCAGGGCTCACAAGTAAGTCCCGGAGTGCAGTTCAGTAACCGTCTCACAGGAGTTATAGTGGAAGCAATGTAAATGTATGAGTGTGAGGCATTCTGGGTGTAGGCCAATATAAAGAGTTGGTCATCAGCAGTTTTCGGAACTACAGATGTTTTTCATTAATTGTGATGGTCAGAGGCAGATGTTTCCAGGGTTAGAATCACCTCGTCCAATAGACACCCAACCTAATTTCTTTATTGTGACGGTTGACAGGTACACCCTTCTGGCCATTGTCAGTCTCAGATCCCGTTGAGGAAAGTACCTCTTGAATTTGGGTTTGAGGCATGGACAGAGATGTGTATGGAATGTGTGTTTACTTTTTAGTGGTTCATTTAAGAACGAGAAATGTCACAGATCTAGCTCCCCCAATTGCAACAATTCCACCCCATAATTTGGGACAAACAACGGGCATTGTTAATCAAAATGGTTTTGGTTTCATTTAAAATTACAAATCAGGGAAATGCAGGTGGTCCCCTAACTAACAATGCAGGGAAGTCACTTCAAAACATGACAAATGATTTACGACTACAATGATAATAAATGCCCTACGGCCTGCCTGAATTTTTATGAATAACATTTTCATTAAAATTCACTCAAAAATCCATACATAGGAAAAACAAATACAAGAACCTATTTCAGACAATATGATCAGGTATTTCATTAAAAAATTCAAATCTGAATGCTATAAAAAAACAAAAAAACAATGCATAGTAGAGAATTATGTCTAGCTAATGCCAAATCCACCCCAAAATCAAAAGGAAAAGCAGTTTGCGGAATAAAGTTTAAAGCAAAACAATTTACTGAAATTGATCTCAAATATGATTCTCAATACTCAAATAAATTTAAATCTAAAAGGTTGCACATTAGGTATGGCAAACAATCATTTCTTAGCTTGGGAATAGACAATACTTGGCTCTATGTTCTATGATGTTGGATTTGTTGCAAATAATTGTAAAGTCTTGGGTTTCTTAAAGGTTCTGTTTCACTTGGACTACTGGAATAGTGGGCCTACCTCACTCTCTATTTTTAAGGAACCAGGTTTACGTTCACACCTCCTCAAGTTCAATATGTTCCCCGCAGAATGGATTTCAATTACTTCATTTAGTATGACAGACACCAATTAGAGGACCTGCTACTTCATTTAGTATGACAGACACCAATCAGAGGACCTGCTACTCCACTTAGTATGACAGACACCAATTAGAGGACCTGCTACTTCATTTAGTATGGCAGACACCAATCAGAGGACGTGCTACTCCATTTAGTATGGCAGACACCAATCAGAGGACCTGCTACTTCATTTAGTATGGCAGACACCAATCAGAGGACCTGCTACTCCACTTAGTATGACAGACACCAATTAGAGGACCTGCTACTTCATTTAGTATGGCAGACACCAATCAGAGGACGTGCTACTCCATTTAGTATGGCAGACACCAATCAGAGGACCTGCTACTTCATTTAGTATGGCAGACACCAATCAGAGGACCTGCTACTCCACTTAGTATGACAGACACCAATCAGAGGACGAGCTAATCCATATCCAATTTAAGACATCTGCAGTTTCCAGCGATCCTAAAGTGCAGGAGAATGTCCTCATATGATGATGCTACCTACGGTTTCATTGTTTATTATACATCACAAATGATGTGATGTAGCTTTTAAAGACGACTCCCAAAAATACTTTTAAATGGTATCTGGGAAATAGTTCTTCTTAAAGTTTTCTTAAAGTTACAAGATTATTTATTTGTCCGAATGTCTTTCAGGACGGAGTTTCACGGTTTTGCTAAAAGGATGGAGAAGATTGAGTCGACGTTTTTGATTTTCTCACAGCGCCTGGGTGCACCAAGTATGTAATTAGCAGATCTAAGGATCCTTTGTGATTGGTAGGGAATGATTTTTGATTAAAAGAATTACACTTCCTGTCCATATGGTGCTCTGTGAGTGACACAGAATGCTTTGAAGTGGATCCTTTTCTTCACTGGTTACCAGTGGAGGATTCTCACTGCTGGGCTGATGTGTTTCCTCTGTTTAGTCTTATAAGAAGTCCTGCTGCTGTGCTTTGAAAGTGCTGTAATGTTTTGGTGAGGTAGTCAAGCATTCCTAAGTACAGGCTGTTTGTGTGATCTAGTCTCGGCAGCATCCGTGAGCGTCCTATGTGGGAAGATGAGATATGTAAAGGTGCATATGATTGAATGCAGGTGATAAAATCATTTCTGTGGCATTATGTTGACCTGTGGATCTAGTGTGAGTCCCCTGTCCATAACGATTCTCAGACGTTTCATCACTGTTGATGCTGCTTCTGGTCTTGCTCCCATGTCTGTGGGCCAGGGAAGTGGTGCCTGGGGTTCGTTTTTGTTGCATGGCGTGACCATTATTGCTGTTTTGTTTGGATTTCGTTTTAGGTGGTTGTTGATCATCCAGATGTTTATCTCATTGAGCCACTTATTGAAGGAGCTGTTTGCTTCTTTGTCAGTTGACATGTTGAAAATGAGTGGAGTGTCATCGGCATAGAAGTAAGATGTTAGCCCATGCTTTTTATTGGTTTCTTGATGGGTACCATGTATGTTAAAAGTAAGTCATGAGAGACTTGATTCTCATTCCTCATTCCTCAGATGAAAGGGGGTAGATGGCAGGGACATCATTTAGGGGTTGCCAAAGGTCACACTTGCGACCCCTGAGGTCTCCCTTGCTACCCCTGTGGTCTCCCTTGCTAACCCTAAAAAAAGAATGTAAAGAAAATTATTTATTTTTTTACAAATGGAAGCTCCTGGGCTGTGGCCCATGCCATGTGGCTCTTTGTTTCTCGAGGGGCTGGCTTTCTTTTTCAGGCTTCTTTAAAAAAAAAGGGTGTTCCACAAGTGTACCACTTTGAGCAGTGACCCTAAATAAGGAAGAATAGGAATAACAAATAATTTATCTTTCTGGAATTCTATACAATAAATGCTAGACTAATTAAAGGTTTATTTCAGGCACATTTCAGGGGGTGAGTCACTGATTTAGTCTGTTCTTAAACACCTCAAATTCACAATGCAGACAAAATCCCCCCAAAAGCATTTAGAGTATAATAAGCATCCATTTCGGACTATGTATTTTGCTTTTTCGCAAGTTGCAGTTATAGCATATTTTTTTCTGCCGATACATATGGTGATCCATTCTTGTATGAAATGTATATCACATTAGAGGGATAGTGTAACCATATTTTTCATAGTGTACTTAGGAACAATGCTATGTGATGCCACCTACTGTTTTGTCTAGGGGTGAAATGTTGTGTTCCATCGCTTCCTGTGATGTCATTTAGGGATGGGGTCAAATGACATCACTCCTTTGATGTCATTAGAGGTCAATGGTCATGTGATGTCACTTCCGCTACCCCTGGCATTTTGGTGAAATGACATCCCTGGTAGATAGGTTGTTTTGTTTTTTGTCTGTGAGGGAAGATTTTAATCATTGCAGTGCACAGTTGTGAATGCCAGATTCTTGCAGTCTCTTGATTAAGGTTGTGTGGCTCATAGTGTTGAAAGCTGCTGATATGTCAAGTAGGATGTGATGGAAAAAGTAAAATCGTACCATACATTTATGTACCACTCATTTCCGCACTTGTGAAAACTCAGCCACCTGAGGCTGGCATGTTAAAATGTGTTATACTGCCTATAACCGTTTTGCACTCTGTCCTAACCGAAATGTACATCAGGTACTTTGCGATGAGCAGCCTGCTTTATAGTGTGCCTGCTTCTTACATATTACCTGCTTGGCACAGGCAAGCATGTTTTAGATCACTGCCTTTGCAGGTGAGATGGCTTCAGTGCATAGAATTTGCAACATTAGGCAAACCAGGCACTGCGTGAGCCATGTGATAGCTGTAGTCAGAGTAGAACATTCTCACTTGCTAGAAATGTATCTGAAAATGTCTGCTGCATGTTGCAAAGTTTGCTTGCCAAGGTATGAGAACTGCACAAATGTGTGTAGACCATATTATGATAATCATGTACTACAGGTTGAAACCCCCTAAATCATTGTATACTGTTGCCAGTGTAAGGTGCATGATCCAGCCCTTCCACAGAAGATCTGTGACGTTGACAGTATATAAACCATCTAGATCTGGGAAGAGGGGTTGCTGTGCCGGAAACAGTTTGAACGTTGGATTTGTGTGCTGTCTTGTGGATTGATTGTATGCTGCTTTGCTGATTGCCATTAAAGATGCTTACCAACCTAAATGACAAGTGGATTATTGATTCTGTGGCGTTTATTTTTAGATTGTCCAAGATCGAAAGTCGTGCAATTCCTGTTCCTCTCATTGATTCCACATGCTCAAGGATTTCCTTGTATATGTCGCTTTTCAGGATTGGCAGGTTGGATAGTGGCCTATAGCTAGTTGGGTCCTCTGCTCTTCCAACGGGGTTCCCTGCCATTACATTGGGATATGTAAGATAGTAATGACTGTGTTTATAAAATTAGATGCATTCGTTTGGAGACAATCACCTTACCTTTCAGAGGTGGCAACAAAGAACTATTACTGAGATGGAAAGAGTCAACATGGATGACTGTGATAGACATGTCATAATGGATTAAATCAGGATGATGAATTTTATGTCTTTCTATGAAACAGCTAATGTAATTTTGATGTTCTATTAATGCACAATTAATTAATGTAACCCTATATATCTTCACATTTTACTTTCTTGTCTCTTGTTGGTTTCCAACACAGTAAAATGGTCAAGAAAAATGGTGTGAGGAATTCAACCATCCGCATTGTGTGTGTGTGCTCGCCTGGGCATTTTGACATTTTTAATTAAATGGAATGATGGTAGACCAACCTCAGGAAAATATGTGGGGCTAATCCACAAACATATTCCTATGCTCACATCACGACAAACCCATAGACCCCAGGATATCTAAAGAGGGAAGAAAGATCTCTTCTCTAAACATCTCAAAGGGAACAGACTGAGATACAGAAGTCAGAGGACCCTCCAGCCGTTCCAGAACCCGTACCCAGCCATCATACAGTGTGCCCTACTAGGCTCTGCAGGAAGCTGCCTGGGCAGGGAGTGCCAAAAGGTCTCTGAACCTACAACCAAGGACAAGGCAGTTGCCTGCAGCACACTCCAGAGCTGTGGGCAGTCTACCTTAAAGGACAACACAAGCCCATTGAATAAGCTGGGAGAAGTAACCCAACGAGCATCTATGGACGTTCGCCTTAAAGGAGATTTTGGAACCAGTCGATTTCCTTGAGCTGCAACCGAGGGCAATGCTGTCCGTTGTCAAGCACCATCACTTAAAGACATCTGATATGTCACAAACAGTGCTTCAGAACGGCTGATCAGCACTGAGACAATATTTTCTGACCCTGAGCTGCCATATAGGCCAGACTTCAGCCATTCATCCAACTTCACTTGCCAAAATGTCTTGCCGCCTGATACCCACAGCTGACTCCCGTTCGAACTCTGTCGCAAAAGCCTGCAAAGTGCTTGAAGCAGACTTGAACCAGTTGAGCACCAAGAACACCTACAGCACAAGTTACATTGTGGTTCTGTTCCCCTGGTCCTCCCCAAAAGGCCCCTAGAGACATATTAAGACCCATTGCTCCCTTTGTGCTGAAGCCAAGAAACCTTAAACTGTTGTGGTTATTAACCATACCGACAACCCTCCTGTCAGTATCTAGAGTGCACCATTTTCCTTCTTTAAAACTGTCTGTCCTCTGCATTCCTTTACAGGGTGGGTTGTATTTCGAAGTGTTGCTAGAATTGTCTGTTGTGATATAAAACAATTGATATTTTTGACACAACCTTGACTGGACAGTCCCTTTTATCATTGGATAATAATTGTATTTTTGTTGTGTTGCAACTAACCAATGATCCACAACCTTTCAGAGATAAGCCTGCAGTTCGGTTGATGTTTTCAAAATTGGACAAGGTGATTTATAATTAGCTTTTTATTAGAACTTTTTCATATCCCTTCTGGTGTATTAGAGGTGTGGTGCTGACTGATGGTTTAGAAACCGATATTCACCCATGGACAACTGATATCCCGGGAGCTGATGCGTCACAAATGGCCTTTTAAAAACATTTTTTGCATAAATCACGCTTTGAAATCGAGTGTTTGTCAACTTATAAGTCACATGAAAGGGTCACTATATAAAAAGAAAAAAATGCAAACATTTCAAATCTATTTCTCAAAATATTTAACATAATATTATTACAGAATAGCAAATTGAATATTGAAAAAAGGGAACTGGCAGTAAATCCAACACTAAATAGTTAACAAATAGTGCTGATCGAACCTTGAAGGTCATTCGTGCATTCCATAGCGTAATAACATCATACGTGATGTTACAGCACTTCTTCACGCTACACAATGACATCACAATGTCCACTATTTAAAGCAGCCATTTTACTGCTAAAAACGTATAAAACCAGTGTGCTGCTAGTGAAGAGACACTCCGTTACTCACCAGATAAATTATATATTTGTTTTAGGACAAATTAGTTTCAAAATCCTTTTCTCTAATAGGTAACACTTAAGAAGAATAGGGTTAATAATTCACCAATGAGGATTTTCGATTTGAATATTAAGCTTATTTCTTGTTTCTACATCCCCTAGTGAAAAAACGTATCTAGTGAAAAAGCTTAGAAACGTGGCAGCTCGATATTTCCAACTGACACAAATGTATTATAATTTGTACAGCAGAAGACAACTATCAAGCTATTTGCAATAATTAATTGCTTACAAGATTAGATATTATTTCTATTATCACTGAAGACAGTTAGTCATATTTTACAAAACATAAAGTTATTCTGAAAATATACTTTAATTCCATTCTATAATTTGATTCTAGAGTAGATCATCTTTACCAGACATTGGTCAATGAAATCTTACTGTACTATATGATATGACATGATATGACATTTATAACGCGCCTGCACACAACTGTTTCTAGGCGTGACAAGACAAGGAGGGGCAAACAACGGGAGGACAAAATAACGATCTTACTAGGCCTTCTGTCATCCAGATCGTGCAAGTGCGGTGAAGTGGGAACGGGAGAAGTGCCGGGGGGGGGGAAGGGCAGTTCACTCATAAGCGCAGAGAGAAGGGACTGTAGGGTTGCAGATACAGGCCCTTAAATTCTGGGGAGCCTAGAGGCAGTGCCAGGGCAACTGGACATGTAGGAGCCTCGGTCAGAGTTCAGAGGGTGACCAGGTGACCAGTGTGCGGAGCAGTCAGGTCCATCAGCAGGGGATAGGAAGCGAGAAAGCGGAAGCAAAAAGGAAGGTCTTGAGTTGCTTCCAGAACCGAAGTTGGTGCTGCTCAAGTTTGAGAGAGGCAGGGAGGCTGCTCCGGAAGCAGACCCAGCCTAGGAGATAGATCTACTCCCAATTCTCTGCTTGGAAAGTGCCTGACCCTCAGAGAGTTGGAGGTGGATAAACCGAGAGCTCGAGAAGGAAGATGTTTTGGAAGAGAAAGTTGGTGGTAGAGCGGCCCGAGGCCCCAGAAAGCCTTGTGGATGATGCAGAGGGTCTTGAACTTGATCCTTGCAGCCACGGGGAGCCAATGAAGAGATGTCCGACCCCGAGAGATACAAACCCTGGGCTTGAGGCCAAGGACAAGTCTTGCAGTCCTGTTCTAGATAAGTTGTGAGGGTCGAAGAGTAGAGGCAGGAAGATTTAGAAAGAGGCTATTGCAATAGTGCAGCCTAGAGAGGACTAGAGCTCTGGAGACAGTGAGCTTCTGGGGGAAAGTGAGAAAAGGGAGAATAACTCTGAGAAGGTACAGCTGATATTTTCACTTTTTAGAGACGTCAGAGATGTGAGGAGAGAAGGAGAGGGTGGTGTCAAAGATGGCACCCAGGTTCTTAGCCTCACAGGAAGGAGCAGGAAGAGGGCCCAGAGTGGGCGGCCAGAGACAGAGAGGAAAGGGGAGAACAGGTGTCCCAATGAGGAGGATCTCAGTCTTACTGGCATTAAGGCAGAGATCATTGGCGGCACGCCATTCCTGAATTGTGGCCAGTCTGGTATGCAAGAAGAAGCAGAGGTGGCTGAGGGGAGCGTGAAAGAGAGCTGAGTGTAATCTGCATAACATTGAAAATTGGAGCAGAAAGTAGCGATGTAGTGGGCAAGAAGTGCCAGGTGGTGGTTGAAGAGTCAGGGAGAGAGGTTAGCCCCCTGGGGAACAACACGAATAGAGAGAGAGATGGAAGAGAGGAAAAACCACAGGTGGACATGAGAGGGGCCGTCAGTGAGAAAGAAGGTCAACCAGACCACGGCCTGATCACTAATACCAAGGTTGTCGGGGAGGTGATTGAGCAGGATGGCATGGTTGACTGTGTCAAAAGCAGAGGATAGATCGAGCAGAATGAGGGCAGAAGGGAGAATAGAGTCAAGATTGGAGAGCAAGTCCTTGTGTGTGTTCAGGAGAGCAGTGTCCATGCTTCTGGCAGCTATGAAGCAAGGCTGGTGGTCCTGGAGGCAACCAACAGATTCAGTATGTATATTAAGCTGGGAGATGGCCAGCTTATTCAAGCATTTGCCCAGGAAAAGTGTGATGGAGATCGGGCGATAGTTAGCCAGAGAGGAAGTATCGGCCAGGGCTTCTTTAGAAGGGGGTGCACAAGAGAGTTCCAGTGGCAAATAAGTGATTGCAGAAATCGGCCAAAACTGGAGCAAGGGTGTCAATATGGTCCTAGATGGTTCTAGATGAGCAGGGGAGAACCTGCTTTGATGGGACTTTCATAGATCAGACTTGTCGAGAAACATTGTCAGGAGTGAACAGGGGAAAGGAGGAGAAAGGAGGAGAGATGGTCTCAGACAGGCCAGGAGTGGTAGAGGGGGGGGAGAGGAGGAAGAAGAAGAGAGGATGGAAACACATGTAGAGGATACGAATATATTCCTAAAAGGAAATGAGAACACTCTAAAAGAGGATACTAAGTGATTAAGAATACTGAGGATATTTCAATAAATGAGATTGGATATTCTAAAATGACAATAACGAATACAAATATTGAGGAGATTTTTCAAGTATACAAATTGACAATAATATAGGTAAGGACATCACAGAGGACATTCGAATAGGATATACTAAGGGCAAAGAAAAATAAGAGAGACTTCAAAAGAATATACTAATTACAAATTAAACTAGGCACATGTTTTTATGGAAAGAATCTGGACAAAAATCAAATACATTACTGATCGGAAAGCACAAGTTTATTTCCTTCTTTTCTGAATTGATCTATTTGGGACTGTGCAGGTGAAGTCCATGTGGAACAAATATGCTGCTACAGATCATATGGACAGATCATATAGGTTGAATCTAAGTTCTTCTGGTGCACTATCATTAATCTTACTTTAATGAATTCCTTAAAAGAGGTTTAATTCAGGAAGCTTCCTTGTCCAGTTACCAGCTATCGGTTCATCCATTTTTTGACTACAAGGGCTGGGGTTTCTTTTCTGAGTAGGTTTTTGAGCACGCCTGGTGGACGGGGTTGGTGGGTGATCCAACCTAATTTCTCTTGTTAACTAATTAGTGGAGGATCTCTTCTGGAATTGGTCTGAAGTGGTTTAGTTCTGTTGGTGTTGGCTGGTTTTCTGTTTCTGCTAAGTTGGTAATTGTACCTCAAGTAGTTGTGCTGAAGGCTTGCTGGATTTAGTTGAGTTTTCCTCTGAAGTCAGCCGTAATGTCAATGGCAAAGCTTTCATGAATGTCTGGGTGTGTTGTTGTATGAGATAGGGATTTTCATTTCGTTAATGATTTTGTACATTTCCTTTTGTGGGTTTGCTGCTGTTCTCATTCTTTAAATGTAGTGGAACTGTTTGGCTTTTAGGGCAGCTGCTTTGTATAGCTGAATCTGGTGTTGGTATTTGACTTGCGTTTTATGCAGGCTTTCTCCAACTTTTGTTGGTTTTCTTGAGTGCTCTGTGTTCTGGAGTGAACCATCTTGATGCTATTTTTTTGTGATGGGATTAACAGTTTTAGGGGCATTGGGCTTTTCGTAATTCAGGTATTAAGTTCCTTTGCAAAAATATTTGGCATCATTTTGTTTAGTTGGCTGTCATTGGGTTTGGTGCTCTCCATTAGCTCTTCTAGATTTTCTAGGTTAAGGTTTTTCTAGTTACTTTTGGCTATGGTCGTGAGGTGTATATGTGAGTCCAGGGTGCAGGTAGAGATGTTGATGGTAAATTGGATCATGAAGTGGCTGCTTCAGATAATCAGCATGGGGAGAGGGTGGAGGTGGTGAGCCCTTCCATGGAGAAGAGTGGACCCAGCATGTTTCCAGCCAGATGAGTGGCACTGCTGATCGTTTATTTGAGATGAAGTCTTACCAGGAAGGCACTGAAGCAGCTTGCCGGTGTTCCATTTTCTCTCGTAAACCAGATGTCAAAATCCTCTAGTATAACAATGTGCTTGTGTTCCACTGTTAGGCTTGCTATTGCATCTTCAAATTTCTGTGAAAATCTGGGATTGTATGTGGCTGGTCTGTGTATGAGTAGGAAGACTAAGTTCATTTGATTGCTGAATTTGAAGTCAACGTGAAGGGATTTGCAATCTTTGATGTCGGTTGATGGTAGAGATGAGATGAAGAGGTGATTTTTGGGAGCCACAGCAATATCTACCCCTCTTTATTCTTGGCGATCTGCTTGTAGAATGTTTCAAGTTTTTTACGAGGGTTTTGTGGGCTATTACTTTGTAGCCATCTGATAGCCATGCTTCTGTGAAGAATAGCAGGCCTGCGCAGCCTTTGCTTTAAAAATCATTGATTTCTATTTTGTCTTTTGCCATTGAGTGTACAACGATCAGGCTGCAATGTATTGTGTTATCATTTGGTGATGCAGTGGTGTGTCATTTGCGGAGTGAAATGGGTGAGGGGGTGTCTGTAGTTGGTGGTCCTAGTGTTTGTGCACTTGTGTATGTTCCAGTGCTTGGGGACGTTTGCTCTGTTTCATTGCTGAGAAGTTCCAGCAGGTTGTCAGGGTCATTTCCCGGGGGTTTTCCCTCTTCAAGGTTGTGTGTGGGGTTGGTTTTCCCTGCCTAGTTCTCTGTATTATCTATGGTGTGGTAGTTCCAGCCTCTTGATGAGAGTCCATTGGTCGTTTGTTGTTCAATTTCTTGAGATGACCCCTTCAGGTGAGTTTTTAGTGTTGTGAGGTTCAATTGTGGTGAAAACTATTTTTGTAGAAGGGGCGGGGTCTTTGGAATGTGTCTGTGTTTTTCTACTGGACTGCCCCTTCTTATTTGCACTTTGTTACTGGGTAGTTGATTTTAAAGGTTGAAATATAACTTGCAATGTAAATGGTTTTAGGACTTGTTTTTGTAAACGTGATTAATGATGATTTAAAGCAACAGACCACTGGTGACACAGCTGTGATGTGTTGATGGAGATTTGAGGTAGTCTGCGGCAAGGTTTGGGCAATCGGGATGGCACTGTTTTCTCTCCAGCTGACATAAAATGTTTTTTTCAGATTTTCTGGTCTCTGAGGCATACTTTTTATTGACAAAAGTGGGAAGGTTGGGAGGTACTGACCAACAGGGTGGCACCGAGGGGATGGACAGTAAGATGTTGCCACTTGCAACGTTGCAGGTGTGCACAGGAGCCACGTGACAGTGTGCAAACAGTACTCCTTACAGGAACGTGGATTGACCATGGATGGGTGCTTGCACTGGCTCCATCGGAAGGGCCACAGACACATAGAAGACTGATGGGAGAGTGATAGCTCCTTATTTTAGTGTACTTGCAGGTCTATCTTAGAGCACGTCGTCCGTGCTGTTTTTGAACGAGAGCCTATAGCGCTGCTTCTGACATCTGAACGCTCTGATAGCTTTGCCTACCCGGGGACCCACACATGAAAACCAATGTGAATTGATTGTGTGCCTGGTTCCACAAAAACTATAGGGCTTCTCCAACCTGCACTAGTGGGAATGCCCTCGTGCAACAAGAACCGCTGCGGGTGCCACAAACTCGAGGAGCACTGATGAAACTCTGCCCCCATCATGAGAACCTGACCCAACCACGGTGAGCCTTTGGGACAGTTGCTGCATGTGTGTTCGATTGAACATGACTTCTGCATTTCTTCAGCCTCCTTTTGCATCAGAGACGTGATTCTCGGGCATAATTATAACAAGAACGCATTCAGTCATAAATAACTGATTCGATTTTAATAATTGTTTGCTTTAATTATAAAGATCGTGAAGACATATATCTTTCATTATGGGGTTCGTTTAATAAATTATACGAATTATTATTTTAGTTTTGTTTTGGTGTCTACCTTGTTTTGTGTGTGTCAATCAGTTACATTTTACAGTGGATATATGTATTTATGACTGTTAGGTTATGGGTTAATTGCATTAGATTGCATGGTGAAAGTTTACTGTTATTATATCAGTATGAAATACTAATATGATTTAACATCTACAGTTATATGCTTGTGCTGTTATCCATATTATTGGAAATGCATGTTTATTATAAAAGTTTAATAAATTAAAATAAAATATATTGTTATTATTTTGTATTTGGAATTGTTGTTTTAAATTGGTCACATTGTACAAGCTCCAATCTACTACCTTCTGCATAGCTTCAGTCTACCTTTAAGCTCACTGCCATAAACGTACTCAATGATATTTGAGGATAAATGTCTGCCTTTGAAGGGAGTTGGGCGAGTCACCAGGCTCTCAGTGATTTCAAATGGTGCCCTTTAGGTAGTAAATATACCTCCCTGCCTGGCCCCATTATTGCCATCCCCTGAAAAGTGACCTCTTGGAAAGGGTCTTTCTTGACCCACTGGAAATGTCTAACGTGGACTGATCTTCTAACAGGCGCGCCAGCCATCGAGGCAGAGGGAATGAGTTGTTAACGTGCAGAATTACTTGAACTTCAGAGATTCTAGGTTTAGAATTGCTGTAGTTTTGGGGAGCATGGGTGTTAGGAGGCCTTCCAGGGGCTTACGTGCAGAAATGAGTATGGGCATGTTGCTGGATGTCATTCGTTTGAAGTGGGGGTTCATAAGCAAGCAGTCCTTCTGTGACAGCCTTTGGAATTGCAGGATGTGTTTTGCAGCCAGATGTCATCCCGCGTGTTCGTACATTGTATTCATGGATCTTTGGTATGACCATACCACTTTGGATCAAGGCGAAGGGAGACTAAGATAGGTTTAGGGCGTATGAAAAGCATCAGGCGGAGAAAGGAAAGGGGAAGGGTAGGATTGGAGTTGCCAACTCAAGCTTACATGCACAGTGCTTGGAAACGTAAAACATTAGGGCCTCATTGCGAGTTGGGCGGTAGCCCTTGAATGCAGCGAAAATTGAAGTTTTACCTCCAGTTTTTGTTGGAGTTAAGAAAACACCATTTACAGCCTGTTTTTGGTGCTATCAGCGCGGCGCTAATTGGACCAGCGCTTACAGCGCCACCCCAACCCCACTGGGTCCAGTAGACCCAATGGGAATGGGGACTTGCTGCCCCCCCCCCCACAACTCGGGATCCTGGGCAACTTGCGTCAGACCGGTTTGCGACAACGCAAATAGCACTGGGCGGTATCCCGGCGCAATTAGCGCCGGTATACCGCCCAACTTGTGATGAGGCCCTACATTTCATTTCAGCCTTGGGGTATGAACCACTTCTCTCAGTGAGGCGAGGGAATTTTCAGGAAACCATCAGTGGTTGGAGGCCTAGTGTAATCCGTAGTCTAGAACTGGTGACGGTTGATTGGGTAGGCTCAAGTGTCCTAGGTTTGGGCCTACGATTAGGTTATTCGTCTAAGGCAGCGGTCTGCAACCTTTGGCTCTCCCAGGGGTTTTGGAGTCCATCCCCCATCATTCCTAGCCAGCCTAGTTAATGGTGAGAGATCACGGGGGCTGTAGAGTCCTAAACATCTGGAGAGCTGCAGACTCCTGGTCTAAGGTACAAAGGCCTGTTGAAGAAGGAAGGACTTCCATTCAGTGGCACCGTGTGTTCTGCTCATGTATGACTGAGTTATACTCCACTGACTCTAATGAGAGCAAGCCAGTCTTATTAACCTGATTTCAAGTGGGTTTAGATGGTATTTTTCTTATCCAAAAACCAGCCACTTGGGCAAGCTGTAACCTGAGGGGAAAGGCGCACGATCTTCCCATCCGGGCCCGACTTTCTACCTAACGTGCAGGGGGGGAGGTGACTGTTGAAGGAGTAGATGATGCTTTTAATGAGTTGCCTGAATAATGCGCATAATGTGCAGAAGAATGAACGCACTTAGAAAGGGCAGATGCAAATCACACAGAGAAACAGCAGACAGCACAGGCCCAAGGCTCCTTGCAGCTTGATTTCCTACATTAGATCAAATAAAAAAGTTCTCCCACACATGGTTTTATTCTCTGGATGGAAATGTAGCCTGGCTACATAACCAAGGACACCTATTTGTCAATTCCCTTTTCTAACTGCACAATGTGCAATGTATATTCAACCCTGTACGGGTGAGTGGGGCGGCTGGGGCAGCACATCCATATTCAGAGCTCTTTCACTCATAGGATCTTCTGCTATAAAGGAAAACAGCGGAGGCCCCTGGAGAAAGACACTGCTGCTAGAAGCAAACACAAGAACGGCCAGCCAATAACTGTGAATATTTCCAACTCACGCACTGGCGCGGGAAGCCCTAACTACCCATATGTTCAAAGGACTGCTTTGAATCATGTTTTTATAAATGCACAAATGTTATACCTTCTATGCACAGTGCCAAGAACTTGCATGTGTCAAACAATGACTACAAGCAGGTCATTGTCACACAGGCTTTTCTGGGTTGTGGGAAAGATTTCAGGGATCTCAAGTTTTGTCATGCCAAGTGTGAAGCGATGATCAAGTCCTGGCGTGTTGGCTTACACCTTATTGCATTTTGCTAATGTGCACAGGAATGCAAAACGTCTTGCACTACAAATGCCAGGATGATTGGCACATCATGTGAGGGCTCTTCTACTGCATACTTTTAAGAAAGAGCTGCGAGCATGACGCAGTGATGAAAGGTGAGCATGGGTGTAGTGTTGTTTTCCCACTTACAAGCTTGCTCTGGAATAGTCATACCCATTGCATAATGTGCATGCATGTAACGGCTGTGTGGCAGAGGATTAACCATGCATGGCTTTGATGTCTGGCACAGACATCTCTCTTTCTTCTTAATGAAGTCGATGCATGTCATCCCATTTAGCTAAGTAGTAACAATGGATTTTCATGTTATGTATCTACTCATAAATTCAGTGTAATATGATATAATAGGATGCACCATTTATAATGCGCCTGTAGACAGGTGCTTCTAGGCACGACAAGACAAGGTAGGGAGACATAGGGAGGACAAACGATCTTACAAGGCTTTGGGCCTCATTACACGTTAGGCGATAAGGGTTTACCACCGCCTTACTACGAGTTCCCTTTGCGGGACCCGACCTTTACGGCTGGTTTTACCAGCCGTTAAAGTAGTGTGCCGCAAAGGGAACTCAGTGCTAATTACGGTACCGCAATTTGCGGTACCGTAATTAGCGCCTTCCCCATTCCCATTATGCCCTATGGGGGCAAAAATGGGAATGGGGAAGAGCCTTGGTGAATGGGGAATTACCGCCCCACTCACCTTGGAGTAGGGCGGTAATTCCGCCATCCACCAAGGCGGACACGGTAAAATACCGGCGGCAACAATGGCGCTAATAGCGCCATGGTTACCGCCTACCGTGTAATGAGGCCCTTTGTATCATTCAGATCTTGCAAGTGCAGGGGGAGGGGGAGAGGAGAAGTGCCAGGGGGAGGGAAAAGGGAAAGTGCAATCAGGGAACATTGCTCTGAGTAAGTGCAGCCGGGGGAGCCAGCACTGGGTATTGCAAGGAGGCAGGGGACTGTAGGGTTACAGATACAACCCCTAAGTGTACGGATGCCCGGAGATAGTGCAGGTGCTTACACGACGTGCAGGTGATACAGTGATGATTACAACTTTGTCTTTGACAAGTCTTGCAAGTAAGTGTGAATATTTCAGTGATTCACTCTTTGGCGGGTTTATGTGACTTTAAACTCCAAACACAACATACGTTTTATGTTGCATTTTAAATGAAATTTGTTTTCTACTGGCGAGGTAATGGGTGCTAGGGAAAAAAAAGTGGAGGAATGAGGTGCCTGGTAGGTTTTCTGCTAATGATGTAGAGACACTTTTTCATCTTATGATTGTCTGTGACGCCTTGTCTGAATTACACTATGGATTTGTTGGTACGTTTGTTTATGATGAACGTTGTTTAAACAAAGAACAGTTTGGTCGAGAATTTAAAATAGCAATGCAATTTTGCTGAATATTGCAATTTTACATTTTTAGGAAACGATTTTAAAAATACCCTATTGATTAGGTGTGGAAAGGTTTTTGCTTCTGAATTTAAACATGTTAAGAATGCTGACATAGATGTATTTGTTTGTATTGTAATTAATAATTGTTATAATGTTATTGCAAAGGTTTGTTATAAACTATATGCAAATAAATAAATAAATAAATAAATGAAAGGAGATTTCATTTGGGCTCACATCACTTAGCGTCCTGGTAGGAGGTAAGGGACATTTTCGGTCAGAGATAGGCCCTCAAACCATGTTCTGTCCATGGGAGCAGCTAAAGAAAACACTGATAGAAGAGATCTCCTTTTTTGTGCTAATCCCTGCCATAAACCATTGGCTTGGCATGAGCAATGCCTGTGCCATTTTGGGCCCTAGCACCCTTCATGCTTAACTAATCCAGTGGTTAAAAGCTGCAGACAGTGAAGCATTGAGAAGCAACTGTTGCTGGTGACGTGCCTTATGCTCTTGCATTTGAATACTCGCCCCCTAAGCCCGTAGACCTTGCCAATAGATCATCACTGTTACATAAGGCTTGCCTTTTTGAAGGGGTTCCCTTAACTAGGTTGATGTCTCTGCCATAGAAACATCACCTCTTTGGCCTCCCTCCCCTCCGCCAGTCAGTGGTCTCCAGGCTGTTGTCAGAGAGTGCATGATCGCCCCAGGAGGAATGGCCTGTTTGAATACAGGAAATGGGCCAGTAGCTCTGCGTTTGGGATCTTTCTAGATCGACCAAACACGCCCAGGCACTTCTTCTTCTTCTTCTACATAATAGTTACTCCGATCTCTCCATTAACATAGCATCCATTACATCACAATGCATTACCTAATGAAACTAAGCCATCAAATATAACTCAATCTAGTTAAAACCGCCTCCTTTACAGTTTTTAAAATCACCAGCAGGCTTTTCCTTAAAACCTTAAAAAATCTTTCTAGATCGTCCAAAAACGCCTCGGCACTTTTTAAATCGGGAGACACAGGAATGTAGTGCCGCGGCGTCTACAGTGTACACTGGTGAGCAGAGATGTTCTGGCTGCCCAGAACCACGTGCTGACGCTTCCTTCAAATCTCAATGAACATCGGTCATAGTATGGCCTATTACTGACTAACAAGTGGCTAGTGCTGTCTGTGCTCTAACGCCAATGGGATAGCTGAGTTGGTTTGTGCATGGCTGCAGCTGTCTGTGTGCAACCTGCACAGCCCAGGTTTGATTTGCTTGTGGACTGCATTAGACTTCATCGTCTGTTAACCTGACAACAAGCGCTTTACACAACACCGAATAGACATTTCATCGTCCTTAGCTCAGTTAAATTCTGAGACAGAAACTACAAAATCCGCAGGCAAGTCCTAAATGCGAATTCAAGCTTTTTTACATGAAATGCCAGGCGGCCACCCTTGACAGGTGTTGTAACATAAAGGAGGTTTTATGTAATCCTCTCTGGAACGGGAAGCGGCAGAGGACAGGATTGCCATGGACGTCCTAAATGGCCAGGTCCCGACTCCCGATACCATGTCCTGCCCGGCGTGCCCACTGACGTGATTTTGTGTTATGATTGTTTGTTGTTCTCACGCATTGCTGCCAGCCCGAGCCGAGACCTCTTTGTACACACACAGAGAAGAACTCACAAAGCCTCTCCTCTCGGGTATCAGTGGAGCAGTCTGCAGTGAAAAGGCGTGCGTTAACACAAGACCAGTACGGCCTGGGGGAGAAGGGCGAGGTTGGGAGCAGCCCGCTCGCTCTGTATGGAGAAACGTAAGACGAGACCCCGGGAGGAATCTGAAGCAACCCTCCCCTCCCGCCTCTCCTCCTCCCCCTGTGCCCCACTGCACAGTCCTCCTTGTTGACGGGTCCAGGCAGGGTTAGGCATGGGCTCCCCTCCACTGTTGAGCGCGGGTAGCGCGGGCCGAGTCCCGGACAGCTCCCTCCTGGTGCACAGCCTCAGTGGCGCGCACTTCAGCCGCAAGAACAGCCACGGGTCGCCGAAGGGAAGCCTGGCTGCGCGGGTGCCTCTCCATGTGCGCCTCCGCCAATGGGAGCACGCGGAGGCTGGCGCCTGTCCAATCAGCGCGGGGCTCCAGTCGGCGACGCACGGCGAGTGGAAGAATGTGGCTTCTGTGTGAGAAGTACCTGTTGAGCGTGCGGTGGGAAGTGCCACAGAACTTCTAGCACACGCCGAGTCACTGAAAAGAGGGCACTGGCGGGGGGTAGCGGGGGCCCGGGGCAAGAGGGCAGCACTGTGAGAGTAAACGCCGACTCCAGGCGCCGCTCGGCAGCGGCACACCTGGAGAGGTGGGGCCCCTTACCTGTCTCCCTCTCTCTGGCTGTGATTGGACTGAGAGAACAACAAAATAAGAGAGGCAGGAGGGAGGGGGGGGGGGTAGAAGGAAGGCGGGGGAGCGGGGTGGAGGAGGGTGGGGGGGAGACATACCTGTAGCTCGAGTTCTGCCATCTCACACAGGCACACACCTCCACCTGCACAGACCTGAAAGTCCAGTTTCCCCGGCGCTGAGGGAGAACTCCAGGGGGGAGAGGTTACTGCACCAGACATGTCACAGGAGACGGACAAGTAAGTAGCACACTGGCCCGGGCCTGGCTGACAGCAGCTGCGCAGGGAGTCCCCTGGACACTGCGCCCGGAGAGAGTCCCCGGCGGCAGCCGGAACCTCGCAGCCACTTCTCGCCAGAGGAGCGGGCTCTGCTCTCTGGGCTGCCCTGGGTGACACACACACACGTCGCTTCTCTCTCCCGAGCCCCGGCGGCTCTGTCGCGGGCTGCAGGGTGGCTTCTCTCGGTCTGAGCTGCGCTGGAGGTGCCCGGGCGAGGGCCTTCGCAGAGAAGAGCCTTTTGTGCGAGGGCAACAAAGAGCTTTTCTGTGCAGTGGAAACGGCCATCTTCCAGGACTTGACTACCGCGTGGGATGGGGAGACCCCTACCCTACTACATTTATTAGTTAAAAAAATGTGGATTTTGATTTTTTTTGGTTTACGTATTTGAGAATATGGGACCTAGTCCATAGTTTTTTTTTTTTAACTCGTCTCTGCATGGTTAACAGCTTGGGTTCACGTGTCAGCTGTGTGACCCACTTTTCTTTTTAAGCGTTTGGAATGAACATCCTTTCAGGCGGATGCTACTTGAAAAGTTTGCTAATTCGCCACTCCGTACTTTTCACTCATCTCAGACACGGCGCAAAATAAAGTTCCCCCATGCGTTGTTCAAATTACATGACGGTTATCTTTTTTGCAATAAAATGTGATTTTTTCAGCGATGATACCCCTATTAGAGTTCTGATGCCTTTGGCTGCTACTTTTCAAGCAAGAAAGGCCCCTTCCCAATCCCCACAGTGTTCCATTCCCATCACAGTTTTAGAAAATGTGGATTGGAGGGGGAGCACTAATAAGGATGGCCATGCTATATTTCCATGCCAACGGTTTTACGTTTTTCATAAATAAAGGCCAACCCTTCACTCAAATACACTTCGGGGTGCTGGTCAAACATGGCACATGTTTCGAGGCCCCTCTGCGCTTGGCTTTCCCTTTCCCCGGGCGGGCTACAGTGAGTGCAGGCTCTGCCATTTTGTGTACATTTGCTTTATTGCTAATGTTGTTCAGTGGCATGTGCGCCTATCGCCTTTAGGGTCATGTACAGGGAGGCTGGAGATCAGGTGGGTGGCGTTTATGTATTTATCTGTTGACTCGTCGTGTTGATTTTTAGAGCCAAGAAGCCCCCTGGGCCTCTACATCACATTAGCGAAATCGCACGGCGTGTGGATGTAGGCATGCGTAGGGCATTTCTATTATAGCGCAGTCCTAGTTGGAGAGCACCAGGGTGCTGTCCAAGGCACCGGGGGAGGGGTGATTCAGGATTGTTGACACTACTATTACTACAGGGACAGGGGGGTCTGCAGAGTTAATTTAGGCGGCGCAGGGATCTTCCAAAGGCGGACCTGCATAAAGGGGAGTTGGGGTGGTTTGCGAAGAACATTTTACTGGTGTATAATCAACCAGGAAGACTGGGTGGAGTTCAGGGAGAATTTGAACTGCCTTTTTGTGATACCCTTCGTAGCACACCAGCAGGGCTCCGGTTCATCATGTCTATTATGTTTTTAATTAATATGTAATCATGTCATGGCCACCAGGGGACACTGCATTTGAAACCAATCATGGATTTTTTTTTATTTAATATGACCGTTGCCTATTTTAGGCCCGCATCTTGTTTAAGATTCCCCTGTGTACACTTTCACGTCAGCAGGCAATCTGCACAATGGTCTGGACACAGTAAAGCACATGTGTGTGGCCACTCCCTGGCGTCATGCCAGGGTTGCAGCACTAGATGTGACCAGTGCGCCTTCATACCTTCAGAAACTGTCCAGAGACTGCGCAGACCCTTGGCCCGTCCAAGCTGTGCAATACTTATGGTCAGTAGCAGTGGTCGAAGTGTACGAAAAGAAGTAGTGGAACTATGTTCCCTACTGGTCTGCACTGCTCCCCACAAACCCCACCGCCACGCCCCCTCACATGCACAATACAAACCCCAAAACACATGTGCCTGCTGTTTAAGTGAACGTTCAGTGCAAGGCACTGAAGTGCAAGTTGAACTTCTTCATACACTTTTATTTTAAAACGAAACCATTCCGGAACGGTTTCTTTTTAAACTAAAAGTATAGGAACGGTAAAACTAAATTAAAAGAAGTAGAGGAGCACCGCTCCCGCCCGCTCCCACACGCTCCCACCCACTTCGACCACTGGTCAGTAGAGTAAAGCAGTGTACATGAGAAGCAAGCTGGGCCTGTACCCCGCATCCACCATCTAGCCAAACGCAGCAGAAGGGCCTGCTGGCTGTCACGCAACCGCCCAGGCAGGACCCAAGAGAAGCAGGAACTTCTCTCCTCTCTAGCAGACGGCGCGCTTTTTCTAAAGGACGAATCTGCAGCATTTTGCCTAAATCACAAATCACCTAAGCCAGCCAGTATATGTAATTCCTCTCACGGTCTCCCCCCGGGGGCCTGTCGAGCGCGCATCTATCCCTGCCCCTGTCATGGGACTGTCGCAAGCTGACAGCCTGCCCCTCTGCATGTCTCACTTGTTATACCCATCCAAAATAAAAATGATTTAAAAACCATCGGGGCCAGCAAAGGTAGCCCGGAATAAACGTATGCAGTCTGGTCTGCTCTGCCATTTGAACCATGGTCTCCAATCCCTGTTCTGGCCGGCGGGTCTCTTCTGGTTGAGTGGTCTCCTGTGAGTTTGCCATCAAACCGCAGCATTCACCCACACTCACCTGCTGCATGAGAACTCCCCACCAATCGCATTTGCAAGAAGCTTTAACATTGTTATTGTTTCCTTTCATTTAAGAAAGCTGCCTCTGGCTGCATGAGCTGTTTGTGTGACACATGTAATTCAATAAAATCATGTTGAAAACGCAAGCAGTTTGGTTTATCAATCCCAAACTGCTGTTGGTTGGAATATTTGCAAACTAAGTGACACATTCACTGCATACTCACCCTCAAACACCAAACAACAGATAACCCTGCCGTAGTAGGAACCAGAAGACACCATAAAATGCACACACTCTGTAACACCCAGCTGAACGCAACACACTGCAGAAAACTAAACCAATTACACACAACTCATCCCACACACACTCATACAACAAACACCACCTAACCCGCACCGCAGTGACTGCTTTTCCAGAACTGAAGTTACCTACAGTGCATCATCGCTCTCTAGCGCTTTCCCTCACTTTGACAATATCTAAGCCAGTGGTCTTCAAACTTTTTTGGCCTGGCCCCCCCCTGAGCAAAATTTGTGCAGGCCGGGCCCCCACAAAAATGCCAAATGCACAGTATGTATTGTGCGTCATCACCTGCTCCCATCACAGTCGCTGGGCTCCCTCATCCCACTCCTGCCCAGTCCGTGGGCTCTCCCCACCCCATCACACACCCTGGGTTCTCCCCAGCCTACTCCCACCACTATCCCCCCATCCTGCTCCCACCACAGTTCCTGGCCTCCCCCCATCCTGTTCCAAACAAAGTCCGAGGGCCAGTGGTGGCTGGTGAATTTTTTAAGTGGAGCGGCATAACTATTTCCACCAAAAATGCAGTAGCGACCGAGCGCAGAGAGGTTTAAAAAAAACAAGAATGGGTTAAAATGTTGCATTGTAGAGCATACTTTTAAAAAAGAGGGTAAATAGCCAAACAGTTTGCAATTGGTGCTGGGGGGCCAAGGGGCAGGCATGGCATTTTTTACTGCACATCTATGATAGATGTCCAGCAAAAAGATACCATCCCTGTCCCCTGGGCCCCACTGGGCCTAACACAATCAACATGATTATGTGTGCATGGAAGGCGCTGGGGTGCCAAGGGGTAAAGCATGGTATTTTTGACTGGACATCTATGATAGAAATCCAGTAAAAAAATACAATCCCTGTCCCCTGGGCTGCACAGAGCCTCAGAAGGAGAGCTGATTTTGGCAGGTGGGTAGGTGCTACGTGGGTGCAATAAAGGCATTTAGGCATTTTAAAAAAAGCCTTTGCTCTACAACCCTCCTTCCCCCTCTAATCACTACTTGCCAAAATCAGCTCAACTGACCAAAACAAACTAACACACACACACATTCATACAGCAATCACTCTATCATTCACACGAACATCCATCATCATACACTCACTCATAACACAAGCATATATTTATCCATACACGTTTAGATAAAAAAAAAATTAACATAAACATACCTTCTGCATTGGCCTGCGTTTGGGTGCTGAAATGCCCTGCTCCAGGCTGCTCTGTCAGTATGTGCGAGGAGGCGCAGGAGCTCCCCCTCGCACATGCAGTACCCCAGCCAGCATTTCCAATGAGCTATGCAATGCTGGCGAAGCAAAACGCCACAGCCTTGCATGGCTCAGTGAGCATGTGCGGCTGGACAACTGAACTGAACTGTCAAAGGAAATACTGGGCCTCATTCCGGGTTTTGAGCTAACCATGGAGTACTTAGCTCCATGGTTGCCTCCGAAACCGTCCAAAATCCGGCATGGTGAATGGAGTAATTATCGGTCCATTCCAGGGTGGGAGGGACCGGTAATTCCCCATTCACCTTTTGCCCTTCCCCATTCCCATTTCTGCCCCATAGGGCTCAAGGGGAATGGGGAAGGAGGTAATTACAGCACCGTAAATTACGGTACCGTAATTATCTCCGAGGTACCTTTGCGGGTCCCGTACTTAACTCCTGCTAAAAGCAGGAGGTAAGGAAGGACCCGCAAAGGGAACTCGGAATACAGAGGTAAGGGATTACCGGCATCGGCACCCTTACTGGTGCCGGTAATCCCTTACCTCCAACCTCGTAATGACCCCCAGTGTTTAATTTAGTTTAGTTTTTTACTTGTAAAGCACCCCGGGCCCATGGGCATCTGGGCGCTATTCTTACAAGTTACAGAGGATACACAACAAAGAATACAGAGTAAAGGTTACAGAATAACGTTATGTATGTACATCAAATAGTGGAATGATACAGATTTGATGTTTCCCATTGACAGTTCAGCCAGCACAGGAGCACTCCCTCGGCTGGAAAAAGCAGCTGAGGGAGTGCTCACGGTTGCACTGGGCTGGCTCATTCGCTCCTCCATAATGGGTTAGGAGGCCACTGGGTGGGTGCCCCCTCGCCATTATGGATGAGGCGCCAGGCTTGGACTGGCCTGTAGGGCAATAGGGCAATGTCTGTACTAAAAATGCAAAATGCTAGTTTGGCCCAGTCAAAATGGGCCACCTTTGATGAGTTTCTTCACTATGCAGTCAGTCATTTTGACCGTTGTTGCTGAATAAATATTATTTAAATATCACAACAATTTACTTACATTTTAACACAAAGCCCCCCTTGGGTACTATTGAAACAGTCTGTGACTAAAGGAATGAATATCCATTTACAACTGCTGGCACTTTTTCATTGGTGCCCGAGACCGTTTCATGCTTCAGCCCGACCATGTGAGCGGCCCCTGCCCATTACTTCCAATGTAAAAAAATATTAATTTAAAAAAAAAAAGTTTTTTACATTTCCTGCTGGGCTCTCACTGCCCCCCAGGGAGGCACCCGCGCCCCCTTGGGAGGGCGCGCCCCACAGTTTGAATACCACTGATTCTAAGCCCTCCATCCTTTTCAGATCTGCCATAGCGCCTGGAGACCATGAACATGACAGTGGTGTGCGGGACAAATCACAATAACACAAACTATGTGCCTTCTCCCCATGAGTTGTACATATGGGGAGGAGTTGACGTTCACGCTGGCGTTTACTGTATGAGGGACATCCATCTATTTCCCAAACAATAACATGTTCTGCCCGAGTCCGAAACATTACCCTCATGCATTCCAGCTCAACAGATCGGAGAGGTGGTCTCACTTATGTTGTAAATCACACGAAATGTATCTTTGGAAAGATGACATGGCACCATTGGGCGCGCAGACAGTAGTCCATGTGCTGCCCCCACACTCCATACACTCCCGCATTCCCCCTCACACACAGACACGTCGAGGGGTGTCGTTTCAGGGCTCGGCCCTACTTCTTTGCTGTCAGCGCCGGAGTCGCGCGCGAGATGGACTACCTCACTTCCTGCTCCGGGGTCATGTCACGGCATGACCTCAGGAATTCCAGGCTGGTGGGCAGAGCCTCCTGGGAGCGGCCTGCTCCAGGCTCTGGTGTCAGAGTATGCAGCGACTTGTTCTTTCTGAGCGCAGGTGGGGCTGCGCACAGGCTCGCCTGCTTCTCTCCGCACGAGGCCTTTGTACGCCTTTTCACCGCTTAAACCGGCCGAGCGGTTGCTTTATAAGCCCCAGCGTTGCGTAATGTAAGCTTCCATTCCCCATGATGTCAATGGAATCCGCCCCTCTGTGGTTGATGGGAGGAAGAGGAACGCCTTGCTCCTTCTTGTTGGATGAATGACAATAAGTACACGACGCTTTTCCCATGGCTTCTCGTGTCTCGTCTGCCTGCTCAGCAAGTTCACTGAAGCTATGCTTAGCAGTATGCTGTGCTGTACATCAATACACAGCATCAGTACACAACCTAGAATAGCCGCAGAGCATGAACACACAGCATCGCGGAGAAATGCACAGTGGTGCGTGGGTTGTTGGAGAATATGTGTAGAGGGGCGTGTGTCTTACACGGGTGTCACTGTAGAGGTATATCTACCATGTAACTGTAACCAAGCAAGCTCACTGTAACAGCGCCGCAATGCCCCCGGGCCCTGTGCGCTTTATAAATTCAAATAAATAAATAAAATATGTGTGTTATGGAAGTGCTGCACACACATGTGCTTGTGTTAAACAATTATCTTTACTTTATATCATGTGTTTTTGAGTGCCAAGAATCAACATAACTGTGAGCTCTTTAGCCCCCACTAGAAGTCTGGAAGAGTCTGCTGAGTTTGACACAGACTACAGCTACCTTTGACTTCAAGACCTATACAGATATCCTCATGTGACTTTACACATGTGACTTTACACCCGTGTTGATCATTTAGGAGACCCTTATATATTTATCTTAATCACATTTGTGATTTAAAAACAAAAAGATTTCTAGTCATTTTATGTGCCTTTTGGACTGTCGAAGAGTTGAAAGTTAGGTGTTGCACATAGGCACAGCACCGAGCAGATGCCACTTGTTTTACTGGCCATAATCATAAAGAACTGGATTAGACAGGGTTCCCAACATTTGAAAAAAAACATTATTAGTGTGACACGCTTTAAATACACTAGCTGAGAATGCAAAAACAGAAAATAACATGTGACATTCGTGTTTTTGTATTCTGCACAAGGTTTAATTATAACCATATGCCACTTAAAAAAACACAACAAATAATGTAGGGGACCCTGTCTGATCCAGATATTTAAAAATAGGGCCAATAAGGACAACGTGAACGAAATGGCATCTGCTCAGTGCTGTGCCTATGGGCAACACCTGACTTTCAACTCTTCAACAGTCCAAAAGGCACATCAGATCCCAGGGATCTCTGGATTTGCTTCAATTTTAGGATTTTCGAATCGGTTTAAAGGTAGCGGGTTCAAATCTGAGCTGCTTGCGCACCTGTCCTGATTTGCTACAGTGCAATTCTTCGAAAATCAGGCCCCATGTGCCAAAAACGTTACTGTTAAATTTGAAGTTAAAATGAGCATTACTCAAATCTCTTGTTGGAGTCACCCATGCGGCACACTGTACCAGCAAATCGCCCATAGTCTCCAAGAAGTTGCTCCTGGGTGGTCTTTTGTATCCAGGAGCTACATTTTGCTCCTGCTTAGAAACCCCTTAACTTTGATCCCTGGAATTTATGTAGGTATTTTGCATATCACAAAATAAAGAGGCAGAGCGCCTCCCGAGATTTTCTAGATGTTTTGGATGAATTCTCCCTTGATCCCTTGCAATTAACCACAGTGCAGGGCCCTGGCATAGTGTAACATTAAATAACATCAAGGCACAGCATCTGCTTCTGTGGCAAGTAGACCCCCGGGAGAACAAAGAACGTTCCCCTTAGCAAAGGGTGACCAGGTGGCATAGTGCGCTCAGACTACTTCTGCAGAACTTCCCTGCTGTACCTTCCACCCATCACTTTTTTGGCTATAGTTTGTGTCCCTATTTGAGAGAGGGGAGGGCCTGATGTGGGTCCCTTGGTCGCTGCACCATAATGAACTAAGCTGCACCTCACTGATTAGGCCCAACAAGGCCGAAACATGACTGGGGTTGCTTGTGTTTCCGTGCAGAGGGGACCTGACCTAGCAGTTCAGGCTGGGCTGCTCCCACTGGTGGCAGTACTGGACTGATTTGCATATGGCTGGACCCCATTTGCAATTGCACAGACGGGCTAAAAAACTGTGTCGTGGAAGGTTGCCGCAAGAAGTGCCAGTGGTTTAGATTAATTCAAAACTTTCCACCCATCACTTTTTTGGTTGTAGGTGATCCCCTGTGACCACAGAATGCCTTGCATCTTTCAGAAAAGGCATAGATCAAAATTCAGAACTGATTGCAATCACTGCCTCATGACATATAGGTAGGCCCCACTACTGAAGGAAACAGCAGCATTTTGGGAGTGATTTCATTGGCCACCTCCCATTTGAGGTTTTTAATGGGCACGTTTGCATTGTACTGGAACACATCCGATCTCATAGCGTGGATACCTTTCAATTTATATCGAGCGGGCAATGATTGACCAGTTATCAGGCACAGCAAGTCACAATATGCTCGGCAAAGCTTGAGTGGCATAAAAGAATGCAGATGCTATCTCTCTTGCATTTTTAATCTGATTATACCAATGTTATTAAAATATTAATACATCAGCCATTTCAGTGGTGTAGTGAATAACTGTTACCAGAATGAATACACCAGAAATTCTGACTGAGGACGGAGGGCTTTCCCAAGGGCTGGATAGACTTTTTGGACAAGGGCAGCATTTTTTTGTATGGCATAAAAACAAACATTTTTGCTTTATTCACCATTAAGCATGGAAAGAATTGGGCTCGAACGAGCCGGAGCTGCACACTGGAAAAATGGCCAATCCAGGAGCGGCATTCCATGGAGTCCCGTGACCCAACCTCCTTCCCCCCCAACTTGAGGAAGCTCTCTGCCCTGCAATATACAACGACTTTGCAAATTCACAGGAGAGTCCTCCTTTGCTCACCCGTGAAGCCTAAACTCAAACAAAGAAACAGCCCAAAGCTGTATGTGCGTCTCAAGTGTGCACACATTTTACTGTCATGGTAACTATTGTGACTGATGACATGAGCATCACACCAAGTGTGCATTGCATGTTCAGGAGGAATAAGCACATCTGAATAACTATCACAGGCATGTTTGATAAACTGGTGGTCATTCTCAATTTCCCAAAATGCACTTTGTTTTTATGCAAAGCAGCCAGCAGCCTATATTCAGGGCACCCACATTATTTGATACACCTAGCTCTGCCCTTCAGTCTCGCCCACACCACTGAAAATCTGAAACCCCCACCCGCACCCAATCCCTCCTGGTGTGTGCGCGAAGGGGGAAGGTGTTCCCCCAGTAATTTGTGTCCATTTCCAGCACTGCCATTAAAGACAGTAATGTCGGGCACCCATGTAAGCACATGAACTCAGTATGAAGCTAGCAATGGCCACCACCTGAATCATGTGAAAGGTCTGGAAGTAGCCTGCGTGGCTCGACAGATTCCGCGTGGAAAGCGCCCTTTGTTATTTAACACATTTTGAAGCTGAGCTTTCTTCCCGGGAAAATTATGAACACAATGCAATTGATCATGCTGTACTACAAGTTGAAAACGCACTTTTCTTTGGTCACCAATGAATCCATTCTCCTTTGACACTTAGTGATGATAGTGATACAACCACCTGAATGTTTCTAACGATGTTCCCCTGTAACCATGGAACACTTCCACAACAATGTCTCTTAACCTCTGTAATCTTGTTTCAAGAATTTGTTCTTAAACTGTATCTAAGTGAATGTACTGTACCAGCGCCTGAATGCCTTAGGGCCGTATGTGCGCTTTATACATTTAAATAAATAAATAAATAAATAAACCAATAGAGCCTTAATACCATTATAATTGCTTGGATTTATTCTGTGTCAGACCTTAGTAGGCTCATAATATTAGTGCCCTTTAGTTGTGAAATGACAGTTTAACTATCGTATTGTAATCCTTTGCTTGTAGCATTACAATTTCCGGTTATACCACGATCCTCGACTTTGATGTCACAGCTGCCCAATTCAGGTATCATGACGTCGGGAAAGGGCTGCACCATGTGATAATGGCTTCCGAGGTTGACGGCCATTATTACATGGTAGTGCCTTCAACCGAGGCCACTATGGCCATTGGTATCCATTGGGGTGTTCAAAAGGAAACCAGTGTGCAAGCCGTGCTTCATCACTGTGTACCGCGGTGCCAGCAATAAGGTGAGGTGGGCAGGGCCAGGGTACCACACTGTGGCGGGTGCATGCGCGCAGACTGTGAAGCTAGAGGGACAGTGGCATGCGGGGGATGTGGTGGGGAGAGAGCCGGGGAAGCCATGCAACCATGAAAAAGGGGGAGAGCAGAGCAGCAGGGGGCAGCGACAGGCTTATGTAAAGGAGCTGGGGCTTGAAAATGGCAGCGACAGGCTTATGTAAAGGAGCTGGGGCTTGAAAATGGTTCTGGGGTGGTGAAGCAAACCTGGGCAAGGCAGGCCTGTCCTCGGAGACATGCCGGCATTCCACGCTCTGAGTGGCCCCACAACATTCCAAGGGCCTGATTTACAAAAAAGTTCTAACATGCGAAATTCCCATTGAAAAGATGTTTGTAAATCAGGCCCTAAGTGTGATAAAGTAGTGTGCTAACAGCGCTGGGACCTAAAGAAAGATTTACGGACAGAAATAAAAGCACAGACGATTTGGCCTCTGCCCTCAATGGCTTGTCCTCCCTCTGCTCCTAGGAGAAGCACCCAGCTCGCTTCTATCACCGACAGTGGCATTTTAAGAAAGTAAATGCATTGGGGTCTTCCAGCGCGCTTTCTGCTGGAGTCCAGACGTTAGGCACGGGACTGAGATTCTACCCATGCTGTGTGCTCTCATCCAAGACAGGCGCGTGCCGTTGCCCCTGAGCTACTCCCGCCCCAAAAACAGCCTTTACAAACACTGCAAACTGCTTCCAACGTCGTGGGCCCTATTGACTATTTCAGATGGGGATGAACGCCTGTCATGCTGGATTATCTAAAATAAGGCGTCCCAACGAGTACATTAGAACATTACTGTATGTCACCTTGGAAGTGCGTGCGTATAAGGCACACGGCCACAAGCCTCATGCTAGACGCGACATGGAACTTCTCTCAGACTTGCAATGTCCCTTTAATACAGGGAAGCCTGCAACATCTGTCTACACACCAGCGCATGTTTCTTTGCACAGTGCTGCTGGAGCATCACTACCCATCTGTAAGAAGAAAATCAGCCCACCGCCCGACTGTAATCAATTATTACTGTTGTCTGTGAGCTCACACTGCCCACAGAGAACTGGAGCACTGCAGAAAAGGAAGCTTGCTGAAAAGAACACCCGCTGCCACTTAAACACTTCATTAAACGGTCAATGAGCTTTTCAGATTCCTTTATTCTAAAGTAACTTTCTCTGAGAATTCCTAGTGGTCAGTTGATAAGGAGAAGCATGCCCGGCTGGAGTCTGGCACAGAAGGGCAGAGCGCCACCTGCCTGTTAATACTTATTCTGTGAGGGCGTCGGATTGGTTATTTGAAGGGCATACTGCCACCACAGAAGGGGACTCCTGACACTATTTTTGAAGGGTAAATATGGTTTCAAAGTGCACAAAAGGATTGTTTGCAACACATTCCAAGAAGTATGTATGCTGGTGTGCTTCCTCCCCCACATCTGGTAGTATGCATGGATTAGCAGGCATCGTGCATCGCAGGGAGCAAGCCACAGCATATTAAAGGGCAGAGTGCATGCATTATAATGAACCTGGAGAAAGGATGTTATTGCAAGTCACTTTGTAGTGTCTCCAGATGACCTCAGGACTTCCCATTTGCAGCTGTCATTTGGTGCTAATTTATCTCATGTTCAGTGTACCAATGGGCAGGGTATTACATGCATAGTTACCCCACTCACTGGCATCCTCAGACGCCTGAACCACAAAAAATACTGCAAAAGCAAGATCGGGCCATCTGAACCACACCTCTCACAATCAATGCACAAATGAAGGCAAAGACAAGAATTGGAATGAATTTCCATTTAATACAAGAGCACATAATCAAGCAGGGGAAGTAGCCTTCTTGAAAATTCAAAAATGAACTCTAAATGTATGATCCAATTTGACCAATCCTCCTGATGAAGCACTATGTGTTAAGTGGGCAAACACGTGTCGAGGACTTTCAGATATCTAAGACAAAGTTTTCATTGTGAACTACCTAAAAATAAAATTCTATCAACCAAAACAAGTTTATTCCGTTGCTGGATTTTGGAATCCAGTTTTTCATTCATTCACCTCTTAAGGTATTGGGCAGTCTCAGTAAGAGGACACTCCAATTTGCAAACAACTAGATAACACCCAACCAAGCTGCAATCAGGACTCGCCAATGGTTGATCCAAGACTGCAACTTTTATATGAACCACAGAATTGGTTTGACCAAATTCAACATGTGACTTGGCGGCTGCAGGCATGTCTTTGCAGCAAGTGCACAACAAACTGTGATATTTGACCTCCTTAGACCACCATTGGCATTATTGCCAGACCCCTACTCTGCGGAGCCGCCTAGAGACGGTGCATTTTAGAGTGAAAGAAATAATGTGACGGTTGCAAAACACGGTGAAGATAAATTTATAAGGAGGAGTATACCTTTTACTAGGGCACTGCACTACTCGTGCATGGCTGCTAAAACGCGCCCGGGGCTGCTTGCAATCCTATGCAGAGAGGTTATGTTATGCCACGTTATGTTACGTTGATGGGATTTGTACAATACACCGCTGCCATTAACTTGGCCCCCAAGGACACTGGCAGATCAGAAACAGAGAGGGGTGGATTAGGATAGGGGAGGGAGAACATCTGCAAAATACCTTTGCTGCTGTGTTGCCGCATGCAGACCGGAGGTACCCTGAGCTCTGTATGTGGTTCAGCTTTAGGGGTTAGTTGTACAGAGCACGGAGGTGTTTTAACTCCAGAGGGGAGCCCTGTGTGCCCATGGTGCTAGGATGCATTGCAGAGTGTGTGGTATGTAAGTGGGTTGCAGAGGTAAAGTGCTGTGGTGTTTGAAGTCTGATGAAAGGGACCTTTAGGGTGTTGCGAGTGTATAGTTGGTCTGCGTCTAGTGCACAGAAGTTGTGTATGTTAGTGCTGGAGGACAAAGGTGTGGCCCGGTGTGCAGTTTAGAGTGGCCATCTGATGAGTATGTGGCGAGGTCTCAGTAGTAGAGACCTTCAGGTGTGGAACTTGTGAGAAGACATACCGTGGAATCGTGGTGCAGGTTCTAACTCTGGCCGCGGGCAGTGTGCAGCGTCAAGTCCTGGATGAGGGAGTCTGCAGCAGCGGGAAGTAGAGAAATTCAAAAGTTATTGGCTTCAAAGGTCTGGTGTAACATGGCGACATGTTAGTTCATAGACTGTTTATATTCCTTTTCAAATTTGTTCTGTATAGATAGGTCACGTCTTCCTGGATTGTGGTTTAGCCAAGAAAAACCACACATCAGGTAAGTTTAAAAAGGAAACCCAGAATGAAGAATGCACCCAAGAATAAGTTGCAGGGTGATTTATTATTTACAAAAGGTGCCCTTCTTGATGACACGTGTTTCGGCTTTTCTTAAAGCCTTTTTTTTCAAATCAGGGCTACTCAACCGAGTTAGTAGTACAAACTGTTACAAAGCATGATTTTTAGCCAATTTGTTGATTGTTCTATGTCTAGGTCTGGTAGCTAAGATGGGCTCAATTAGTTTTTTAATGTTTCTGCCTGTTTAAAGATAATCCTTGGTTCATCATCAATGTGGTTTGCAATATTCCATCTGTTAATTAACAACAGCGCAAAGCGCTGAGAGAATAGAATTAATCAATGCAGAAGCTAATATGCATTATCTACATATAACTAAGATACACATCTAAATCATGATATTCCTGTCCTGAAGGGATCCAACCCGGATATCAAAGAACACATACGTTATATAAAGTATTAGGGGCATTCAAGACTACAAGGTAACATGCAACCACTTACTCTCTCTTGAATACACACGTTATCTTTGAAAATGACTAAATCCTCTCTCCCCATCTCTTTTTCTTTTTCTCTTCCTATGCATCCTCCCCATTACCAACCCTCTGTTTATCTGGTTTTGTTTTCATCTTTATATATTTTTATTTCCATTGGATTATCTTGCATTTCTCTCATGTTATTACTTTACATAATCACGTATGAAACAATGGTTATCATAATTTCGTTTGCTTTAATGATTCTTTGTTGGGAACATGCTTTGTAACAGTTTGTACTACTAACTCGGTTGAGTAGCCCTGATTTGAAAAAGGCTTTAAGAAAAGCTGAAACACGTGTCATCAAGAAGGGCACCTTTTGTAAATAATAAATCACCCTGCAACTTATTCTTGGGCGCAGTCTTCATTCTGGGTTTCCTCTTTAAACTAAGTAGAGAAAGATTGCGATTGCTTACCATAGAAAGTGTTGCGTAGGGATTCTGAAGCAGGAAGGCTTCAAATGGTTTCTGGAAACACCTTCAAACTTTGCAAATGACAGGGGAAATGTCTAAGAATCGTTCATGTGGATTTACATAGGGCATCTGGCAGGCACCCACAGACATTCCACGGTTAGCTGTCTGCAAACTCAATGGTTGTGATTAGTGGCAACAGGGGGCTTATACTCTGGGTGCAAGAGGCGTTGCTAGGGGGGCTTATGGGGCTCTTGCCCCGGGTCTTTTGGTTTTCAGCCCAGGATAGAAGCTGAGGTTCTACAACCAAAAGGCTAGCTAGCCCCCAGTCCCGACAATCCCAACATTAGCGTAGCCCCAGGTCTTTTGCAGACCTAGCAACACCCCCACTGGGCGCTAATCCGAATGGGCCTCACCGGCGGATTGCAGTAGGGCCTTTGCTGTGCAGTCCAGTGGACAATTGCTTGGTTGCTGTCTTTGCTGGAAAGCCAGGTCTTTAGCCTTCTCCTATCTGCAAGCGGATCCTGGACTGTGCAGAGCCTCTTTAGGAGATAGTTCCAGGTGATGGAGAAAAATACATTGACATAACTAATTTGGAATGTCTTAAAGAGATACAGTCATTTTATTAAACGGCACTGTAACACAACAGCCAGCAGAATGTCACTGTCTAATTCAAAAGCAGCAACATTCACCCAATGAGCAAATCCGTTTTTAGCTCTGACGACATGGCTGTTACCAGGACCTCCTCATTTAGCCTTGAAGAATGATGCAGTTCCAGGGAAGATGCATTCTCGCGTTTCCCGGAGCAAACCAACACTTGTCCATCGTTAATGTTTGCTGCCCCTGCCGCTTCCTTCGATCATGTGACTGTTAATCTTCTTGCAAGGAGGTAGACTGGAGGGCTCTCTGAGCATGTCCGTTTACATAGTCTAGTCCCGCCCCTGTCCCCCATCTTGTTGCCAATGCCTCCCCTGTATCGTTTATTGGTTCAAAGGCCCACGTTGCAAAGTCTTGTTGTTTACTTTTCATCACCCAAAGTTCATGCGAATAGTCAAGAATGATTTTATATCCCCTCGCGTGTATGGCCTACCAGCTCAGAATTTGCATGTTGGGGTGTCTGATTCACATATAGTTTTCAGACTGTAGCCAGTGAAGAATGTTTGCGGGCACAAGGACGGAAGAAGCTGCGCGAGAGTCGTTCCCAGTTCAGGGTGGGGTTAGGAAACACAGTGGGCCTCATTAAGAGTTTGGGGGTAACCATGGTGCTTTTAGCGCCATGGCTGCCTCCAAAACCTTACGGACTCCGCCCAGGTGAATGGAGCTATTACCGGCCCATTCCAAGGTTGGCGGGTCCGGTAATTCCCCATTCACCAGAGCCCTTCCCCATAGGGCTCAATGGGAATGGGGAAGGCGCTAATAACGGTACCGCAAATTGCGGTACCGTTATTAGCTCCAGAGTCCCTTTGCAGGTCCCGTCCTTAACACCTGGAAAAACCAGGTGTTAAGGGAGGACCCGCAAAGGGAACTCGTAGTAGGGTGGTAAGGGATTACCGGAACCGGTGCCCTTACTGGTGCCGGTAATCCCTTACCGCCTTCCTCGTAATGAGGCCCAGTGTTGACCGGTGAAGGGCACTGTACAGATGGCACGTGCTTTGCACGTGACATTAAGGGCTTCCTAGAAGCCCGCCTGTTGAAAAGAGTGTGCAGAAAGGATCTCACACGCAGTCCAGCTAAAGCCCCGACGGTGCAATCCACGCGGGCTCGTGTTTGCCTTTAAATCAGCACCCATTTTATCCTGTTTCTACCTTGTCAAGTGGGAAACAATGCTTTGCCAAATATGGCACAATGCATCAGTCGGCATCTAGGCTTTAAATATATAACAGCCCCAAAAACATCCATTGATACTTGACTTCTCAGAATCAACCAAGGCTGCAGGCGGGCAATTCAATAATTGCATTATGTTCTGTTATTCTATCCAGCATTTGTTCTGCACCAATCACCTGCCCCGAAGCCCTGTTGCATAATTAGGCGTATTGTGACCCTGCCCGAGTGTTGTAAGATCCTGAACCCTCAGACGAACAAGAATGGACTTAGAGATGGAACTGGCAGTAAGACGATAGACAAGGACTGGTAGGATGAGAAAAGAGGGTCGGGGCAAGTAGGAAGCATGTACAGAAGGGAAGTACATACAGGGAGGAGGATGGAGGTATATGGTTGGAGATCATATGGGTGCGTGCGTGATAAATAAAGGTCATGAGAAGCTTTTGTGCAGGTGGATTCATGGTGATGGCATCATCGAGGCCAGTTAAATCTGGACGTGAGATCGGGTTAGTTATTGGTTGTGTGATGGACTTGGGAGGTGCTTAAGCGGGCCCTAGCATTGTGGGGGCTTTACCCAGGTTAGTTGATAGTAATCAGTTTCAAAGCCAGAGGATAACTGGTTTTACCAAGCCCGTTGATTAAGTAATCTACGGCAAGTGTCGATCGTGTTAGAGATGATTGCATTTGGAAAACCGAAGGAGATCAGTGGAGGGGGCGAGGTCATGAGATACAGTTCTGTTTGATGCCATAATGTTTACACTGCTCTCTGAGTTAAGGATTTGACAGGTATTGGCTAATGTACAGGTGATCCAGAGATCATCAGCACTGGAATACAGTTGATGCTGATTATTGTACAGGGCATTTTTATATACTTTTACTTAGTTTCCGATGAAGGTTTTGGCTACAGCACAAGTTCTTCTCAGCCAAAGGCCACCTGTGGCAGTTTCCCTGCAGGGCCAGACTTCACTCCTATGACCAGCAGTGGCCTGTTCCTGGGCCAGGCGAGCAGTGGGTCAGTGCCCTTGTGCAGCGTCCCTGGGATGATACTTTCTAGCAGCCGCCTCTTCACTGCTGTGGTAGAAGCGGCTCCTTCTTGCATCAGGATCATCACCATGTAACTCGGCATGCAGGAGGACAGTCAATGGCCCTCATTACGACCCTTGCGGAATACGAAAAACGATGGCGGAAATGTAATACCGCCATCGAATACCGCCCGTTGCGATCATGACCCGTCACCGTAAAGTACGATGCCATTAGCGACACCGTAGCGAACGCCAACGCTAACTGCACCAAGTACGCGCACGCGCGCACTGCAAAACCGCAATATCCGCCATGGCGCAACGGTACGCGAATGCTGACCCCAGCGGACATTCACCTAACGCCATCAAGCATGGCGGAAAGTACCATTCCGCCATGGCGAGAACTACGGCATCGCGAACCAACCGTAATGGCTCTACTGAGTGCCTGTACTCCACTCCCTGGCCA
The DNA here is from genome assembly GCF_040938575.1 of Ambystoma mexicanum. Lineage (NCBI taxonomy): Eukaryota > Metazoa > Chordata > Amphibia > Caudata > Ambystomatidae > Ambystoma > Ambystoma mexicanum. The sequence goes on from NC_090933.1 coordinate 933,595,579, forward strand.
CATTGCACAACTCCTCGTAGGCGCAATGCAGTCACACCATGCAACCAGCGAAATGTACAAGTCACCCATGCATGCCAACGAACAAATGCATGCAGGGGCCCCAAGTGCCCTGTGAGTGGCCATCCACAATTGGCAACACACCATTGCCGTACTGATGCAGGACAGGCATCTGAAGGTGCAAGTACACCAAAATGAACTGAAAATTCCATGACACAAAACAACAACAGTCCCCCATCGCTTGCCACCAGTGCAAATCAACATCCAAAGCAGTAACCCGAGGGAGACTGCACCAGCCCTGTACACATGCCAGTAGTCAAACCAACCATCAGCATAAGGACGTACCACACAACTGTACCCAGAAGCCAGAACCCAATGCAGAACACCTCACAATACATCGCGCCACAAATCGGAATATGCCACATTACCAGCAAAGAATAACGCTACACGGTTAATATCTGAATATAAATTTTATGCACATCAAAATCACCAAGGCCATACAGCCATTTGAACATAAACTCACAAATGATCAGCATTACTGTGGGCTGCATCTGCAATAAATGACCAGCTTCCCCATGTGTGACGCCCTGTACCTTCATGGCACACAGGGGCTACATCAACGTCCAAAAAGGCAACATGGAAGCGCCTAGGACCGCAGGGCCGTCCCATGAAGTAGGCACTAGTCCAGCTGGAAGCTAGGTATGCTGCACCTAGCCACTAGTACTGCGTAAGGGCATGTGGGCCATTGGCGATCGTCCCATAAGATCGTAATGGTGCTCCACTGATTAACTCGAAGCTGCAGGTGTCGACTGTAGAAGCCATCTGCAGGAGTGGCGTACAGATGGCAGCGGCAGAAGGGGAGGAAATACCTGTCACCCAAATGAAAAAAATGACAGTATGGTCATCCGAACTCCATATGCATTACTCACTTCATTCAACACACCAAACCTACAACCATATGCATGCTAGCCCACTCATAAGGATCAATTGCACCCAAAAATCACTTGCGAATCATTACGACACAAATCGAGGTGAATACACTATTTCAAACGAGTGTCTGTGTGCATGCGCCTGTCAGTACAGGATCCATCAGATGGGATCATCAACGTGCATAGACACAAGTGATTGAAGGCGCGTCGAGACAGGGAGGGTTCAACAAGGGCAGACAGACGATGGTCCCACTATGGCAGCTCTGCATCACATAGCGCAGGGGAAGGGGATAGATTCCAAATAGCCATGTACATGGCAGACTCCCAATTAAATCATCTTTCCATGCATCCATTCATCATTCCCTCATCCCGTTATGAAAACGCCTGAATATTCACTCACATAACATTCGAAATTTCCATTGAGTCTGTGCGTAATGCAGCCTTCAAAATCCACTGTGCTCCTGCCCGGATTCCTTGTGTAGTGAAGTCACATGTATTTGGGAACGTCCTGCCTCATCGTCCACAACGCTATGGCGCATCCCATTCAAACCATATCAATCATTGCATTCCCGTCATGGGCCCTGTCCCAAGGACATTCAACAATAGAACGTTACATTTCCAGTCAGACCTGTGGGCGTCTCCACGCCGCTAGTAGAAAACTGAAAGCGCTGTCCTTCGAATTCCTCATTTGCAACATCACGTTGAAAAGGCATCTGTGAACGCTTGGATTCACAAATACATCTATGCAGTGCGGCTGTGTGTGAAAATGGTAACTGGCCTCAATCAGTGATGGGACTCCCCGCCGTCAGTGAACGTCGGTACAGTGCTGCATGAGGGTCCACCATTGATCGAGCACTACATTCCACTGACCCTTCACAAGTCTGCTCGCGAATGCAAATATAGTATGTGCAACAATGGGACCATAGCAGAACTAACCTATAAACCAATATTCCACAGCCATCGGGATCAAGAACATGATAGCAAATGCAAGATGCCATGCGTCGAATTGCAGCGTCGTGTGCGGGACGTGCTCGCACGAAAGGCATTGCAGCTGACACAGGTGGAATGAATCACCACAGGTGAAGGCTATACAGCCTGAAGACACATAAATTGCACACCCAAACCGCTCCCCCAACCACACCCACTCCAGAATGCTACCGGCAGGACTAGCGATGTTGGGCCTGGGGGACCTGATTGCACTGCAAGTCCTCCAACTTCAAGAAGAAGACGAACGCCAACTACTACAACAACCGGCCGCACAGAGGAGACGCAGGAGGAGGAGGAGGAGGAGGAGGAGGAGGAGGGCAAGGCATGGCCAGCAAGCCCCACCAGCACAGCCACTACCACCACGCAGGCAGCCCGCAATCCAACGCATCCGAGCTAATCCGTTCAACCTCACAGCTGAGCAGATCCACACCCTCTACCGTTTGGACCGGGACACCATAACCGCCATTGTCGACATGACACACGCTGACCTTGTCAGCATGATAGATAGCCCAACCGCCATCCCACCCCTACTGAAGGTGGTGTCTGTACTCCACTTCCTGGCCACAGACACCTACCAGCACACAGTCGGACAGTTGCATGGCATTTCACAGCCACTATTCTCACGGACACTATTCCAAGTGCTTGATGCCCTCCTGAAGCACTCAGACGACTACATCTCTTTACCACGCTCAGAGCAGGAGCTTACAAACACAAAAGTGGGATTCCATGCACTTGGCGGCATACCGGGTTGCATTGGTGCCATCGACTGCACCCATGTGGAATTGGTTGTCCCACATGCCATGGAGGCCCAGTACCGCAACCGGAAACAATATCATTCAATCAATGTGCAAATGGTGTGTGACTCCAACAGGATCTTTACACATTGTTCTGCCCGATTTCCGGGATCAACACATGATTCTATGGTCTTGCGGAACTCTAGAATACCACGCTACATGGAGCGACATGCAGGGCGCCGATCATGGCTACTCGGTGAGTCACATTTAATGCATGAGTATGTGGGGTAGGTGATGCGTGAATGACCTGTCAGGAAGGGGGGGGGGTGCGTACGTAGCAATGACATTCCACAAACATCCTTTCTTGTCCACATACAGGTGATTGCGGGTATTCACTGAAGAGATGGCTCCTTACACCAATCTGGAACCCACAGGACCAGCATGAGGAGGACTACAACCATGCCCACTCACGTACCCGTGTGGTCATAGAACAGGCATTCGGCCTACTGAAGGCTCGTTTCCGCTGCCTCAGCAGGTCTGGCGGGGCACTCCTGTACCGCCATGAGAAGGTGGCAAAGATGGTCATGGCATGTGTCATGCTACACAACATGTGCGTACGTAGGAATGTGGCCATGCCCCCCGACGCAGAACTGCTAGCACCTGAAGATGGTCATGATGAGGGTGGGGATGTGGCAGCACCTCAAGGGGTCCGCGAGGCACAGGAGGCCCGTGAATTACGGCAGAATCTCATAGATGCATGCTTCTAGCACTCACGCCTGGTGGCTGTTACATGGACACGGGACTTGTTGCACTGTGTGTGTCTGGGACATGCACAATATGGACTGTACGCCAAGATAGGCCTCGTACACAGAGATCAATGTCCACACATCTCATAGGATGAATATGAAGAATTGTATTGCAGATGTGAAAAGACATTACACACCCAATCGACCCGCCACCCAAAGAAGCCCAACACACCCCCTCCACCCTCCTACCTCCCCCCCGAACACCAGTGTCCAATGACGCTCATTGTCAGTGGGCAGACGCTATTGCAAGCCCCCTCTCTGGGTATCAGGGGCACCCCTGCCTGTGGAGCGCCGGGTCCTCCCAGATCTACGTTGGGGGCTGCCCTGGACGGAACTTGCAACGGATGATGTCTCTGCCTGCTCACGTCCATGCATGTCCCTAAGGGTTTGTGAGAGCTCAGTGAGCACACGGCGCACAGCGGCAAGTTCACCACATACGTCTTTGGACGTCGCATGCAGTTCACCCCTCAGGCTCTCGGTACTTCTCTCCATTTGTGCCCTTAGTGTCTCTGTACTTCGCTCGATTTCTGCCCTAAGTGTCTCAGTAGATATTTCAATGGCTGCCTTAGAACCCCCACATTCATCAGCATGCTCCTTGAGGAGCGTGGCTAGTTGCTGCTGTTGCACTATCATCTGCTCGAGGGACTGTTGCCTCTGCTGGGCCATGCCCATTTGCGGTGGTGTCACAGAGGGGCTGGACGCCTCATGTTGCCTTGCAACAGGCCTTGTGGGGGTTGGCCAGTCGTCGTCTTGTGGGTGCCCCTGCGTGGTTTCCTCATGGTGTACGGGATGAAACATGCAGGGGGATTGGGACAGGTCATGGATGTGTCCTACTTCGGCAGCACCGTTTTCTGTGTCGGAGCATGCTGGCATGAATGCAGTGTCACCTAGGGTGCTGCTGCCACCAGAAGCAGTGCCTTCTCTGGCATCCATTGGGGGGACCTGTGGTGCTGCTGTTGTGGACATGCTGGCTGCTGGGGTGCCTGTTGATGTCCCCTCCAGTGTGCTGCCACTCGATTTGTGCAGCTGCCGTGCCTTGATCCGTGCAGCTGAGGTGGAGGGTCTTTGGCCGTTGGTCTTGGCCCTCTTTGCAGGTGTGCTGGTAGGGGTGTCCTGAAGCTCGTCGTTGGAATCGGACCTTGTGGTGGAGTAAAGGAGGGCGAGCGTTATTCATGGGTCTGTGGTAATTGTAATGGCAATTGTATCACATGCATTGGGGTGGTACCTGGGGGTGATTTGGGTCAGGGCCTTGGAGGTGGTCTCATTTTTGTGTGTATTGGGGATGCAGATATTTTGCAGTCTGCAGTTAGGGTGTGCATGCTGCACATGTAGAGTGTGTTTTTTGGTTTTTTAAATATTTATTTATTTGATCTGACTTTTAAGGGGCGCTGTCATGGCATTGTATGTGGTCGTTCTCCTGAACATGTGTTTCTATTGCACTATGGGGACACATGGTACTTCACACGGTTGGTAATTGGGGATTTGGCATAGTTTTATTTGGGCCACCTACCTGATTCTTCTGATGTCTGCACTCCTTTCTCCATCCCTCCGACTCCCTCTATGCTCTCCATTCCAATGGTGGAGGCACAGATTTCTTCCCAGGGGGTCAACTTGATGGGTGATTCCGATCCTCCCCCGGTAGCTGTGGCAATGTTCCGGTTGGCAGAGAGTATGCTCCGGACGCGTATCCGTAGGTCGTCCCATCGCTTTCTGCATTGCTGTGGGTTGCGGGGTGCGGTCCCCACCGCACTTACCCGCTGTGCCACCAGCGCCCATATGGCCTTCTTGTTCGCAAGTGCCGTCCTGGTCATTTGCGTGGAGAAGACGACGGCAGCATTCTCCTGGAGGGTCTCTGTGAGCACGGTGAGTTCCTCGTGGGAGAGGTGGACCTGCCGCTTGCGGTCGCACGCTTTTTTAGCAACTTTTCCCATATTGATTTTTTGGACTGGGGTGGGTAACGGGTTGGGATGTGTCTCAGGGTCGGATTTTTAATGGTTGTGTTGGGATTCTGCTTTTATAGGTGTACGGCGTGCTGTTTCCCGTTCCGGCCCCATGTTTTTACTTCCGTTTCCGTATATTTACGGTGACCGTATTTTGCGCTGACCGCTCATTACGGTGACCGCTAAGATGGGTGGCGGAATTGCACCTAGGGCGACGTACGACGGCGGTAAGGGGCGTTTTGGGGTCATTTCCGCCATCGCGGACTTTGCACTTCCGCCATGGCGTAATGCTCGTGCCCGATGGGTCAGAATTAGCCGCACTTTCCTCCATCGTGCAGTGGCGGAAACGCTATTTACGCTATGGCGGTCATGTCAGTTGATTTCCGCAAGGGTCGTAATGAGGGCCAATGTGTTTATAGAGTTATGATACTCATGCTCGAATATTTCTGGTGACGGAGGGTGGGAGCCTGGGATCTATGTGAAGGAAGTAGAAGAGTGCATGCTCTGTGCATTTTAAAAGCAATACACAGTTTCCGGCTCCCACTCTGACTCCAAAGCATGTGTTGTCTGGTGGCGGGGGAAACTGGATGCTACCTGGCCTTCCGTAGCAGATTTACCAGAATGGAAGGAGCACTGCTAGGTATCTTCACATGGTGGCCATCCTGCAGAATATCGCCCTACAAGTATTGGGACCATCTGCAGAAGAGCAATAACCTAGCAAGTGTGCATGCATACATACACGTTATAATGAGTGACCAATGGGAACAACCCACTACTGAAATCAAGCAAAAGGCAAATAGCTTGTTCCATGGGCTGTAGCCTACTCAGGAGACCCTCAATGACACTAAATCTCTCTCTCTCCCATTCCACGGTTGAATACCTGTTTGCACAGTGGTCTGAGCCCACCCATAAGGTCCTCCTTAGTAGGATGAACTTGGGGTCAGGATGGGCCTCAAGGCTGCGATGGGCCATGTAGAAGGGATTGGTCTCAGGGGTCTGATAGGCTTTAGGGCATTCATGGGCCTTGTGTTAGGGATGGCCTTTGGGAATTGGACAGTGGTCGAAGTGTACGAAAAGAAGTAGTGGAACTATGTTCCCTACTGGTCTGCACCGCTTCCCACAAGCCCAATTGCCACGCCCCCTCCCACACACAATACAAACCCCAAAACACATGCCCCTGCTGTTTAGGGGAACGTTCAGTACAGTGCACTGAAAGTGCAAGGTTCAACTTCTTCCTACACTTTTATGTTAAAACGAAACCATTCCAGAACGGGTTCTTTTTAAAATAAAAGTATAGGAACAGTAACACGTAATTAAAAGAAGTAGAGGAGCACCGCTCCCTACCGCTCCCGCCCACTTCGACCCCTGGAATTGTATGGATATGAGGGATGGATGGGCACCGGAGCAGGGATGAAGCTTGGATCAGGGATAAATTCGGGAGCCGTGTTAATCCACGATACAGAGATGAGACCCAGGCCAGGGAGGTGCCTTGAAGCAGGGACTGGCCTACAATCGGGGATTGTCCCCAGATCAAGGATTGGCTTCGGAGCAGGGTTGAGCATTAGGGCAGGGATCGTCCTCAGGGCAGTGGTGGGTATGCAGGCAGTATGACTGAGGTCATAACAATGTTGGTTATACTGCTACAACGTAGTACTTCTTAACTTTGAATGAATTGTGCTGCTTAATTACATCTCTCCTCCACACATGTTCTTGATGTAATAATAGATTGTTTTTGATAAATGAATGATTGTCTTTCGTTTATGTACAAAGACTATGGGCCTGATTCACAAAGCATTTGCCTAAGGGTTTGCTCCATTGTAAAAGGCTTCTGTGAATCAGGCCCTTTGGATAGTCACTCTGAGCATGTCCTTTTTGGCCTGTGTCCATGGCCTATGTACTCGCTGTGAAAGCCACCAGGCACCTTTTACCTGGACTAGGCACTTCCGTATTTTATTTGAATCCTCCCTCTTTGATTGGTTCCTTATGACCCACTTTTATATGTGGTATGTCCCAGTTGTATAATTCATTCCAAACAATAAAATCAGGGCGAGGCGCAGGGATGGGCCTCAATATAGGGATGGTGCTTACAGTAGATATGGGCCTCGGGCTGGATTAGCTTTATGGAAGAGATTGCCCTTAGAGCAGAGATGGGCCTCAAAGCAGTGCTGGGCATTAGGATATGAATGGGTATTTGGATAGCAATGGGGTTGGAAGTAGGGATGGACCCAAGGGCTCATATCAGCCTTGCACAAGGATGGTCTCGACTGAGTGATGGGCTTTGGGGCATTTTAATGGAGATTATAACAACACCCATCACGTGGAGAAGCATCACACTTTCAATAAAATGTGATGCTTAATTATAACTTATATAAAATAATCTCATGAGCACAACATTTCACTTTTTACATGAAAAATAAGTAAAGGTGTTTCATGAATGAAATATTGATTGCTGTTTCAGCACATCGGTTCCATCAATGGAGCCCTCGGGAAGTCACTGTGATCAAATAGAAAACCGGTCCCCATACTCATTGTTTCCTTCCTGTGGTTCCACCTCAAATGAAATCACTATTTTTCAGTTATGGAATGCCTAGAACTGTTCTGTATCTGTGATTTGTCTATTTACAGTCCAATATTCTATTCCACCATCGCAAATATAATCTGGTGTTGATCAGGGAGTGGGCCTCTGAGTAGGGTGGGGGTGGTGGTCAGGGTAGGTTTCACAGCCAGGATGGGTCTCGGCTACATGATGGGACTCAGGGTACAGATGGCCTCAGATCCGGAATGGAATATGAAGCAGGGTGTGCATTGCTCCTTTCCCCGCTGAGTGGACAGACTTCTCTTCTTCCCTCCTCACTTCTACCTCTCAACTTCACCTCCTCAGAGACCTTAACATCCACATGGATGCTACCTGCCCTTCTTAAGGACTCTTTCCGAACCTCTGCGATGCAATCTCTCCCTCTATTCTTCCCTTTGGCCCTACTCACTCTGCAGGGCACACCCTGGATGTTCTGATCTCCTCAACCTCCCCCTTTCCTACTCTCTCACCTCTCCTCTCTCATGGAATGATCACTTTCTCCTTTCCTCCCACCTCTCTCTCTCTACACCTCAGGCCACGTCGACTCCAGCACTGTCATCTACCCATGAAGTGTGTGTTGACTGAGGCTTTTGCCTCTACTTTCTCTCCTCCCTTTCACACCCTGACACAGCCCTATCTAACCTTCATCTTCCTGTCTCTAACACTCTTGATGTACTTGCCTCTGTCATGAGGATCCGCTTGAAGCCCAAATCCAAGCACAACTCTTGGTACGACTCCAACCCTGTCTTCCTCAAACGCAAGTGCAAGGTGGCAGAGAGGAAGGGTAGGGCATCAGGTGCACCCTCTGACAAACTGGCCTGCCCCCTGCTCCATAGACAATACAGACTCTCTGTACTCACCAAGAAGAGAGCCCACATCCAAGCCTGCGTCTCTGCGGCATCTAACAAATCGGCCGAACTCTTCAAAATCTACAAGGAGCTGGCCAATCCTGCTGCAGTCTCTACCTCTCCTGTTCCCTCCCAGGCCCTCTGTACGGCCTTGGCTTCTCATTTCATCAATAAAACTCAGGATATCTTGTCCACCCTCTCTTCCTCTTCCTTCTCTTGACTCACTTCCGGCCCGCCTGTGTCCATCTCTCCTCCTCCCTTCTCTACCTTTCCCTTGTTCACCCCAGACAATGCTTCTAGACAAGTCTGATCTATGAAAGTCTCGTCAAAAGAGGTTCTCCCCTGTTCATCCAGAACCATCAAGGACCACTTCGACACCCTTGCTCCAGCCTTGGCTGATTTCTGCAATCACTCCTTTGCCATTGGAACCTTCTCCTCCCCCTTAAGCACTCCCTTGTGCACCACTTCCTAAAGAAGCCCTCTGGTGATCGTTCCTCTCTGGCTAACTATCGCCTGATCTCCATCACTCCTTTCCAGGAAAACTCTTGGAAAAGCTGGCCATCTCCCACACTGAATCTGTTGGTTGTCTCCACAGCCACCAGTCTGGCTTCAGAGCTGCCAGAAGTATGGAAACTGCTCTCCTGAACACATGTGAAGACCTCCTCTCTAACCTTGATTCTAACCTTCCTTCTGTCTTCGCTCTCCTCCTATCTGCACTGAGCCACCCGCTGGCTGCACATTTTGAGTTACCTGCACTTCCCCGTAACTCCTCCCCCCTTGGCACTTCTCCCCTTCCACTTCCCTGCACTTGCGCGATCTGAATGACACAGGGCCTAGTAAGATCATTGTTTTGTCCTCCCTCTGTTTCCCCTTCCTTGTCTTGTCGCACCTAGAAACACTTGTGTACAGGGGCGTTATAAATGCCATACCATAACATATAATATAATTGACCAGTAATCGGTCAAAGAGCAGGCATGTGTTCTATAGCCGGGACTGGCCTCAGGGCAGGGATAGGCATCTGGCCAGAATGGTGCTCGAGGCACGGGCAGGCATCATGGTGTCATAATGAAGGGCATAGCTATGTCAGCCATAAGGCAGGAAAGCGCACCACTTATTAACTTCAGAAGCATTGTCTTGCCTACAAGAACATCTTACACACACACGGAACGTTTGTTTGATTGGTAACGAACATGTTTTAATCAATTAAACATTTTCTGCAGTTCAGGCACATAGCTCACGTCTATGTACCTGCCAGGAGGTCGCTGGGAACATATAACCCTTGGCTGTTGTTGTTCATCTCCACGCTATATACACACGGCACTCACTCTTACTTCCCATAGACATATTAATATATGTATGTATATATATGTATATATATATATATATATATTTGTTTTTTTTCAGTGTAAAAACTGTAGTTGAAGTGACGTTAAAGTGACGGTTTATTGAAATGAAACTGGTGAAATTCGCCATATGTTTAAAGCTATGCCAACCTAAGTCTGAGCCCCCCCCCGTTGCTAGTCCCTTATGACATCACATATGCATCAGTATGACATCAATGGAAACTAGAGCACACTGATGCTATAACAGATAACATCATGGATGACATCACATAGACCTGTGTTAAGACGGATTTCTGAACTCTGTCCTGGAGGCGCAGAGGTTCAGAAGGCCAACCTAATTACTTGGAACAGGGTAACCTCTGGACAAGCCAGACCAATCAGGGTAGCGATCGCGGCGGTCAAGACTAGGTCTCAAGAGGGGTGAGGGTGACTGAAAGCCCGCAATGAGCACACAAAGCAAGGACACTTACAAATTACTCCAAACAGGTGTTATATTAAAAATATATACACATTTATTCCAAGGCCTTTGGCAACGTCTAGATCATGGTGAAAACAACAACAAAAAGTTTAGGGGTTGCCATATGCTCAATAGTGAAGTCGAAGCCTTGTAGACTTATGGACCACCTAAGCAACTTTGGATTCTCTCCCTTCATGTTCATTAGCCACTTTAAGGGCTTATGGTCAGTTTGCACAGTGAAGTGGGTCCCATAGAGGTAGGGCCTCAGCTTCCGTAGGGCCCACACAACAGAGAAACATTCTTTCTCCACTGTGGACCATCTGAGCTCTCTGTCCTTAAGCTGGCGACTAATAAAATCAATAGGGTGTTCCTTACCCTTCTCATCTACTTGCGATAGTACAGCTCCTATCCCAGTGTCAGAGGCGTCCGCCTGCACAATAAAAGGTCTTTGATAATCAGGGGCCCTGAGGACAGGGGCCTGGCACAAGGAGTCTTTTAAGCCATTGAAGGCCTTCTCACACTCGTCGGTCCAAGTTACCTTCTTGGGTTTCTTCGGAGTGGTGAGGGCAGTCAGAGGGGCAGCTATGGTGCCATAGTCTGCCACGAAGTTGCGGTAATACCCTGTGAGTCCTAAGAAGGCTCTCACTTGGGTCTGTGTAGTGGGGGTAGGCCAGTCTTGTCCTGCTTGTACTTTACCTGGAAGAGGCTGCATCCTCCCTCCACCTACTTCATGTCCAAGGTAAACCACTGAGCCTTGTCCAATCGTGCATTTACTAGCCTTTATGGTCAAGTGTGCTTTCTGAAGAGCCTGGAGCACAATCGCGAGGTGTTTCACATGGCCTTCCCAGGTGGTACTGAAAACTGCTATATCGTCCAGATATGCAAGACAGAGGGCCTCATTCCGAGTATGGCGTTAAGGGATAGCGGCCACCGCTAACGAGAGCGGTGGCGGTAATCCCTTACCGCCATACTCCGAGTTCCCTTAGCGCCATGGTGCTTTTAACACCTGCTTTTAGCAGGCGTTAAATACCATGGCGCTAAGGGACCTTGATGTTAATTACGCCACCGTAATTTACGGTGGCGTAATTGACGCCTTCCCCACTCCCATTATGCCCTATGGGGCGAGAATGGGAATGGGGAAGGGTAAATGGGGATTGGGGAATTACCGCCCCGCCAACCTTGGAATGGGGCGGTAATTCCGCCAACCACCAAGGCGCTGCCGGTCCGGGTACGGCGTCAACCAAGGCGTTAATAGCGCCATTGGTTAGCGCCGTACTCGGAATGAGGCCCAGAATTCGTCCAACCCATTCAACACATGATTCACAAGCCTCTGGAAAGTGGCAGGTGCATTTATCAACCCGAACGGCATTACCCTGAATTGGTAAAGGCCGTCTGGAGTAGAGAACGCTGTCTTCTCCTTGGCATGGTCTGCTAAAGCTATTTGCCAATAGCCAGCAGTGAGGTCAAACGTGCTGAGGTACGTTAACCTTTGACTTGTTTACTCCTTTCGCCTTGGGTTTCCCCTTTGGCTGGGGCGGCGTATTGGTCTTGGCCAATGCTGCCATGTTTGAGACCGTGTGCAGGGTTTGTCGGCAGTGTCTCCTACGAGCCCTAAAGCTCTGAGATCATTGCCTAACAAGACCTTTCCTGGGACGTTTCTCTGAATGCTCACTGGAATCCTGACTGCTGTACCATTTAGAGTAAGATTTACAGGTATTACTGGAAACATGCGAGGTGGGCCGTCAGCCAACTTAGTGGGCATCAGAGTAGCTCTGGCAACTTCCTCTGAGTCTACCAAGGTAGAATCCACTAAAGTTCGACTGCACCCACTATCTCTAAGAGCTGGAGTATCTACCCCATTGATCAGCACACTGTCTTTAAAGTAGTGCTTGTATTATCTGGAATCCTAGCATAAGCTTCTGCGACTTTAGGCTCCCAGGAACCCAGGGAAACTAAAACTACCTAAGCTTCTATCCCACTGGGGAAGGAGTCAGAGGAGAAGGATGCTCCTTTAATCTCTTCTTCCTCGTAGGAGGAGAAGGCCAGATTAGCGGAGTGGACCCCCAAAGGTTTAACCTTACACCGGGGATCCCCCTTCACGTGGTCAGTTGCTCCACAAGCAAAACAAGATCCATTGGGTCTGTTTACATAGGGAGGCTTATTGTAACCAGAGTTCTGTTTCAGAGGCTGACCTCCACTACCCTGTGAGTTCTCTTGTGTCTTACCCTTATTTTTCTTTTTGTGGCCCTTTTGAGAAGAAGATTTATCAGATTCTCCACCCTCCTTATCTTTGGACTTTTTCCCTTCCTCCTACTTACCAGGATGAGTTTTGTCCTTATGGGACACTCGATGTGACACCCATAAGTCTGCTGCAATGGCCAGCTTCTTAGGATCTATCTCTTTCGAATCGGCCAAATGCTGCTTAAGCTCCGGGGAAGAAGATGCAAAAATGTGTTCCAGCATGACAAGATTTATCATGCCTTCAAAGGTAGAAACCTTATAACCTTCGACCCAGCCAGTCAAGTTTTTTAAGGATTCGGTTACATAAGATACCCAAGTACCACCTTCTTTTTTCTTGTACTCTCGGAATCGTTTTAAATATTGGGCAGGAGTCTTTCCAAACTTTAAAATGAGAGTTTGCTTTAACATTGCGAAATCAGCTCGCTCAGCCTTCGACATTTCCATAATGGCACTGCAGCCAGAATGGGGCAGTCTGCTGAGTAACCAGGCAATCTTATCAGCATTGTCAACTTGTTGAACTTCACATGCATACTCAAACGTATTCAGCCAGTCCATAATGTAATTCCTTTCCTCGTACACACTGAGCAGATCTTTTGGAAACCGTGGATGAGAGGAGGCCCCAGACCCATGTCCAGGACCCTTGGAACCATTTGCAACCTGAAGCTTGGCCAGTTCCAACTGGTGATCCCTGTCTTTCTGTTTTTCTGCCTGTTCGATTTTTAGCTTGACCCTATTGAACTCAAGCTCTTCCTGTAGTTTGGCCATATTGAACTCAAGCTCCTTCTGCCTAAACAGCAGCTCTTGCTTCTTGAATTCAAGCATGGCCTACCCATCGACACTGGCAGAGGAAACATTAGACATCACATCCTCCCTGTCCTCGTGGTCGCGGTGGATCAGTGCAGTGGCAGAACCGTCGGTTCTACCAGTGAGAGCAGCCCCACCTCCTTCCGCACTGTCCTCAGACGTTATAGCGTCAAGCTGCGCTTCTTGCCACGCCACGATTCTTTGGATCATATCCAATTTGGTGCCTTGAGAGGAGACACCTCTCTCCGCACACATCTTTTTCAATGTTTCGGATTTGGAAGCATTTAAAGTTAACAAGGTATTTGTTTCCATACTGTTAGATAGGACTATGGCCTTTTTAAAGTTATACTACGACAATTCACTACGTGTCCTGGTAGGAATAACTTGAAATGCCTTAGTTTGTGCGCAATACTGGATGCCTTCAGTCGTATCCCACCGCTGTACACCAATTTGTTAAGACGGATTTCTGAACTCTGTCCTGGAGGCGCAGAGGTTCAGAAGGCCAACCTAATTACTTGGAACAGGGTAACCTCTGGACAAGCCAAACCAATCAGGGTAGCGATCGCGGCGGTCAAGACTAGGTCTCAAGAGAGGTGAGGGTGACTGAAAGCCCGCAATGAGCACACAAAGCAAGGACACTTACAAATTACTCCAAACAGGTGTTATATTAAAAATATATACACATTTATTCCAAGGCCTTTGCAAAAATGACCGTAGCGAGAAATCACAATAAAACTCTGGTAAACCAACAAATACCAAACCAATACAATATATATACAAATACAAACGAGTCTAAAGCGTTAGATGCACGAAATGTGTAGTCCACCTAGAAGGGGAGGAAAACAGGCAGTGCGAAATAATGATTAGACCCAGTCCGCCTTCAGAGGCACCTAACTAAGAGGAAGTCCAAGCCCTACGAAGAGTGGAGCCTTGTGCTCAAAAGTACCTGCACACGCTGGTGCCAACGGGCAAACAGGGGAGTCTCTTTGAGGGAATCAGGCAGTTCAGTTTGGTGCACAAATGAAGAAGAACAGAGTTCCGCGACTCAAGCGCAACCTCCACTGTGGGCAGAAGCAGAGCGCGAGTACGGAAAGGCGTGCTGTTTGACACAACGGGGAAAAGCTCTGGCTCCTGCAGGAGGGCGATCAGTTCCTAGCTAGGCTACTCACCGGTCCCCAATGCAAGCAGACCCTGGCTTCTCCGCGTCAGTTTCAGTGCTGGCAGGTTCAGGGGAGCAGGGGACGTCTCGTCGTCGTGTAGATTCTGCAGCAGCAGAGTTCAGTTAAAGATGTCCCAAACTAAGTGAACCCGTACAGTTTATTACCACAGCAGGGCAACGGAGCGGCCGTGTGTATCTCAGCCAAATGTACACTACTCACTTCAGACCTGGGAATGCCAAGTGTACGAATCGTGTGAGAGTGACAAGGACTCGAAATACAACACAACCTGGCGGCGGTTACAGAGCAAGACTCCTGGGTAGGCTGGTCAGTCTGCTGGATGGCCCAGAGACACTTCCGAAGGCTTACGTGCAGGAGATGGTGAAGATGCCGAGAATAGCTGTTCCCGCTATTCCAAGGGTCGAAGTACCAGTACAGGCCTTCTGGTTCGATCAGAGGTAGAAAGGGTTTCACAAGGCGACAGCAGTGCAGAGGAGCAGTCCTTCAGCGGGTCACCAGCGATTCCTCGGTTCAGCCTCGTGGTTGCAGGATACTTGGCTCCTGTATTCCTTTGTTCGTGAGAACTCAGGAGATCGACATGGTAGTGGCGTTTCCAGCCCCCTCTTATCCACGGTTCCCTTCGTGCCAAAGCGGCGGGAACCCAATGGGAGATCCGCTCATCAAACACTCACACCATACGTGGACCTATCACGGACCAGGTGGTCCCAGGCATTCACACCACACTAGACTCTCTGGCACCCAGGATGTGTATTGGGAGCAGATATCCCAGCCCACATCCTGGAGGCACACACAAGGCCTGTAGAAGCCCGCGAAAGCATCTGTGTTTCGCAGGAAAGTACATGCCCAAATAAGGAAGGCCCCAGGTCGGCTCGACCTGGGGAAGGTGAAGGGGGCAAGACGGTCAGCGGACAGGACAAAGGAGCCTCGTGGTCTGGCCATTTTGGGAGCCAGGCCACCATTTTAGGCTAAGCGCGAGAAACGCGCTCAAAACGCCAAAAGGAGCTCAAAAACACAAGAAACGATCGCTGCCACCATTCCCGTCCGTGATTCACTTGCACCGATCATTTACATTCCAAACAGAGTATCTAGGGCCTGTAGAAGACTAGAGACCCAAGAAAGCAGTAACTTAGCTTACAGTGCCCTCTTGTGTCATGTTGAACGAAAGCTGCAACATGATAAAGAAACTACGGAAAACAGCGTTTCCCGGTACTGACTGTCTTAAGGGCATGTCAGTTTCCCCGTAAGAATGTAGCGAAAGCCCAGAGGAGTGCGGCAGAAGGCTGTACTTCTCTGGCAAAGTCTAGATCATGGTGAAAACAACAGCAAAAAGTTTAGGGGTTGCCACATGGAAGGAAAATTACCCACAATTAAGAAATCTTTCCTAACAACCTGCACTTATGACATCATCAATGACATTGAATACATCTCAGACTCGGCATTGACGTGCTTTATTTGCAGACATATGAGAAACACACTGTACAGCTATACTTTTAGTGTGTGTTAATAGGGATGTACTATATATCCTCTTAGTATGTCATGCAGACTTAGCTGAATGTGTGAAAGTAATTTTCCAGTAACAAAAAAATGAAGGTGCCTTTCAAAAGCTACAATGTCATATACACATATACACTAGAAATATTACACCTGTAGCCAGTAAATACCCCTCCCCCCAAAGTAAGTAGCCATATTTCCACTGCTTTGATCATTGCAGGGGGATAATACTAAGGCAAGTATATTTTGCATAGTTGGGGAGTTCCTTCCTCTTAGTTGAACTGACAGTTACGTTGATGTGATATTACAAATAACGAGAGCAGATAACGCATTTATGGTACTACTCTTCCCTTGACTTCTACAAAGCCGTAGCTACATTACTCACAACTCCTGTTGAGTTTATCACCAAGCTCTGAAAGACTATAGTGAAGACCTATTCAGATATGGCTGCATCCGACCGGATTTCCTGTCTACACGTCCTAAAGATGGAATTTCTACATTGTAGGGATGACTTTCATGCAAAAAGTATCCATTTAAGTACAGAGAGGTTTAAATCATACAGAGGGACTAGAATGTCAGTTGTTTGTAAATACACATCCATTATTGCCCCCCTTTGGAAGTATGCAGTGCTAAATGTCACGTTATGACAAACGATTTACTTGACGCCATATACTTCATTCATTTATTAGAATGTAGAAATGTTTTTTATTCAAATAAGGAATCTGTCTCACTTTCACATTGGAATCCGACCAGAAAAAAATAAGCACTCTCATTTTTCTACGGCTTCTGTGCAGGTCTCAATCGTACATCCCTGTCAGGGAGTCAAACTTGGACAGCGACAATTAACAAATCCACAGATCGATGAGACCAATACAAACGGGTACTACACCCTGGTGTTAAATAATTCTCCAAATACTTCCATTTATTCTTCTGATGATTTATTTTTCAAAATTTCAATAAGCATTGAATTCTTCAAACATTTGTTTCATAGTTCCATTTGGAACCATTTTAATATGGCAACCGTAGTGCTTAGCAGCCATGACATGCACATTTTTCCGATCAATAAATGATCACCAGGTGGCTAAAATAAACAAAACAAAAATCTTACTTTCAACTCATGATGCACATGTTTTCCAGAAATCCATGCAAAGACAAAAGTATATAAACAACTCTTCAAAATAAGTCTCGTGACTACAACTTCAAAACCATTCCTATGTGCACCCAAGTTGCTGTTGGCTGCATTCAGCACTCCTACATGCATACAACTTAAATAACATTGAAGTCTTAGAGCTCATGAACCGACTTTACGAACACCAATGATGTCATATCACCCAGTCACAACACCCCGTCCTGTAGAATGCATACTCATGTGTTAAACCATCTAATTCTCGAACCAAATACCCCTACTTTCACTGTGAAGTTTTCAAGCTTACCTCTGTTAACAAAACTTAAATTCCTCTGATGTAGTTTCGTATCTATGCCAAAAGTTTCATAACACGAGGAAATCACTTCAGTTCAACTAAACACTCTTCCGCAGTCAGTGCGAAACATCAACAACGTGGCGTTACCACTTCATTCACACAGAAGCGGCAGCCATCTTGTCGTGTGGCTTCCATACATGATGATTTATTTATGTTTGAAAATTCTTCATAATTTGGCCGACAATCAATCGAAAAAAACAATTTTTTCAGCCTGGTTAAATCAATGTCATCAGATCCTAATGGATTTAAAAAGCGATGTGATCACCCTGATGGAAAATCCAGATGTTGTAAAAAAAAACTATGGGAAATTGATTGGATCAACACCTGCTCAGACAGAGCCAAATACTCGCTTATGAAAAATGTTCCCCCAGAAGGAAAAGCTTATAATTCAATCTATAAATATCTTGAAAAATGTCCGGACAAACAGAAGAGAATTCTGCTTATGAAATTCAGGCTAAATCAATTCAAGACAAAAGCGGTAATTAGACGATGGCCTAAATATGAGAAACTGAACCCGAACTGCAGATTCTGTGACCATTTTGAAGAGAACATCAAACATCTGGTTTTAACCTGTAAAGCTTTCTCTACGAGAAGAATGACACTGCTTAATACAATTGTGGCAAACAAACCTCTTCAAACCATGGAAGAATGGTGGATGGAATGTTTCACAGAGGCTAATAATAAACTAACACATGCCTTGACATTTCTCCTTAAAAACATTGAAGATGAACTAGCAAAATCACATGAAAATGGATGTAAATATTAGCCAACATGCTGTGTGATACATTTTGTCCAATTAAGTGTTTATTTTTTCTATTTACTTATATGACTTTTATCGTTTATATTGTTTATATTCCTTACTCTGTGACATTCTCTGTCTTCACCTGCTTATTGGTCAATTATGATATCTTTTTAAACGAGTAATCAAATGTAATGTTACTTCTTTTAAAGGTTTTTTATAAACCAATAAAAAAAAAAAAAAAAAAAAATTATGTTTTATTAATACTGACACACATCTGAGTGTGTTAGGAATAATCCATATCCCAGTGTATGATTTACCAAACATATTAATGTGAAAAAGTACACTCCCACATCGTCAAAAACCATTAGACTGCTGCTCCACAAATAATATGATGTATGCCCCTTCCATGTGTATTATCCAACTTGCAAAATCATGATCTACCAAACATGTTTATATCACGTTGTGAAATGCTCATATGGGCTCCCTTCCAATGTGGTCAAACGATTCTTGTTGTCGCTGTGTGTTTATAATATGATGTGCACCCCTTTCAATAATGTGGACTAAATGAAACCCAAATTATCCATGTTCTAGCACCATCATCCAACAATCGTGTTAATGTGAGATGCCGTACATATTCCTCCAAATGGCCAAGTGCTTATATGCACAACCTTCCATAGGAGGTTAAACCTGTGTTTATGTGTCGTGCATGCAATGTAATCCCTATGCGCATCGTGTCCTGATTTTGAATCACCATGAGGAGTACGTTAGTGTCCCAGCCCCATAGATTATACAACAATATAGAACATTTAACTAAAGAAAACTTCTACACGACCATTCTTTGGTCATTCCCAAATGGTACATTGACTGGTAATTTGTGGATCCAGAATGCCTCTTTTTACAAAGGTTGTTGCTCTCTGCTACCTCCTTTAGGATGGTTTGGGACCAATTCAATCACTTGGAATTTAAGTTGTGCTACGTGATGGTTAATTTCAAAGAAATGTCCAGCTACTGGTGTTTTTAAGTTCCTGTTTCTGACATCTCCTTTATGTTCTTCAGTTCTTTCTTTTGTCATCCTTGTAGTTTCTCCAACATATACATTGCCACAAGGACACTTCAAACAATAAATGGTGAACTTAGTCATGCATGTAGCAACTTGTTTCAACTTAATCCCCATTCCTGGGTTCGGATGATACAAAATGTTGCCTTTGATAGCATTATGGCAATGAACACAATTTAGGCATGGATACGTGACAACATTTTGTGTATGCAAAAATGTTTGTTGAAATTCTTTACTCTTCAAATCTGCATGGACCAATTTGTGCCTCAAACTACTCAAACATGTGTATGAGATGTGTGGAAACTCTTTGAACATGTTAGACAAGGTTGTGTTTGTTTGTTAGATTGGGCAGTATTTTTTCAAAGAGTTGATGATTTTGGGTGTGGTTGGACTAAACGTAATGGGTAAAGCAATTTCTGAGATCTGTGTTGTGTAGGCTCTCTATACTTCAATAATTCAGTTCTACGAATAGAACTTACTTTGTTTAATGAACTGTAATCACTTGTGCTGGGCAACCACGATTCTGAAGTTTTAAACTTATTACAGAAGCTTCCTTTTCAAAATCTTGAATCTCTGCATTCATCCTTCTTAGTTTCAAGAATTGGGCATAAGGACGATTACATAATAAATGTCTTGGATGGTAAGACTGGCAGTGTAATAATACATTTTTGTTTGTGGATTTATGATGTACCGTGAATTGTAATAGTTTGTCTTGATTTACTATCATATTAGTATCAAGAAAATTAATAATTTCCTTAGAGATGTTAAAAGTAAATTTAATGGACTCATGGATGGAATTAACAAACTTCACAAACTCCAACAGATCTGATTCACATCCTTCGCAGACGCAAAACACATCGTCAATATATCTTACGCATAAAAGACCTCCTTTTTTCCATTGATTTGATGTGATTTCAAAATCTTGGTATTTTCTATTTCTTACATAAACACATTTGCATAGGTGGTGCTAATCGGGCCCCATGGAGGTACCCTTATAAGTTGTTGAAAAAAAGATTCCCCAAATTTGAAAAAGCTGTTGTTCAACACAAATTGTAGTAAATAAAAAAAACGATGATTTACATCATACAATTGTTGTTCTAATGCTTTTGCCACTGCCTCAATGCCTTCCTCATAAGGAATATCAGTACATACACTACAAATATCCAATGTCCCCAACTAACTTTGTTCTGCAATGGTATCCATTTGCTCCAATAAAGTAATGAAATGTGTCGTATCTTTCATGGTTTTAGCCAAAAAGACTGAGTTGAAAAGACCTACTGTGATGCTGGAAATGCATCGGAGGGACAGGGCCTCCGTATCCTTGTCCTTTACTGCCTTTTTATCGTGTGGTCTGTCATGTTTTCCACGCAGGAGTTCATGTGGGACTCCTGGCAGTGCAGCTCTCTCTCTTTTGGTTTGGTGAACAGACCCATGTGATACCATTACGGCACCCATGGGTGGTGGTACAACCCTGTGCCCCTAGTGTATGATTTTTGGACACATGTGGGTGGCCCGCAGAGCAGGGTATGGGCTGGTGGCAGCTCCATGCTCAATTTGACATGTGCTCTGAGTATCCTCCATTTTGGGATACCCAGGCCTGCCACTGGAATCAGTTGATTCCTGATAGAAAACAAGATGGCCCCTGTGGCCTCTTGCTTTCTATTGCCGGTTACCTTGTTTTCCCAAAGTTCTGGGAAGCCCTGACTCTGTCCCTTCCCCCTGACTGGCTGTTGGGTGGAAGTTCCATATATGGTGTTGTTGTTGTTGTGAAGTCCAGTCCAGACTGGCTGGAGCCTTCCCAGTGACTGTATGTTGTGGGTACACCCTGTGGGTGGGACCTGGGTGAATGGAGTGTGTTACCAATATGCACTTCTTGTTGTGGCTGTCTGGTTTCTGGTATGAGAGACAAAGACTGAGACGGCCCTGCCCGAAACTGGCCTGAATGCAGTGTGTAGTGTTGAATGGCTGGGTACTTGTCCCAATCCACATTCCTTGTTGTGAGTGTCTGAGAGGGAGGAGGATGGCCTGAATGCACTGTGTGCCTGATTGGCTGACTGACTGCATGAATGCCCTTATGTATGATTGGCTGCTGAGAGTGTCCCAGCAGTGTGGATGAGAGACAGGATAGTATATCTGGGGACCTCTGACCACTGGAAATTGTTCAGAAGCTGTGTCTACACTTGAAGAGTAACTGAAACTGCTGATCCTCGACGCCCAGCTGGAAGAAGAAGATTTGCTGTTGCATTTGCTTTGACCTGATCTGAAAGCTGCCAAATTCGTTGAAGACTGATCTGAGAGAGGACCTGGTAAGGCGCCCTCTTCCCGTGCTCCGAGGGATCATCGAGCACCACTAACCTTTGCCGAAGCTCCCTGGAAGTTAGACCCTCGAAAGGCTGTCGACCCGAGACAGGACTGCCGAGGAGAACGAAGCAAAGCACCCGGACTTCGCCGCTGTCGAAGTCTATTGCCGTCGACCAGGGTTCGCAGGTTTGTGTAACCGCTGGAGGCCCGTCGAAGTTGTGTTGCCCAGCCGTGGGGACCACTTGATGCCGTGCCGCCGATGACCAGAGCCGCCCGCTCCTTTGCCTAAGAACCTTTGAATCGATGGACTCCCTTGTCCGCAACGTCGACCGCTTTATCCCGCCGGAGAAAGTCAAGGACGACCAACGCGCCGAGGAGAATCCGCCAGTGGGTTTCCCGCCACCTGGAGGCCACAAAGACTTCGGTGACTCGACGCCCTTGTTGGGCCACAGTTCTTCTGAAACTCTTTGCGGTCCTGAACAATCCATCGCCGAGGTGCCCCACACACCTCATCCTCGCAGGACGTCGCTGAAGAGCACCACCTGGATCGACGTCGTGGTCTTGGCACCCTTGAACTTCTCATCGACGCCGTCAACGCCAAGTTCACCATCTTTGACGCCTCTCGACGATCCGTGGCTCCTGCTTTAAAGGGAGTCACTCAAGAAGGATCCTTCGACGCGACTTCGAAGAACTATACTCCACCAGGTAAATTGGAGGGATAAAACATTATAGGAGGAAATAAGACTATTGGACAATATATGGACTTGGCTTGTGCTATATATCTTTATTTTACAGGTTGCCCAGGTGGGGGGATCTCCACACAGACCTGTGTCTATTGGTAGGGGCCAGTATTCTGCCCATTGTTTCAACCCTCTTGCGTTCCTTCCTATCTCTATTGTTGGTTTCCTCGTTATTGATCTGTGTGACATTTTAACCGTACAGTTGATGCACTTTAATGAGATTTGATAACATTGGTGGTACCACTTTAGAATTGTATATCTTTATCATTGTTGATTTCCGAGTACAAAGTGCGTTATTGTGATCGTGCACATACCTTTAAATATTAATTATATAAAGACTGTGTTTTCAGTAATACAGTGTGTGAACATTCCTTTGTGGGGGTTCGGGGACTACACTGTACTTAAGAACCAGCCCGCATCACCTCCTGAGAAGCTAGGCCTTGATTGCTCGTCCATTGCTACCACAATAGAGAATCTTGGCTGGGGTCCTCTGTGCCTCTCCTCTACCATATAGTGAGCGGAAGTACAGGCACCCCCCACCAGTATCTTTACACCTACCCAACCAAAAGTCAGAAATAAGGTACTACCAAATGTTCTACCTTCTAAAAGTTTGACTTGTGGTTGGGTTAAATTCAGTCTAGGGCTGCGTGGGCTGTTGTGTGTCCCCCCAACCCTTGCTTACTATACTGCGAGCGGGAGTTGTGGGGGTGTCCCCCGCAGCTGTCCTGCAGTCCCAAAAAAAGAAAAAAGGGCTGCAGGGGTGTCTCCCGCGACCCCTGCCCACTATACTGTGAGCAGGGATTGCGGGGAACACCCCCACAACTGATGCAACAAAAAAAGGGGGATAGAGCGAGATGGAATGCAAGGTAAGTAGGGGTGCGAGTGGGGGTGTGGGTAGGGGTGTGTTGGAGTGTGGGTAGGAGTGTGGGTGGGGGTATGGTTGGGGTGTGGGTAGGGGTTTGGGTAACTTGGTAATCTTCAGGGGAAGAAAAAATAGTCTTCAGCCTTTTCTCTCTCGAACATTTCCGCTTCGGTATTCAACCCCAAATCATCTTTCACATGATGAACCTTGTTGAGTACTACAGGTTGTAATGTGTTGTCAATATAGGTACACATTTCTTTGAAGATTGAATCATTTTGAGCCCCAATTGGTCGCCCCAGAGGTTTTACTGGATCTTGATAACTTTTGGTAAACAATAATACACAGGAATAATAGGCTCTGATTTTTTAAGTGCCTGGTGTGTGGCTCCACTAATATAGCCTTCCTCAAGAATCAATCCAAGAAATTGTTGAATTCGAGAGGTGGGGTCTTCTGGCAGTAATTTATAAGTAATGATATCCTGTGATTGTCTATGACATTCTTCGATCTAATCTGAAGTATTCATAATAAACATAGCTCCCTCTTTATCTGCCGGCTTCACAATTACATTGCGATTTTGACAAAATGTTTGCAAAATGTCCATCTCTCTTTTTGACATATTAGAATGTTGCAACTTTCTGTTAAATTTTACTTGACTCAAATTTTTATAGATCCTTTCTTTTAAAGATGTTCAAAGCTTGTGATTAAATAGTAGGAATGTATTTACTGACTCAGCAATGTTCCTTATAAGGATGTATATCACTAGTTTCCTCAATCTTTTCCGGAAACTGTAATTTTAATGTGATTTTTTGGAAGAAATGTTCCAATTCAACAAAAGTATCAAAACTTTAATTGTACATCGTTGGGAAAAAGCATAGTCCGTTTTGTAACATTTTGATAACTTCTTTTGGAATTTGTCCATTAGAAAGATAGATCATTAAGTTTTCCTTAGTTGTATTGAACGTTTCTCTTGTTCAGATTTCTTTTGTTGATTTGTTGGATGGTCTTTCTTCTGATGTTAATGAACCATCTTCCTCCACATCATTTGAAGAACTTGTGAGATTTGATGAATCTGTCCCAGTTTGTGTGTTTTGTTCGTAAACATGTCGATTCTATGTGCTTACCAGTCTATCCTCAAGCAAGCTGTACACTTGATCTAACTGATAGTCCAATGTGTCTCTCTTGAATTTCCATAATTTTGTCTGCTGTAGATCAGATTAATACTCTTCTAACCTCTCGTTAATGGTTTTTTAACGCTTCAGTCAACTCTTCTGGTTGAAGAACATGTTAGATTAGCAGCTTAAACCAGAAGTACTATGTAAGTTGGTAAGCAGACTCTTCACCCCTGTTGGACCTTAGATCCCCATTTGATCCTCTTTACAAGGATAAGAAGGATAGGCAAGGCTGCAATATGCAGATGAACTATCCAGAAATGCCCAGCCTCAGCCCAAGAGGAATTCTGCTCCCCACACCACTACAGCCATCCCTATAAAATGATGAGCTGGCTTCATGCACTGCCTGGAAATCCGTCCAGGACTTTGCTCCTAGAGGAGCCACAGTTCAAACCTCACCCCCATTAAAAAATTCCCCATAGTTGTTGCCAGATTTCCTGCCAGTTAAACCTGGATGTTAGTGGCCACGGGGAGTGAAACATTATTACAGTGAGCACTTCACACACAAGGATGCCCTACTGTCTCTGGGCAAACATCTGGCCCCATCTCCTACTATTACCCTCCTTGTCACACATCCACATTTGTTTTTTTACGCCGCATATTGAACACAGCCTGCAGAAGAATCTCTGGTTATATCTTCTCATAATAAGATGGTATGTGTTACTGTAATTTGATAACCTAATTTTGAATTCTAGTACCAGAAATCTCTGTACTAGAAACTGCCCTCATAGAAAATTGCCCGACATCACAGGCGGGTTTCACTCTTTTTCTTCCCAATCGACATTAATTTCATTTACTATCAATGATTGCACATGCCCACCTACCATCACAAGCATACACCCCGCACCTTTACATTGGTTTGGCTGTCTCATTTTTATCCCACTCCTGCTTCTCTTATCCTCTCACACTTTCCCCCCATTTGTTTTCCTTCACAGATGTGCGCAGGGCGCAGGTACACTATACCACTATGCAGACAAGGCTCAGCACAGTAAGACCATTACAGTGGTGATGTGTGCAGTATACATTTTTAACAACATTGTTAACAAACCATAGCATAGGCATTTTTTCTAATCTGAGTTAGACAGGAGAATAGGTTTGTAGGTTTGTGGGAAAGATAGAATTGTAAGCACTACAACAATTATTTTGATCTTTTGTTTTTATAAACTTCAGGAGACGGGGTGAATGTTTTAGATGGCACCTATTGTCTCGCTGTTTGCGTGAGGCCAGATTCACAAAGCATTTTTAAATGGGAAAACCCCATTGAGCAATGCTTTGTGAATCGGGCCCCATGACTCTGATCATAATCCACCAGGATTGACAGACAATAAAGATTTAAATGCTCTTACCTGTGAAATCATTCTGCCCAATTGTTGAGGGAAGAAGCATTGGTTATGGAGTGCATTGGGTTATGGCACAGAGTCAGCCTCGCTCTTTAGAGGACAGGGAAGGGGAAGGGGCAATGAGGTCATCAAAAGCATTGATTCATTGGGAGATTCAGCTAGTAGTGACTATTGACAACCAGTAGCCTTGATTTCAGGATTAAAGGGGTGGGGTTCAGACCCAGGTGCAATTTTTCAAATCTTGTGGTGGTGCGTGACAATAATGCCGCCATGTCCCACCGACCCTATTCTGACGTGTTGTAAAAATGGTATTGTGACATGATGAGAAAAATGCACACAATGGGTTACTCCTCCATCCTTTGTCTTGGCAGAAATGTTGGTATATTACAGGCAGATTTATTATTTAAGCAATAAGCCCCTAGCCAATGCAGCATTACCGAGTCAGGTAATGTCCCGGGGCCCATAGTTATAGGCCCGAGCGAAGTGAGGGCCTTAGCGAAGGCCTCTGGGCATTACCTGACTCGGGAATGCCCCCGCGGTGAGGGGCTTATTGCTATTTCTACCCTGGCCTGCAAGACCGGGGTATTTAAAGCATTTATTCTGTTCCGAAACGCTGCAAAAAAAGTAAAAAAATATGTCCGCCAGGGAAGGGGAAAACGGAGTCTGTTTTCCCTTTCCATGGCAGCCATCGGGAGCGGACGCGCTGGGGACAGAAGTGTTGCCAGCGTGTTCTATCCTGAAAAGGAGAAATAAGAAGGTAAGTGGAGTTGGGAGGACAGGGAGGGGATTGTTTGCGGGGGGGGGGGAAGGAGGGAGGAAGAAGGAAAAAAACGTACCTGAATCCCCAGCGGGGGAGGATGGCAGCCTCTAGCTGTGTGGAGGCTCAGAGCGCGGGTTGCCCCGTTTCGGGCCTCCTCATTGGCTGAGGGGCAGCCACGCCCCTGGGAACAAAGGAAAGGAATCCTGGCCGACGGATTCCCGGTCGGGTAAAGCCCCGGCGAGGGCCAAACAAAATGTTTGTTACACTCTGATTGACCCTCGCGGGGTACTAATTTTGCATAAGTGTTGCAGACACACATTGATGAATGGCAGCACGTTCAGAAACAAATTATTAGCATGCAATGAACGAGAAGGCAGCAGGGGTTTCCGAGCAAGAGCTTCAGGAATGGCCTTTTAACAAATAATGTATATGTGCTTGTGTGTGGGGGGGTGGGGCTGTTAAACTTTTCCATGTATGAGCCCTGCGCTTGCCCCAGAGCACAGAATGCAAGCACAAGCCTAGAGGTCATTTTTACCCAAAAATGTGCCAAACTAACAGAAGAGGGGAGACTCGGTATGCAAACACACACCAATACAGTGATATATGGTGGTGACAGCGCCTATATGTATTATGCCACAGACAATGGTGGGCAACATAAATGTCCGCCACTTTCTGTTACCATTAAAATGTCGTTTGGCGTGAAATCGACAATATTATATATACGTGCAGTGTTTAGAAAGAACCCGCAGTTTGGAAACGGCTTCAATAAGGGCCCGTTGCAAATAAATAAAAATGTAGTTCGGTAACAAATCTGCATGTGTGTACACAGCTGCCCCCGCCACCCCCCCCCCCCGCCCCCCCCGCGGACTAGGCCCAACTCACATGGAAGCCTGAATAGGCCACACATGTTTGTTTAGGAACGATATTCAGATAATATTGCGATGCCTGTAGTATTTATTTAGGCAGCAGGCACCAGGATGTTCACGGAAGTCAGAGGCCTTGTTTCCCGGCTATTGTTCACTGGGGTACTTAATTTAAATACAAATCAGCCTGCAAATATCTGCAGGAAATCAGACTGATCGCATAATACAATGACTTGATCTGTTTTTTGCTGCTATAAATCATGGCAGCTAAAAAAAACTCTGTCAACATGCACTCTTCCTCAGTGGATAGGGAGAGCAATGCACACCAAGCCTTGGCAATAATGTTTGATTTCATTTTAAAGAGTCCACATGTTTTAAACTCTTTATATTGCAATCTTGTCCAACAAATAAAACTGAATAAATAGAAAAACTTCGAAATTTGAAGTA
The DNA here is from genome assembly GCF_040938575.1 of Ambystoma mexicanum. Taxonomy (NCBI): domain Eukaryota; kingdom Metazoa; phylum Chordata; class Amphibia; order Caudata; family Ambystomatidae; genus Ambystoma; species Ambystoma mexicanum. The sequence goes on from NC_090933.1 coordinate 933,623,671, forward strand.
ATACATGGTTTGTCGACTTTCTAGTTGGAGACACAGAGTTGCACTCTATGGTAGTCCACCTGTTTTGACCTTCTTTTGAAGGGGGTTAGTGCTTATTGTTTTCTTCTTACCTGTCAACGCTGCCCTGAAAGCCCCGCAGTTTAAAGAGGACTCATCTAAAATGGTAGGCTTTATGGGAAATTGCACCAGTTATTCCCTTCTATGCCAAGGACACTAAAGACATTTGGAGCAACAACAAAAAAACTAAGAAGGATAGACAAATCAAGAGCAAATGTGGGATTTGTGTACATGTCATTTTAAACCTTTATTCAGCAATATAACACATCAATGGCCACAGCTTTAGTTGACCTTCTTCAAACATCCAAAGGGGACCAACCCAGTTATATGCTAAGTATTTTGAAACTGTGGCAGAACCAGGGTTGGGTGCCCAGTGTTGCCCCCCCCACCCCACCCAGCCTCCCGCTGGTGTCCTATTGGCCACCCCCCATTCCCGGCACCAAAAGCTGCTTCCTCTACTGGAAAATAAAACAAATATGGTACAATCATGCTCTATGGGGATTGTATCTCGGATAATATGCTGTTTGTAAACAGTCCTCACATCGAGAACTCCACACACAGTCTTCCAGTTAGTCACTTTAATAGGAACAACATGGTACATTCCTAAAGAAATGTGGCGTGACAAGACGGGACTGTACCTGTGAACTGGACTGGAATATGAAGCGGACGGGAGTGGGCGACTGGAAACGGATGGCACTGGCAGCATAAAGCTACAGGAAGAAGAGAAACACATATATAAATAATAGGCTCAAAGGATGAACATAATATAAAGATACAAAGACCATGATAAGAGCATATTCAAAAGACAATAGAACCGATACAAGACACGAATGAAGAGCACAGAAGACGCGCCTCCATGGAAGAGGTGATAGTTGGTCCGCTGCATGCTGTGACCATACCTTGAGCTTGCAGCGACAGTGCTTACTCTCTGGCACCCTTGCTAAAAGATAGCTAACACATTGAAACAGATACAGAACACTGGGGAACATTGACTGAAAAGATCTCGTTAAGCAGGGGAAAGTGTGTAGGGAATCTAAGAAGGAGTTCTAAGGAAACCCTGGGATGGATCTTGGAGTCCGGGACTGGGACAGTAGTGCCTAAATCAGGAACTGGAATTGCAGGGCAGAGGAAGCCAAAGGCATGAGAAGGAAAAGAACATAATAAGCAGGAAACAAATTTTGACAGCAGAGCTATCTCTCACTCTGGAACGTAGACCAATGAAGTGGGAGCCTTATTGCAGACTATGGCACTGACACAGATAAATTAAATGACACTGCAAACTGGCAGCATTCTATGAAGGAGCCAGGACCTTCCTAACAATAGAGGGAAACCATCCTAATAGTAAGGACATAATTCCGTTACAATACCTGCAAACGGGAAACATGATAGTGGTGCTGCATGAGAAACTTGGGAACACTCATGGATCAACACAGCTCAAGAGCTCTGCCAGCTGCGGCTTTAAGCTGGGAACATGGAGCTTGCAATCCCGCCTTCAGACTGGAGAACAGGGATCTTGCAAACAAAGCCTGAGACTTGAAATGGGGAGACTGACCTTCAGGCCCCAAGCTAGAAAGGAATGCAGGTCGCTCTCCTATCTGGGAACACAGTGGAACAAACAAGCCAAAGGATCAGGGTCTTATTCATCAGAGCGATACAGGTCCAGGTGGAACGCCATTTGCTGGAACCTGAGCTGAGGCATCAGAGGACTTTTAAAGACACATTCACAGGTGAAATCCACTGGCATTTGACCCAGCTGCAAGCACTTAAGACTCCACCTCCTGACTGCGATCCTTCTGTGATTTGAGGAGATGCAAGGCTGCAAGCACCTAAGGACACTATGAACTGGAGTGTTGCTCTGGGACTCATCAGGGAGTCATGCTGAGATGTACCAGGTGTCCTACACAGTGCAGGAGCACGATAGGCTGAAGACAGAACCACACACAGCGCTTGCACCTGTAGATGTTCCAAGATTTCATAAACACAAGGACCACGATGCAACATTCTGGCTGTGCCAGAACTGGATTAGAGAATTCATAATGGCGGTTTGTGGATTGCTAGCAGGACACTGGATTAGCTCAGGAGCACGACCTACTGAAGAGACGACCCGCCTGGCCATTGAGCAGCAGCCCCCCCTGGCAAGATGACAGGATCCGGAGAGGAAACAATGTTGGATGAAAAAGTAGATGAAGTAAAGAATGGTCTCTGTGTCTATACAACCCATGGCATGGGTGGACTGCTGATTGTATTGTGGATTGTGAGCGACATTAAATTGATGAAAACACCCCCCAAAATACAAATGAGGCTGCAAAAACAAAGACACAGCCCAGATTTGGTCACTCTAGACTTACAGTAGTTTAACAGTATGAAGAAAGAGACATGATATTTTGTGTCTGAGATTTATATTTTTGGAGGACAAACGCAATTATCCAAAAGGTGGTAACTGGGTACAAGCTCTCAAATTGAGCGGAACAATGCTGGGTTTCTTTTATTTTATGTTTTCAGTGTGGGTGCAAGTTTTAACATGCTTACTTACAAGAGCACTGTGAAGAACTCAACATCAGTCTTAAAAACTCTCAGTAGGGGACGGGAAGATGACATTGAGCGGAATATTGTGGATGAGACTACACCTTTGGTCCTCTTTGGAGATATTGCAAACTGTGATCTCATCCATATACATTTCATATTTATAACATCAATAATACATCCTGCATTTTTATCAAAGGGGTCTGCAGAACATGAAAAATAATGTGGATGTATCATAAAACATATATACTGAAAGGGTAAAATGTTAAGTTAAGAGTCCCATATGCCACTCCAATCCCCTCGATAGTGGTCTTGTGCACCGACACCTTGTCTGAGAAATAGAGGCATTACGACCCCGCTAGGTATACCCAGACTATAGTCTAGTGTAGGGAGGCGTAGTAAGGATAAATGTAACAATACCCATAGGGAGACAACGCGATGCACGCAATGGGGATGAGGGAATAGGAGGTGTCATTATGTGTATATGAATGTGTATTGTGTCAAAGTGTAAAAATGGTAGTGATGAAAGATAAATGATTCCTTATGGAGAGGAGTGTTGTTTCCGGACAGCAGTTTTCCAAAACTTTGCAGAGAAGTCTTTGGGAAATTAGTGGAGCATGGAATGCGTCATGGACCAAGAAAGCGCTTGGGCATTCTCTGTTAATGTGATGGCTGAAGTTTGTTGGGTAGTGTCGATAGGCACTTGTCCCAGATATGTAAACTGGGGTTGACCCGGCCATTTGTCAGAGAAGATACAACCAAGAATTGGTTGTGTGACTTCTGGGGAGACAGAAGGAAAGTTGGGAGAGAGAACATTTTGCGATCAATATCCTGTAAGGGCCATACCATCATGGCCTCTTCGAGAGGGTATGATCATTTATGTGGGGGTGTGGCAGTGTTAACTTGTTGTCATGAAGCAAGCGGCTAGGCAGAGTGAAGGACGCTACACACATGGATTAGCTCTCCCAACTCACAAACCTGCCTGTTCAATCCCTTCCTCCACTACTGTCACCATGCTTTTCACCATCCATGACATCCCCAATCTCCTAGACTCCTGGTGCTCTAGAGAAGATCCACTGGCTCCTCCAACCCAGAGTCACACAGTCTCCATCTCAATGCCCCAAGGAGTCATGCGTGATTCACCGGCCAATGGGAAATTCTGGTCATATATCCTGCTCAAATTAGAACCATCCAAACCCTTTATGACCCCCGTCCTCAAGCCTAGCACCAAACCAAATTAACAATAATAACATGCAATCACCTGCAAACTGCCTGCAAACGCAGTAGACATGCCAGCAATATATTGCATTACATGACCACTTGTTGGGTTGGTGCCTAGTCCCACCATACTTTGAGGTCACTCATGTGGCCTCACTGGATAAGTCATAGTTTCATGAGGATACACCAATGGAAATAGCAAGGCAACGACTTCCTGAAATACCATTATGATACATAGTGCACAAAAAAGACCACTTACAAATCACTTTTCTATAACATATAATACATGGGAATATATGGGAGAAGAACTCAGCAGTGCAAATGACACCTATATAAAAGAATAGCATTGCACAGCATATGGATCAATCACACCATGTAAAAGTGAGAAACAGGCACCCACTATTGGAACAGTTACTAAAGTTATAATTTTTTTAAGCGAAAGTTGGGTGATGTCCCTTACTTGGAAGAAGCGTCATAAGAGACTGGATCTGGTGTATAGCCCCAAACCACTTCAGAGCTGAGAGGGTAGCAAGCCCTACAGGAATGAAGAAATGGTCAGGGACATCATTTCGGGGTTGCCAGGGGTAGCTGCTGCTTCCTCTCAGCTACCCCATGACCTGTCCTTGTAGGTTCTATGTTCATTCATTGACTGCTGTTTATGATGAGTTTTTAGCAGTTTTTATTTCTTTAAAAAAACCCATCGAAAATTGTATTTTATATTTTTGGGGGTCCCCCCGCCCCGAAACCACCAACCTCCAATATCAGTTTTACTCAATTCCCATACCCTGCATTTAACCACATATCACCTGAAGCACGGGGATAAAGTTAGGACATCAGTCAGATAATCCAAGACCTTTATTCGACCTGGAGCCATGAGTCCTATAAAACCAGGGCAAGAAATATTACTACATTACTCCCATCCTCCCCTATAGAACCGATCAGAGAGGACGTGGAGGTAAAATCTGATGCCAACGAGGGTCTAGAATTTATTTCTGGATCCAAATCTGATGGAGGGACAAGTGACACCATCTCTTCACCTGATGGAATGGCATCTATGAAGGAGGCATTAGTACTACTAGCCAAACACCAGATCGAGGCAGAGCAAAGACTACAAACTGGGTTGGAACAATTAATAGCCGCCCGGAAAAAACCCAGCATTCCCCAGGGAGTCTTACAGCCAAACAAAGAGGGAGACGATCTGGGAAATTGTTTCCTGAACTTTGAAAGACTAGCACACCAATTCCATTGGGGAAATGAACAAAAAATGTGCTATTTGGGCCCCCTTTTGAAAGGAGAACTACAGACATCATACCAACTATTGAATCTCCAAAGGACTGCCTCTTTCGCTGATATTAAGGAGGGGATCCTACAACAGGTAGGTCAAACTGGGAATTTTGACCACCAACAATTTAGGATCTTAAAAATGGGTCCTGGAGAAATACCAGTTGAAATTGGAGAATGGGCAAAATTACATTGTCCTTATGGTTAGGTAGAAAAACTCTTCCCAAAGTATTAGAAGCCTTAAACCTGGAGCAATTCACAAACTCTTTACCTTCTTCACTCCAGTGGGATGTTTTGCAATTACATAAACCCACTCTCCCTCTAGCCATTGAGACCGCCCAAACTTTCTCTGATGCCAACAACTATTTTCACTCTTTACACAAACCCGAGGAGAGGAGAGAAAGTAAAGGACCTCCTAAACCCTCCTTTATACCCAAAGAGTGGGTTGAACTTCCCTACCAGTCTCGAGAGTTACAAAGCTGGGAGAAAGTAAGAATAGAGAAGAGACCTGAACTCAAACTCCGGGAAGAACCAAAGGGAGAAGAGACTAGCCCCACAAAACCCCAAATGATAACATGCTTTTCCTGTAGAGAACCAGGACACTAAGCCTGTAATTTTCCTTTAAATAGAAAAGAGGAACCCATGGAGATAAGATGTATGGTGGGGGAAGAGTGGGATTACCCAGAAAATAAATAATTAAGAAATACAAATTCATTGTAATTTCTTTTGTGGTACAGCTTATGCAGCGGCAGTGGTTCATGTAATCCCAGTACAGGCCTTAGTGGATTCAGGTAGTAAACAAACTGCAGTTAGCGCTGGCCTAGTGCCTCCAGAATGGTTAAAGGGAGCTTCCCTAGTAAAATTAATATGCGTACATGGGGATCAGGAAATCTACCCTAAAGCAAAGGTCCCCATTCAAGTAAAAGGGATCACGACCAATTTCCCTTCTGTCATTATCCCTGGGTTGCTGGAGATTACCATTATTGGAACCGGCTTCCCGAATTGTTCATCATTATTACACAAAGTCTGTCCATCCAAGACATCCTTTTCCCCCCCTCACAGCTGGCGAAAGGATAAGTTTGAAACAAATAACGTATCGGACTGGGAGTAGATCCAGTAAAGATTACAACATGCAGTACCCCTTCGGGACCATACAGCATCAGTCCCTTGTGTGGGAGCCCATTTTCATAGGGGAAGGGTATGTGGGAAACCTGAGGGTATTCTCACTTCCACTCCCTTGGGACCTTCTGCACAAGTGGCCAGGGAAGGGCCATCACTTTTGGATCCCGACCCTGGGGGTGGATAAGCGAGGGAGGATCACATGGGTGGAGGGTCCTTGGGGATTGGGGGTGAGACATACTCAGGCAAGGTGCTGTATTTGCCATGTTGCTTCCAAAATGAACCCTCTATTCCAAAGACAGTAATGGGATATTGTTATTTGTGTTCCATTAATCAAGAAAAAGGTATGAGATACCATCAGTCCAGATGTACCAGGAAAAATGCAAAAATAATTAAATATGAGTTGGGCAAGATATGGTATCCCCCTTTACTAATTGAAGATACACCTAACCCTACCCCGACCTTTATGGGTTATTCTAAGTCACCCCCCCCCTAATTATTCCACATGTGACTTTTGACATTTCAGGGATGAAGAAGAGGCAACTAGGAGTAAGGCACACAACATGCACCACTTTGGTACTGAGACGAGGAAGAGGGCCTCAGAAGAGTACCATTGTAAAGATCAGACATGTCTCGCTAACAAGCCTAACTATATTCAGGCAATTAATTGAAAAGACACACACCTGCAAAACCTTTACACAGCTCAGGTGTATAAAAGTGGTGTGTACAGGAGAGTAAAGGGAGATACGGATGGTAGCAGATGGGTGTGGTGCTGTAGCAATAGAAGCACACAAGGACCGGAGCAGCTGAGGTTCCGGGTGAGTGTGAAGTTGGACCAGGAGCTCTGTGGTGCAGGGCAAAGAAACTGGAAGGCGACCAATTGGGTTTTCGTCCTTCATTCCAATTAAGGAACTGCTGGTTCTCCTGTGGCGCTGCAAGAGCGTGAGTGTGTCTGAGGGGCAGAGTGAATCCCCCTGGATGGAAGTCGTCAAGTTTGTGGCCTGTGCGGTGCAGAAGAGGACTTTCAAGTGAACCAGTGAGTTTTTCAGACCGTGAAACCCTGTGTTACTGTAACTGCAAGATTCGGGAAGAGAACCGCTATTGTTAATGAGTCCGGAAACTGATAGAATGCAGTGGCGTGTTCGCGTGCCTTGTTAAAGAAATAAGCATGTTATCAAAAGCCTCCGAACATTACGAATCCTTCTTTTGTGAACTAATTAAGATTGTTGAAGTGGTCGCGTACCTGAAAGGAATGTTTTTCGAAAGTCTTCAACCACAGAATGAGAGTACTGAAAGCAACGTAGATTGAATATCAAATTAGTGCACATTGAATACTGAATTAAAAGGAAGTGTAAAGGAAGTGAGTGCACATTGAATACCGAAGCAAAAGGGAAGTTTGACTTTAAACCAAACCAGTAAAACACTGAATGCTAACTGCGTATAGCACCACAAATGAACTCAATCCTTGAAGCTGAATACAAATAAGCTACATAATACTGTATTCAACTATGAACTGCAATTACACATCATTGAATGATTGTTACACCATAAAGAAAGTCTAAACAGTGAACCACAAGAAGTATATGAATGTTGACAAGGCTGCCATTTGGAAAGGGATGTGTGACACATGGTGGCAGAGCCATGGGGCCGACAAGGAGAAAGATGCAGAGATGTGAGTTCCAAGGAGCCTGTGTGAGGTCTTGAAGTCTTGGGGAAGGGACCTCTGAGGCTTTGCAAGTGTCTTGGGATGGGATTGGGATCTTAAGAATACCTCTTTTGATTGGTTTGTTGTGTTTGAAACTTGGGAAAGGGAACCTCAGGGGTGACTTTGAATTATATTGCTTTTTGAACTGGGGAAAGGTAAACTTCAAGACCTTTATTCGTGAAGCTTTCTTATGCTTGGGGAAGGGGAGCTGAGGGGACGCTGTGAGCTGGAAGAAGCTCTGTCTATTTTGATCTTGACATCCCTACACATTGGTTTGTTCTAGTTGTGAGGGAAGAATAGATTTTGGACACAGACGGACTATTAAGTTGAACTCTTTCACTCAGACATTCCTGTCATCAGGTAGGGAAATCCCACCTTAGCATAGGGCAAGTTAGGCCTTCAACCATCCTGCAGTTAAGTTAATAAATAACTTTTGCCTTTACAACTCATAGACAGATACATAACTCTGACAGTTTATTATAAAGCTTCAAAAAATTGACAACAAACCCTAATTTAATGTTCTTGCAGATGATTATTACCAGGTGGGACCAATCCTGAATTGCATATGGTCTTTCCTCTTCTGTAATGCATTGGCAGGCTGAAAAGCAATGGTTTGGAGGGTTGCCCAGAGCTGTGCCCGTGGTCATGATTCATTCAAAACCTTCCAGCCATCAACTTTTGATTTTACTTTCGTCACCCCATATGCTTGCATGATGAAAGCTCACTATTACTGTCCAGTTTGTTAGCGACATTTAAACTGAATAATGGGTGCCATCAAATACAGGGTCATTAAGATGTACAAAAGCAAGGGGGTTTTGTGTATTATTTCACTTAGGTGCAAGCAGTCCCCACGTGCTATCCTGATTGCTTTCATGTTGAGGTTTAATCTATGCATGGACATCTGAGTGTTCCCAATTCTCTGTGCTGTGAGAAATCTGAGGGTATCCTCACTCCTCCTGTATCTTCTTCTCTGGAGGCCAGGGAAAGGCCATCACTTTTCGATCCTTACTCTGGGAGTGGAGAAACAAGGGAGGATCACCTGGGTGGAGGGTCTTTGAGGATTGGGAGTGGGGTACCCAAAGGTGAGACATAGTATCCCCTTTTCCCTATTGAAAACCAACCTAACCCTCCCCAGGCCTTTATGGACTATTGTCAAACATCTCAGCTCATTTTCCCACACTTTACCTATAACAGCACTGGGATGAGGAAGAGACGACTAGGAGTAATGAACACTCATAACTCCTTTCATAACTCTAGTACTGGGACGATGCCTGCAAAGTACTTTGAAGGTCAGGCATGTCCCTCTAACTACAGTCAGGCAAATCTGAGAATTCAGATCTGCAACCTGTCAAGTGGTTGCAGGTGTATATGAGGAGAGGCAGAGAGCAGCAAGAGGATGACCAACAGGGAGGCCTGTGTGGGAGAGACCAGTAGGAGATCCTGTTTGTGAGGAAGCAGCCGTGGTGGGACCTGAGAGGAAGCCAGGATGCTGGCAAAAGTCCCAGAGGACTTGTGGAGCCCAGGGTGAGTTGGGCTGTTAGGCTTCCACAGGTGTGAGAGCTTCTGTGGTTGCGAGAAAGCAGCTGAAATTGCGGAGAACGAAGAAACAAGACAGTACGCCATCTGCATCCATGGACGAGGAGTGAAGCTGCTGGCGTGCAGTGGAAAGCATCAGGCCCAGGCCACCTGAGAGGACGGGGACTAGAAGGTGAGGCACCCTTTGATTTCTGAACACAGCTGAGCAGGATATTAGACTTCTCCATACTTTTGGGCCAAAGCCACATCAGATACGTGACATAGTTTACAAACATTGACATGTACGCAAAGCAGATAAGGATCTGTTCACTGTCTTGCCTGGTCGCCCTTGACTCACTTTCTCACTTTTGTAGGGCTCCCTCACTTAGAGACAAACTTTTTCTGAGTTTTCTACCCTTTGTTAAATGTGTTTCGTGGCTTTCACAACACACAAAGGGCTTTTTTAAATACTTAATTGTAAGGTATGTCAGTAGGCTGTTCCTCTATATACATTTAAACAGCCTGTTTTTGGGACTTCATATACCTTATGTTTTAACATCAATTGCAACACGGAATTTGTTTTTTATGTTCTTAGTTTTCGTGGCAAATGGTATGTTGGCAGTACTACGTGTACATTGAAGATTAGGATATTGTAGCACATTCGAGCAATTACACATGCTCACATGCTGACTTTTCCTATCCTATTGCAAAACATGTTCATAAACATCACAAAGGGTAATTGGATGGAGTTTCATTTTTTGATGTGACTCATGTCATTAAACACTCCAGTGGTGGTGACAGGACCCTGAGTTTGAGACAGCTTGAAACAAGAACAATTCTGGACTTTCAAACTAAAGTTCCCTTGGGCCACAACATTGATGAGGAACTCTACACATTCATTGGTGTCTGACATGTTATTTTTACCTTGTGATGCTTGATAGGTTTTTCCTGATTTCTCATTTTATTGTATTCTTGTGTGGTTTATTTTTTTTAATTTTTTTTTGTGTTTAATCAATAAAAGATTTTTACAAAAAAGTATTTTTGCTCTTGTAAGTTCTGATGAAGATGAGCGCACTTAAGAGACCGCTTTCAGTTTCATTTTTTTTTCCCTCAGTTGTCGAGTTCCCCACTGTCTTTTTCAGATTGGTCAATGTCCATTTGAAAATTTGAGTTTGAAGGGTTTGCGCGCTTCAGGGCAATGTCTAAAAGTTTGGCTGCGGCCCTCGACCATCGTGCCGAGTCTCCAGAAATAAGCCGATACCAACCCAACTACTCGTTTAATACCGACGGATAGGATAATAGCGGTGTCAAGTACGCCTCTCTTTCGGTGGACATTGCTGGGCAAGATGTCAAAAGATGCCTCACCGTTTTGAGCTGGTCAGGATTCTCGCATACGCGACATGAAGCTGTTATTGATTTAGATCTGATGGCCAAAATTTCTCTTGTGAGTAAAGTGTTAAGCCGAGCTCTCATAAAAGTTCTTCTCAGAGCTCTGTCCGGAAATATTTTGTAATATTTAAGTGGGGTATTTAGTTTGTTAAGCCCCGGCGGGAGATCTTTCAATAGTTTGTACGAGAGGATTTTTTCATTTGTCAAAATCCAATCTAGCTGCAGTGATTTTGTTTTCACTCAGCCAGGGTTTGAGATTAGCAGCTCTTCAGTGCAGGCTATTTCTTCCAGTTTGTCTTTCCGTTTCTTAACCCAATCTGTTAGGGGTTTGCAACCCCCTTTTTGGAGTTCTTCTGCTACCACCTGAGCAATGGGAAGGCCATTGGGCATAAGAATTTTTCTATACAGTAGCATCGCCCCTTGCTCCACTGTAGAGAGGAGAGGCGTAAGACCAAGGTCTCTTCGAATCGTCACCATTGGGGCTGACTAAGGAAGGCCCAGCACCGCCTTTCATACAAAGCCTTCCAATTTAAGCCAAAGTTCATCCGGAAGCGTTAAATTTGCACACATTCCATAAGCCAGAGCGGGAACAATCTTAGCCTTATAGAAGCGACGAGCTGGTGTCCACAAGAATTTTCCAAATTTTTTGTCTACAGCTTTTAGTTGGGTTGTCAGGTTTCTTGCTTTGTCACAGGGCTTTCGTGGTGGTGTTGTCATTTAGGGAATTATCAATCCACACCCCGAGATATTTGTAGTCTGTCACCACTTCCAATTTGTTGTTTTCCAGGAACCAGGCCGAAGGGGTTTTATAGTCAGATGATGATTTGGTGAAAAGTAAGATTTTGGTTTTCTGGGTGTTCATTTCAAGATTGTTCTCTTTGATATAAACAGACAGATTTGATAATTGTCGTTGAAGCCCTATTTTTGTCTGGTCCATCAGGATCAGATCATCAGCATACCATAACCTGGAAACTTTAGATAGTCCCACTCTTGGCGGGAATGAACAGATTTTTTCCTCGGTATATTGAAAGTCGCCTATAAAGGCGATAAACAGAGCCGGTGCCAGGGGGCAGCCTTGTTTTACCCTGCGCTTTGTCGGGATTTTTTCTGACAGGAGGCCTTGCTGGCTCAGACGGACATGCACAGACGTGTGCGTGTGCAAGGCCATGATTGGATCCAGTAACGGGGTCGGGCATTCCCAGGTTCTCAGTTTTTCCCATAGTTTTTCATGATCGACTATATCGAAAGCCTTCGATAGGTCGACCAGTGCCAAATGGATTTTTGGGGAGCCTGACTTTACGCTTGACTTGATGATGTTTAAAATTAAGATGTTCATTGCTGTCCCGGCGCCCTTCAAGAAACCTGTCTGGAAAATATCAGCTGCAGGGGAGGTTCTTACCCACTTCTGAAAACGTGAAAGCAGCATAGTTGCAAAAGGTTTTCCCAAGATATCAGGCAGAGCAATTGGTCTATAATTTGACGGGTTTTCTCTGGGCCCCTTTTTGAAAATTGGGACCAGTATGGCATCGGTCCAAGACGTCGGGATCTGTCTAGCTTTATGGCAGTGCTTGAAAATTTCTTCTATGGCAGCAGCCCATTCTTCCAGGTGTTTTTTGATGTTAATATTGGTTAACCCAACAGGGCCCGGGGCTCTTGAGATTTTTAGTTGTGTTATTATTCTACGGATCTCGTCCACATCTGTAAGCGAGACCCAGTGGCTGTTGAAATGCTGTATATTTTTGTCTGCAGAAGACATGAAAAAGTGTACTGAAAAATGATACCCAGTTTTGTTCTGAGACCGCGTTTGCTATCGGAGGTGCCCTTACCCCACTGGTAGTGTTTAGTAGGCTCCAAAAGTCTCCTGTGTTTTTTGAGACAAGGGATTTCTGCATGGCTTCAGCGTCATTGTGATAGAGGCTCACTGCGTGATATTTTATCCATGATTTATAATGGGCAGCTTCGTTTCGGTGATCCGACCATGCCTCAGATGTTTGGTGCCTAGTAGCAAAGTTTTTTAGATTTCTTAGCTTCCTTCTCTTTATCACCACCAACCGATCGTAGATGTGGTTGTGTACAGGTTTCTTACCCTTTGTTCCTGAGAAGGGCACCCTGTGCAGTAGCAGTAGAGGAATATAGTCTGGTCTTTTGATGACAGAACTGTTTGTTGTAGACTCCAGGTCCGTAGTCAGCCTGTCCTTTATGGCTCTGATATTCTCGGCCGTAAGGCGCAGTCGTGACTGATGTTTATTTGATTCCACATCAAAAGGATATAATGACCTTTCAGGTAACTGAACTCCCCATGATAGTTGTAACAAATTATGATCGCTTTCCCGCGTTTTCACAACTTTGAAAGACAAAATCCATGGGATCAGCACTTCAGTTACGAAAATGTAGTCTAAAGTAGCAAAAGAAACATTTCTTTCCCAAGTTGGAATCTGAGGGCCAGAGTCGCTTATTGTTGCTGCATTAAAGAAATTCCTTGATTTCATCAAGTTTGACCATTCACGCCCTCTTTTGTCAGCCATTGATTCGGTCTCTACTGATTTTTCAGAAGTTGTATGTATTTTGCATTTAGCATTTAGATCACCACAGATTATAATGTTGTCAGTATCAAACTCTAGATTGATTGTATCGATTACTTCAGCCACGTCGTTGCAGAATTTCTTAGATGACGTTCTCTCCGGGTTCCAATATAGATTTAAAATCGCTAGGTCTGAAGTTATCCATGAGTCCTGCGAAGCATCGTATCGCTTCCATGAAGTAAGGGTGCCGAGGAGACCATATGCTTCAGTGATTTTGTTTTTAGGCATGATCCCAGATCCTATACGGATAGCCGTTAGGAGGCCCGACGATGGTCTTCCCATTAGGGATCTGGAAGCTGGAGAAAATTCTATTGCGAATCCATCCAATGACAGTGGATCAACTAACCAAGTTTCCTGTAAACACAGGATATCGAAGCACCCGCGATTAATGTCACTTGGGGGTGTCAGATGGTTAAAGCCTCTGGTGTTCCACGATGCCAAGACCAGATCTTTTTTTGCCAAATTGGAGGTACGTTTCAGTTCATACCTCAGAAGTTTTTGGATGCTAAGGATTCGCTGCTATTTCTGGTGTGAACGTCCAAACGTATCAGCCAACCAGTTCCGCGGTCCTTTTGAGACTTTCGCTTTTTGCCGGGGAGTTTTTTTTTTTAAGGATTCCTCCCATTTATTCGTGGAGTGGGTTCTGACTGAAGGACTCTGCGCTGTTTTGTAATAGGTTCGCTTCTGAAGAGTCCGACCGTTTCTTCTCCTTTGCAGTGAGGGTTCAGTCAATTCGTCATCACTACTCCCGACGGAGTGTTCTTGGTCATTTGTCGGGGGCCGATGTCTGGTGTCCCTGCTCCTTGAAGGGTATTTCCAGCACCTTTGGTTGTAGAGTGCTTCCGTTCTTGAGATGTAATGCGCCCTGACGGGCGAAGTTCTCCTCTTTGCGTTGTTTTCCAGCTGATTTCGTTGAGGTTTGGTTACTGAGAACAGATTAAATCCGAGTTTTTGAAGATCTTTTAAGACATCGGATGTCATTTCTGCAAGCACTTCGTTTCTTATATGAATAAAGGTTTTAGCTTTATAATCCGATGATAGGGTTCAACTAACTTGACATAATTTGTCATTAGATGTTGTAGCTGTTTTGTTTTTGCTAAGATTTTAAGCACCATTTTTCTGTTCAGGAACAAGAAACCATCTTTAGATGACACTTGTTCGAGTTTAAAGACTGAAGTTCCAACAAGCTTTTCGTCAAGTTTCTTAGGTCCATTTAGGAGCCGAGTGTTTTCAGCCTGCTTCGCCGACCTCTGAGTGTCCATACGGTGATCGTTTAATTTTTCAGGGATCACAGGCTTGCTTTTTCTTTCCTCTCCGGGACTCCTACGATTTCTTTTGACTTCTATTTGCTCCTCGCTGACCGTCGTTTGCCGATGCCTCAAGTTGTTCGTTTCTTTGCCATTTCCAGCTGTGTTGTCAATTGGTTGGGTGGTTTTGCTTGTAGCTTGTTGCATAGGTCTTCCTTCTTGTTGTGGCAATATGACTATGACATGAAAATCTTCTAAGTTATCATAGTGTTGGGACAAGTTCATCAAGTCACTATTTTGCTGGAATTCTTCGATCATCTTTGGTGATGTGGGCAGGGGCTGACAGACTGAATTAGGTGTTGGAGTAATTTGGGAGCGTTCTGTCACCCTGCCTTTAGCCTCTTCTGGTTTCTTTCCTTTTATTCCAGTGCCAAGGACCAGTACAGGGTGTGGTGCCTTAGCATCACATTTCTTTGCTCCCGGTGTGAGGGTCTGATTAGGTTGTTGAATTTCAGTTCTAGTTGATTTAGTTTTATGGGACTTCTGCGCTGCTAGCTCTTTCGGAGTCCTAAGTTCGGCTGTTGCGGACAAGTTCTGCAGAGGTTTTGTACAGAAGATGGGTGCCAGGTCTGTAGAGGGAAACCCCTCACAAGTCTGGGTACCAGTGTAGATTAAAGGTGTAGAAACTTGTACTGCTGGGTCCCTTTTCAAAGGCTGGGCTTCCAATTTGGCGATTTTAGCCTCCATGATAGTCTGAGATAACGTAGTTTTTGAATCCAGGGCTGTGATAAAGCCCTCAATGAAGGTCAGTTTAGTCAGCATTTTAGATGAAGTGGAGGTGTTATCTTTCAGTCCTTCATTGATGGACTCATAAAGTTTGGCAAAGGGGTTTAGGGCTATTGTAAATGATGACATTATGTGTAGGAGATCTATTTTTTTGCTTGGAGAGTCCTTCTGAGCCGATGTTGATACGTCACTCAGTCTTCGACTGGCGATCGGTGTGTGAAGACCCTTGTCGCCATTGTGAAAGTGGACTCGATCCCTGCTAGCTCTGTCTGCGAACAGTGATGAATTTTGAACACCGCTGATTTTCTCGACTGATCGCCCTTTAGGGTGACATGAAGATTCTTGTATGTGGGCTTTTGTCCATACATGATGGTCTTCTGTTGATCCTGCTGCAGGTTTACTGAGATTTCGATCTCCTAATGTCGAGTTTGATAGAAGAGGACTACCGGCCACCTGAATTTGGGGGGGCACTGGTGTCTTCGGTGTTTCGCTCTTTGAGGGGCTCTCACTCATTCTTTGAGGGCTTACAGACACCGACGAGTCCGGTGGCATCTCAACACGATCGTTCCGAACAAGTATGCTAAAACGTTTTACAGCAGTTGATTCCTTAAAGGCTGGTTTGTTTGCATTTTGGTCCTGCCTTGGGAGAGTTTGGTCAGTCTTTCGGGCTTTACTTACAGGCAGGGAATCTTGGACCGCCTCCAAGATCTCAGCATCAGAAAGCTCCGAATCATGATCAGGTTTTCTTTTGTGTTGATTAAGAAAATATTCTTTAAAGGAGGACGAAATCAAGGAAGTTGGAATGCTCTTTGCACTCCCTTGGCTTTTGGAACCCATTTTTCTTTGTGTTTTCGTGTATAGTTTGTTTGGTGTTGGCTTTGTTTTTGTCATACCTTTTGTATTTGACTCTGTTGGGGCCAGATCTGGAAACTCTTTACCCTGATCCTTTGTAAACATTGTTTCCATAATTTGGTTTGTGACCTTTAAGGGGGTGATGATACCCAGTTCCTCGGTGGTCTTAGTCGAAGGGTCCACAGAGATTAGAGTTGAGTCCTGAAGCCTTTTTTTTTGGGCAGAGGAGTTTCAAATGCTTCCTCGAACGCTTCCTCGTCCGAGCTCCTCGGGATGTGGGTTATAGATAAGTCCTCTTGGTCCGAAGTTAAAGAGTCGCTCGGGGCGATTCTGATGGGACAATTAACTAAGGCAGAGAGTGCTTGAGTTCCCCTAGACGGGTTAAAGTTTCTATGGATCAATACAGTCTTTTTGACATTTGCTTCGGAGTGCACCTGAGCGTGACTGACTCTCATTTTTTTTAACTTTGTCTCCCGCCCATTGTCCATGATTGAAGGGTTTTGGGATGCGTTTGACAAAGCATCTTCCGATGCTAAGGAGACGTTATCCGCCCCCCACCGTTTAGGCTCCAGCCGAGACCGTCCTCCGACAGCCTCCGGCAAGGAACCACTCGTTGAAACGGTAGAGCAGGTGGAGGCCTGGAAAACTGTTTCCTCGATGGCTAACGCTGTTTCACTGTTTACCCCTTTCGATGCACCTTTAAAGACTTCTCCATCGTCGGCAGACATTCTGTGTTCCGCAGGTAAAGCCACTCCACCACCCAATTTTAGGCCTATGGCAACGCCTTTGTCTGGTTGGGTGGGAGGTGGTGGAGTTGATTGTCGGCTATTTATTAACAGTTTTTGTTTTGGAGGTGATTTTTGAGCCACAGAGTTCTTTAGAGTGTCTACCACCGGCGTAACCACCGGCATAACCAAAGGCAGACTCCCGTCCAAGTCGTCAGCAGAAAGGTTAAAAAATGCAGACGGCGTATCATTTTCCCCTCCAAGTTCGTTTTGCAGGGTGTCACTTCGGAGCCAGCGTTTTTCGGGGGCTGCTTCGGACGGAATGGGCGGGGGCCATGCCTGGCAGAGGCTCACACCAGTCTTGTACACGTGGTACAGAAGCAGCCAGAGGTTCGCAATGTAGAGGGGGCAGCAAGGTGCTGGGTCTGAGATAGATCCAAGGTGGGGGATAGCAAGTAGACAGAAGGGAATGATGCGCCGTGAAATGAACTGCGTTTACATTAGACAAGTTGTTTGCGTATGTATACAAACAATAGATAGGATGGACTTGAGCAGGACTGGTTTATGTCGCAGGGGAAAGGCCGGGTAGGTCCCGCTTTCCTCGGTTCCCGACTCCGGACACCAGACACATACCAGACACACTGCTCTCAATGGCGATCACAAACACATACACAGAGCCTATGGTGTAGGCGTAGGCAAGGTTAGACGTTATGGCGGCAGGAGGTTGTGATAACTCCTATCAGCCTCGTCACGTACCGCACCGCACCTCTCACCTCTCCTCTTAAATTGTCGGGTCTCCTATACCCACCCGACTTCAGGGGCCAAAGTACTTCCCCTGTCTGCACCGGTCCGGTCGATACACCGATGCCGTCTCTGCTCGGGATCATCCTAACGCCGAGACTCTCTCCGTTGCTTCCGGCAGCACGGCTCGCGGATTAGAGGAAAGGACCAAGATCTGCTAGGTCTGCGTAGCGTAGCGTAGTGTTACTGTCAAGCCGCACCAGCAAGATTCTCCAGTAGGATTCGCACGATTCACGCTGGCCGCTTCCGACAGTCTCTCAACACATGACAAAAGTCTCCTCCATTTCCTCCTTCACCTGCTGAACATCTCTTGTTGGGTTCGCTGTCTTCCTTCAACTTCACCCAAGCACCTCTGTGTGGTTTATTTGTGTGGCTTTCACCCGGGGCAATGAGTGAGATGCCGTAGTGGGATGGAATTTGCGTCACTATATGTGTGGTTTGATTAGCACCACATTTATAGTAGGGTTTTCAGCAGCTCATTTCCATGTGTTCCAGTTTTAATGTTAGTCTTCAGAGGTTTTGGCACTATGCACTTTATACTTGAGCATGCAGCTTTCTCCCTGCCTGTTCATGTTCAATATTTCTGTGAAATTCTCATACTATGCGATTATCCTTGTGATTTTCTGGTTAATGATGAAACATTAATTTTCCGGTTTAGTGTATGTGTTTGGTCCCATTGAATTGTTGTGACTCCATGTTTGTACTTTTTTACATGATCACGCATCTTGCACTTTATACAAGGCTGTTCTTGGTTTGGTGTCTCCTCTCACCTACATCAACATTCCGGCCAGTCTATTCAATTATTTTAAAATTTCGTGTATACTAGTGAGCATTGTACTCCCGTTTAAAGATGGCTGATAGATAATAATGGTGATTGTGAAAGTTGTAAGATGTTCTCACCAGTGGGTGGAACCATAGAGTTTGCACTTAAGCATTTATATGGTGAATTGTGTTCGCCAATTTATGTTTGTGAATTTGTGCATTTTGCACTTTAACTAATTGGTTCTTGCTTTTGGTGTCTTCTCTCACCCCTATAATTACGTTGCCCCCCGTTTTTAGAATTGTGTCTATACTTAGCATTTTACTCATGTTAAAAGATGGCTGCCCCGTTGTGCTTCTTAGCACATGGCCAGATGATAGAGTTGTGGGACTTTTCACAAATAGGTGGAGCCATAGAGTTGTACTTTTGCATGAATGGTTTGCTGTTTACTGCATGCTCCATAGGAACAAGCACCCAGTTGTTTTGCTTTTCTCCCTCGTGGTGGCACCACCTCGTGGTGGCTGGAAATGCAGTTAATACACTTTATATGGACTTTTAAACTTTGCAGTCCTGTGCTTAAAAACACATTGCAGCTGAGTGTGATCCCAGCACATTTGTGCCATTTCTTGGTGTCTATACTAAAAAACAAAAAGAAAAAGTGCTGAGAGCACCAGGACTGCACTCCAAGAACTCCCTTATCATAGAGGCTGCAATTGCCCCAGTTATATGTAGTGGACACACGATTGACCAAAGTGAAAAAAACATTAGACTGAATCTCAAGAAGATAACAACAGGAATGCTGTGGTACAACATGTTTCACAGCCCTCTGGCTCCTTGAACACATACCATATATATACATAGTTGTGTTCTGTCATGTCCTTGATGCTTATCAATATGGAGAATAAAGAATTAAACTGACCACCTAAGAAATGTATTTTCCTTACACCATTTCCAGAGGAACGAGTACCGCTGCCTTACTGCCGAGGAGGAATCCTTTGGCTGTGTTTACATAAATATACATTATACAAAATGAAGTTGGATAGTTATATCCTGCTAAATCTGGCGCTCTCATTGAGGCTCGTAATGAGCTTTGACAGTTCTGCCTAAAGCAATTGAATTCTAATAGCTTCTTTAGTTGTACTCGAACAAAATTTGAGCTGAGGTTTTTAGTTAACAGTCAATGAAAATATTTAGTCTTTGCGAAATAATTCAAAAATCAAGAAGGTTTATTATTCAAAGAAGAAAAATAGCAGGATTAGTGCATAGTTAATTTTAGAGCCAATGCATTTCGGAGTACAACTCCATCTTCAGGGCATCAAATATGCCTTGTATTCAAAATATGTGTAAAAGAACATACCAGGAATGGAATAAATTACACACAGTGCATTTAAACCATAGTTGTTGGAGATTTAACATATGCATAATGAGCCATCATGTAAAACGCAAGAGCCAATTGTTTATGATGAATACATTCATACATACCCGATGTTAGCGTATGTCGAAATACGTAGAGTTGTAAAGAAAAAAAGAAAAAAAAGAGGACAAAAACTAGGATTGGTATTGCACAACATAGACCAATGTGAATAGCAGTACTTCCTATATTGCATATACCATGTGTACATTTATCCAAAGTACCTTAATGTATCTCCGTTAGGTCTCAAATTGCTTCTGTGTGAAAATGTCTTTCTCAAGTGGCTATGCTGCGGGAAATCAAATATTTTGAACTTTGTTTAGTCGTGGCAAGTGAAGTAGCTGCAGCTTATGGGGAGTCAGTGTAATACAATCAGTAATAGAATTAGAAGTATCGCTTACCGATGCGCACTTGAAATCGTGTTACGAAAAGAAACCTTTTTCCGTGTGTACGCGCGCCGCGTTTGTGTGAAATATATTGTTGTGTTTTGTTCTCATGACAACCCAATGTGGCGTTACGGGGCGGCAGCAAACGTGCTGACGTTCCGACGCCTCGCGTCCCGTATCCCCATGGAGACAGGGGAACCAGACGGGCGGGGCGCTTGAGTAGTCTTACAATGGACGCAATGTTTAGAATATGTGATAAAGTACTAGAACTCCTAATGCATGTAGTGAAAGTACGAAAAAAAGAAATGAAAAGATAGAAATGGGGGAAAAAAGAGCAGATATAACTAAGTCAGTCCGCAGAGTGCAGTGGTGAAGTTCTTATGCAAGTTTTGTATCTCAAAAAGCCTGTTAATTAAATAACGAGCGATGCTCACATCTTATTAAGTGTATTGTCCTATGGGGTAGATAATACAAAGTATGTGTGTGTGGGACAGAGTTGTGTGCCTCACGCAATCATGCATCGTTGATCGTGTGTTGATTCAAAATATAAAAAACTCACTGTGTGTAAAATGAAAAAGCGTTTTGCAAACCACTCATATGCAATGTCTCAAAAAATACAAATAATGGACAGATACATTCAATTGCTGACACAAATGAAATGATGTGTATAATACCTAATGTTGTGTATGAGATGATATAGAATACAGTGAAAAAGAGAACCTAATGTGAATGCAGTTCATTCTTAGTGCACATAATGATTATAAACAATCGTGTCCATGTTGAACATTCATGTTTATATTACAAAAAGCATGCCCAATTGATCTCTTCATTCAATCATCGGGGAGTCAAAGTCCCCAAATGTTCGAACCAGAAACATTCCCTTCTGTCAAGTTTGTTCTGGATGTTTTCATGTGGCTCATTTTTGTGAACCACTTCCAGCATAAGAAAACGGATTTGTGCCAAATTGTGTCTTTTGTTTAGCCAATGCATTGCAACAGCTGAGTTCATGGTTTTGTTGCGTATGCATGATTGATGTTCGTTCCAACGAAGTTTGGCTTTCCTTTGTGACTGTCCAACATAATATTGTCCACATGGACATTTAATTGCATAGATAATATTGGGTGTGTCACATGTAGCAAAAGATTTCAACATGATTTTTTTGCCAGTGTAGGGATGATTGGTTGTATTACCTTTCTGTACATAATTACAGTTACTGCACTGTAAGCACGGAAAGGTTCCATTACGTTTGCTGTCCAATTGTTTTCTGGGCAGGCATGTCTGTACTAAACAATCTCTAAAGATACGACTGCGTTGGTATGCAAACGTAGGTTGTTCTTTGAATAATTCTTCGGTTCTTTGGTCACAAGACAACACCTGCCAATGTTTCTTAATTATTGATTTTATACGACTGCTTTGTGTAGAGAATCCTGTTATGAACACAAGTGGTGGTTCTGTTTTGGATTTTCTTGATGCTGTTAATAACTCCTGCCTGTTTTTTTGTTCCACTTTCTGCTTTGCCTCTGTGATTTCCTCTTGCTTGTACCCTCGTCTGGTTAATTTGTCGCCCATCGTCTGTAGTTCAAAGTTGTAATCTGTTGGGTCACTGATAGTACTTTTGACTCTTAGCATTTGGCTGTATGGCAAGCTTTTTATCAGACTTGGTTGGCGAAAACTCAGTCTATGAAGTAAATGGTTCCGATCTGTTAGTTTCGTGTAGATGTTGTGTTTTTTGTAATGCTTTTCCATGGATTGCATATTCACATCGAGAAAGTGTATGTTTCTGTTGGAATGTTCGTGGGTAAATTGGATTCTTGTGTCGATCGTGTTCAAGTACGTGAATAACTCTCCTAGATGTTCCTCTGTATCTGTCCAGATTCCAAAAACGTCATCAATATAACATATCTAAATTGCCAAGTCTGGTTTTCATGTTTGATTATTTAGTACGTGGTCTGTTTCAAATTTGTACATGAAAGTATTTGCATATGAAGGTTCCATGGTGGCGCCCATTGCAGTCCCTGTCATTTGCATGTAGAATTGTTTTTTGTATTTGAAATAAGAGTTTGCTGATATGAAGCGGAGTAGAATGATGATAAACTCTTTGTTTGCTTCAATATTTTCTGTATTCTGTATTTCTGTATTTCTGTATTCAACAGGGAGCACTACACAAGATTAGGACTACAGGTGAGAGCAATAAATCCCCTTTGGTATCAATCTGTACCACAAAGATTTAGTTGGTAGCTGTGGCTGAGTAGTCATACTTATCTCAAGAGGGAGATGAGCAGTATTCAGGGTTTGCACAATAGGCCTTCAGTACTATGGCACAAGGAAACACTGACCAAAGCTTTGTATTAAAAAGTAGTTGTATATTTATTTTACACACTACTAGATAAAACACATGTATCACAGTCATCAAGCAAGTTAAATTAAGTCAAAGGAAAAATATACACACTCCCAAGTTAAATTGTAGATCAAGTGAACCAGAGTGAAAACTGAGCAAAATGGCACAGTGACAACTACACACAAGGGATCCTCTAACAATTCCTCACAAGGGAGGGAAAGCACAAGTTATATAGAAATAGGTTCTTACACACCCTAACAACACTTCCCATAGGTTTGTGGACCAGTTTCAGCAAGACAGTGAATCAGTATAGAAATACCTAAATGAAAACTGAGCAAAATGGCATTTCACAAGGTTTAAAAATGGGAAGAAAAGGGTAGTTAAAAGAAATAGGTGCACCACACGGTTCTAGCTGAGAATCAATCTACAGAAGGCAGATCTAACAAATGTGACCAGAGTCAGTAGGCCTGTGCCAAAGTCAGTTGGTACAGGGCAAGGGCCCAGGAGCAAAATGTTCTTGTAGCTGCAGTCAAGTCTTTGGTTAACGAAGTGGAAAAGGTGGATGCAGAAGTTGAAAAGAAAATGTTAAGAGAGAGGGGCGGCCAGCCCAACAGGTAGGTAAAGGATTTAAAACACCTTTAGTGCTACCGCGAAGAAAGGGCAGCCTGGCGGAGCAATGTACCGTTAAATGAAGAAGTGGCTCCTGCGGTGGTGGTTGTTCCTGGTAGTTCCTGCAGTTCAGGTGATCCAGCAGAGGAAGAGAGGCTCTCGTCGTGGACGAAGGTTTGACTTACTGCATTACCCAGGGATGAAACCAGCCGTGGTGCTGCCCGACGAATAAAAGGTATGCTCCTTTAAATCACGGTCCGGGTGGACTGGTGCCTGGCTATCCGGCCTTAGAGTTCAGGGTATGGGAGATACGACCAAGGCAGGTCCGGGAAGGCGATTGGGAAACTGGTTGGCCCCACCATCTCAAGGGAAGAAGGCTCTTGCAGGTGAAGATCTTCTCTCGTCGTGCGGAGAAAAGTGGTGAGACGCTGTAGCAGGGCTTCACCGGTGGTTCAGTCATTGCAGATGTCTTTGGCTTCTCTCCACTTTGGCTTCTTAGTTCAAGTGGCGACGTCTTGCACTTCCAGTCCCCAGGACCCTGCTTTTATGCAAAAAGATCGCCATTCATACAGCTTAGCTGTCACTCAAACAGTGGAGTGGTCATCTTGGCTGCAGACCCTCCAGCCTATCAGGATAGAGTGCGACATGGGTTGCTGAGGCAACCCTGTCCAGGGGTCCTACTCCCCCTCCCACACAATGGACCCACCCAAGACTCAGTGGCGCCGAAAGGAGGGGATTCTCGGCAGAAGCCCGCCAAAAGGACGAACAAAGGATCCCCGACCTGGGTTAGGAGTTTAGAGAAAGACACGAGAAAGAAGTTATATTAAAGTTCTGGCAATAGAAACCACCGGAGTAAAGTTAATATTAAAATACATCGGCGGTATGTTAGAGGCTGTCAGAAAAAGTGGTAGCCTCGAACAATGGGAAAATCCCATTTGCGGTCGAATATTTATGGTAGTAACCACTGCCACTAGCCCGAAACCTTTTAGAGAGGGACTGTATGGAACCCTCTCAAAAATGAACATAGGGAAAAAACTATTAACCCCTTCCAATATCTCCATAGTAAGATGGGTTGCACTGGTTTAGTTCATAGGATTTGATTGGTAAAGTCAATGGGGACTTTACATGCCCTGGGAGACAGTAGTCAGTCCCAGGGTATGGAGTCTATGTTTGGGGGTCACTATGACACCCCTGTGTCACTGCACTGAGGGTGCTGTGTAACACATGTGAATAAAGATGGTTCCTATGGGGTTCAGAAAGATCCCATAGGCATTAAACACAAAAATAGCCTAGAACACACATAGCAAAAATGCCTAAGAGTGGGAAAAAGAGGCTCACTCTTAGCAGGTAAAAAGAAACAAACCCTTCAAATCCAGCAAAGCTGCTTGGGGATTTGAAAAACTGCCTATTAGAAAGCCCTTGTATAGTTAATATAGTATGAAAAAAACAAAATATTCCCATCAGTAGGTTTTTTGTATGGAGTTCTTCTGTTGCCAAATGGAACTTTATCAATTTTTTAACATACAGCACTTAGTAACTGAACACAATCATTGCATCGTGGGTGCACATGACAATTCAAACATGACCTGTTTTTTAATCAGATTATTTTTAACCATTATTCGTACATCTGGAAAATGTATAGACTGTTTACTTATCTCACCCGTGAATTTAATTCTGTTATTGATCAGGTTAGGTTTCCTGAGCTAAGAAAGTCAGACATTGTCCCTGACTCCCCAACTAAATGCTGAAGATGTCATCTATGATATTGTATGAAATATTAAAGCATCTCTCCTCTTATGGATTTTTGTATACCATCTATTTGTCTAGTTTTCTGGTATATTACATTACTATAAGAAATACAGTTTTACTCGATTATTGCCAAAGAATATTTTCTCCTCCGATCTGGCCGACGGCCACACACACGTTATATTAGTCATTTTTAGATGCATTTTGTTTTACTATCAACAACACCATGATATGTGTGTTTGCTTGCCTGTTCCTCTTATTGGACTCCAATGGTTTTTAAATCTAACATGGATTGTTTCAAAGTGCAACATGGTTTTAATGCCCCAATCTGTAAATATAGATGGTTTCGGATAACATACATCCACCACTTGGGTCCTGAAGCAGATGAGGGAGCATAGGCCAAGATTACCACTTCCCTTGTCAGTAGGTCCTTGGATGGCTTTTTCCTATCGGAGACAATCAAATATCCCTGTGTGGAGCTAGCCAATAGTTGCCCCCCTGTTGCTGTTGCAACCCACCCGGACTCCATTGCAATCCTTAGATGTAACCATTCACTTTACTGATTTGGTAAATGGGAGCTGGAGTACCTTGTTAGCAGGATGAAATGTGCAATTCGTTTTTTAAAGATAAATGAGCAGTAGTCAAACTTGAAATACTTCATTAGGCTAACACATATTTTGATTTATGATATCATAGGTCCCTTTTTCAATCAGTTCTCATACAGCTGAAGCAGATTGACATTTTATATCATTTAAAAACGGTGGTCCCACTCTGTGCTCTGAAACCCACACACGGTGAATATTGTTCACTTTGCAAAGGAATTATTTCAGTGACATGCTACTTTAATTAGTCAAATCTGTGGCAGCGGTTATTTATTTATTGAATGAATCTTTATTATAACAAAAGGAACAGCACATAGTATGAATGTGCAGTTTTCCGTAACAACAAGTGCTCAATTAGAACAACTCAGTGCCTGCCTTGCAGTTTATTACTTTCGGTTTCCAGATTTATCTGGCATTAACATAAGATGCGACCTTAACTCAGAACTAAGCACCGCACCGCACTGACACATCTTGAGTTATATAACCATATACATCAAGCATTGTAATTCTTCCTAACTCCCTACACCTCTCCTGCCATTCACCTCCTCGAAGGAATAAGAATAACATCAACATGTGTCAATGCGCAACAGAATAACCTGATATCCGTGGGTACAGAACACAGAACAGCAGAAAGTGCATGTGAAAACAGAGTAATACAGCTTGAGAGATACATTTATTTAACATTTATAAAGCCCTCACACAGCCCGCAGGCATCGAGGCGCTGTTACAGGAATTGTTTGTTTTTCTTAGTTGCGTAATCGATTTTTTTTTTATTGTCTTAGTTACGTATTTATAACGCGCTTAAACACCCAGAGGTTTCTAAGCGGGGACCCGGGAATCGAACCTGTTGTTGCTTCGTGTCGTCTTGCTTCCAAATCCTCCCGGGAAATCTTATGATAATCTATGCATGGGGCCCAAGTAGCCACTGCCCATTTCAGCCGAGTATGTTTAAATAGTGTGTCAGTGCGTCTTGTAGAACACTTTCTGAAATGTTCGATTCCCCATGTCTATAACTGGTTTTCATAGACAACCAGAGAGCATGATCCTACTTCCTCAAAGAGCTGGGCTTAACTTGTACTCGTGTACTATGCTCTTTCAAAGGTTTTAAGTGTCTGGGTTTAAATGGTGGGCCTACATTTGTGCGAGTAAAGCAATCGTGCCTGAATCATTTATGAAGGGTTATTTTATGGGATCTCCCTCCAAGAAAAGATAATAAAAATTGGGATGAAATGCAGCATTTTCAGTGCAAATCTCATAAATATTTTTTTACAAATTTACAATCGCTTTTGTAGTCAAACACATGAACAAATGTAATGGATGCCTGGCCACCAACCGTACACAAGGATATTTTGCGACACATTTTCAAGCCGACTGTGTCTGGAAAAAAAACATGAAAACTGTCTCAAAGGTATATGTCAGCATAGCCGAGTAAAACATATGTCCATACTGTCGGTGCTCAATAATGTAGGTTTATATTGTCACTGTAAAGCATGCTCATGCTGGTTGTGCCCATTATATTCCAGCATGCCACTGTAAAAACACATTTTCATGCTAGTTGCACCAAATTTATGCCAGTGATAAGAACATATTTTCATGTTGACTTTGCCCAATATACGCCAGTATTACCACTGTAAAACTCTTCCATGCTAGATAATAAATTCCAGTTGATCACTGAAAGAATACACTTTCATGCTGGCTTTGCTCAACGTATGAACATATTGCTACAGTAAGAACACATTTGTATGCTGTCTTTGATGAATATATGTCATTATTGCCAATGTAAAACGATGTTCATGCTGGCCGGACCTAGTATATACCAGCATTGCACTCTAAATACATTCTCATGTAGCCAGTGCACATTATATGCCAGGAAAAACTGTTAAATATGTAGTTATGCAGTCATGGCCAATATATGCCATAATTTGCCTGTAACACATCCTATTGAAGGCAGTGGCCAAAATATACCAGAATTGCAAATGTATGATATGATAGGTTATTTATAACACGCTTAATAACCAGAGGTTTCTACACGCGGACCTGGGCACCAAACCTGTGTTGCTTTGCATCGTCTTGCTTCCAAGGTGAGCACATTGCAGCTGAGCTATCCTCCCGAGACATGTATAGAGAGCCTATGCCCATGCCAGCCCCACAGGCACACACACACACACATAAGAGTAAAGAAAATCCAAATCTGCAGGGCAGATTTTTCTGCAGAAAATACATGTTGTTTTCTTATGAGCACAGACTTTCAAAATTCTCTGCAGCATTTAGAAATCACCTGCAGATTTTGAAATGTTTGAACAGTTACAACAGTTGTCCCCTTTGTAACTATTGAACTTCTGACTCCACAGACATATGAACGTTTTCCAAGGATGTAGACTGCCCCTGCACAATAGCGTGAACGCGCGCGAACAAACACACACACACACACACACACACACACACACACACACCACTCACACATGAACACAAACAATTTTTACACTTGCCTTTGGAGGTAGAGTTGCCAATTGGTTGGCACTGCCACCCAGGAGTCCCTCCTGCACCAATTGAGGAAATGAGGAGAGTTGCTCCCCAAGTGGTTGCAGATCTAGATGGAGTCTCTCAGTGCATCCATTCAGGACAATGCCCAAAATTGGGGCTTTGCATGACAAGGAGGTGAGGGCCTGAGCATAAGGAAGCCAGTTCATAAGTGGCTGAATACTAATGGCTAATACGCACTGGCTACTGTTGGGGTACCAGATAGGCAAAGTTAATTTTAGAAATCTTTTGTGAATAATTATTCAGGGAATTGCCTCAGGAGCATGCCTAAGTAAAGGCGAATTGTCGTAATGCACATAAGAAACTTGCAGTAAGAATTGGCACAGTCCTCTAGTTTAACTTTAGCAGGACTGATGACTGAAGAAAATCATCTTTTGTTTTTCTGGAGCAGTGTTTAATGGACATTTAAAAAGAATAGGACATGTCTGTTCTCTGTAGACGTTTGGCAATTGTGGTACACCTTTGATCAAATATTGACTGACATGGCTGAGCCCCCTTTCTGGTGCTCAAAGCTCATCAAACACCCACACACCCTTCCTCTTCTTCTATTAAAGCTCGGGAAAGATTATTTCTGAAAGCATTCCTAATGTTAGCATTGCACAGTGCATTTGGGCCACACCACTCCTCAGAGAGTGCATCGAATTTAGGAAGGTCATGTTTTGTAATCTGTTTACTCCTGTGAGCCATGGTTCCTGGGAATCTTCCCACACGTGATGCATGTTAGCTACTTCCCTGTACACTGTATGAGTATGAGACCAGGCTATGCGGCGGAACTAGCGGAGTATACACACGGCTGGCAAGCAAATGGGATTTGCCTGCCTTTGTGTGATCACAAGGAGTGGCCGCTCACTTCCAAACAAGGGCTAGCAAGGCTTTTTCCTCGGGCCTCTAAGCTCCACGAGACAGTCTTGTTTAGACAAATGTGGAGAACAGAAAGAATGCGACCAGTTCTTGCATAGAGGAAGTAAAGGAGGTTGAACACTGAACTCCATTAACCCTTTCAGTGCCCCTATGGATGTAAACACGGGTTCAGAGAAAGTGGGCTTAGTTTTCCCTTTGGACGTTTGTATACGTCTTGATCAAGGGGAACAGTTTCTGTGCCCCCAAGCCCTGGGATACTCCAGTTAAATAATTGTCAGTACACTTGGCAATTCGGTCTTTTGGAACAGCAGCAGTAAACCGTTTAAGTGTTATCATATTTTGTTGTTTTGATAGAAGGTCCATTGATCATACATTTGAAACGTGCAATTTTTAGGAAAATTCATAATCCCTTGATGTGCTGCATTATTTTGTTATGAAATAGAACAGGTTTTAAAATTTAAGATCGCAGTTGAATATTATCCCTTTGAGCCTGAGCTGATTTCCTACTGTGTGAAGAATGTGGCCGTGCTAGGAAAAGGGTGTTTTGAGAACGGCCAGCAGTATTTGGTGACTGCAATCAGTGGTGCAATGCTGCCCATTACAGAACAGAAGGGGAAATAAGATCCAGGAGAGTAAGTCAATCCTGCAATCAGCGGTGCAATGCTGCCCATTACAGAAGGGAAAATAAGATCCAGGAGAGAAAGTCAATCCTGCAATCATTGGTGCAATGCTGCCCATTACAGAAGGGGAAATAAGATCCAGGAGAGAAAGTCAATCCTGCAATCAGCGGTGCAATGCTGCCCATTACAGAAGGGGAAATAAGATCCAGGAGAGTAAGTCAATCCTGCAATCAGCGGTGCAATGCTGCCCATTACAGAAGGGGAAATAAGATCCAGGAGAGTAAGTCAATCCTGCAATCAGCGGTGCAATGCTGCCCATTACAGAAGGGGAAATAAGATCCAGGAGAGAAAGTCAATCCTGCAATCAGCGGTGCAATGCTGCCCATTACAGAAGGGGAAATAAGATCCAGGAGAGTAAGTCAATCCTGCAATCAGCGGTGCAATGCTGCCCATTACAGAAGGGGAAATAAGATCCAGGAGAGAAAGTCAATCCTGCAATCAGCGGTGCAATGCTGCCCATTACAGAAGGGGAAATAAGATCCAGGAGAGAAAGTCAATCCACTGGGTTACCATCAGTCCTTACCATAATCGGAAACGGTAGCAGGCGCCCTCTCTACTAAGAACATGGCAATA
The DNA here is from genome assembly GCF_040938575.1 of Ambystoma mexicanum. NCBI lineage: Eukaryota > Metazoa > Chordata > Amphibia > Caudata > Ambystomatidae > Ambystoma > Ambystoma mexicanum. The sequence continues at coordinate 933,653,978 of NC_090933.1, forward strand.
TACCCTGTTCTGTGGTGTTTTACCCTTTGAGAGTCCGCAGGCATTGCTTTTTGCTCACTGCACAAAGACTCATGAGCAAACGGATAGTCTTCCTTAGTGAAAAGTACAGTGAACAAAAAGCGATGGCTGCAGACTCTCATATGGGAAAGAACCACAGAACAGGTTATCGTGCCATGTTCTTTCTAGAGAGGGGTGCCTGCTACCTTTTTTTATTACCATAATCAGTACATGGATTACTGCCAGTGGCGACTGCATTACCGGATTCAAAATCGTTATTCCGTAACGGTGGCTATTGCCACCCAAAATATGATCTGTTTTGAGCTAATCTTAGAAAAGGCCACGGCCGGGAGAGGTTGCTACCGGAAGTGAAGCTGAGGACCCCAGGTGCTCGGATCATGAGAGAGGGTTGGTTTTGACACAAGATGTCGGCCACTTGTCTATCAATTCCCGTGTCATTTCTCTGGGGTGGTATTTCTCATCACTGGCGGTAAGCTTTGACTCAGGAGATATTTGTTTAGCTGCTAGCATTGATGTCAGTAGATGTAAATGATGTGCACCTTTTATATTTTGCACCTCTTCATTCCATCTATCATTTCTCATTTCATCTCCTCTTTTGTAATTTCCTCCTCGCTCTTGCCTACATCCTGGCTCTCCTTTGAATCTCAGCTTTTAGGTCACTTGCCTCTTTGGGCTGTAAGTGTCTTCATGGACTTGTTCCTCCTTATTGTTCCTCACTCATTTCTCTTTAATCTCCACCACGACCCCTGTGCACCAATTGCACTTTCTTCTCAGTTCCAAAGCCACTTTTTACCCAGTCTAGTCTTCACTCTTATTAATTATTTGCTCCTAAACAGTGGACTACTCTTCCGCTCTCGCTATTCCTTCTTCTATTTCACTCCACTTGTTCAGTTCGCAACTAAAGTCTCTCTTACTCTCCTCTACTGCCTAACGTAACTTATTTGTTTCACTCTGTTAATGAATTTTTATTGCGCTGTTTTGTTTGTGTACAGCGCTTTGGCTTAAAGTGCCTATCATTTGATGGGAATACTTTGCATATCAGGTGAGACATGAATATGGCCTTTCTGTGTAACTGGGCATAATGGAAGCTGTCCTTACTGTGACAACCGGCCATAAAAAGATAAACACCTTCATGCTACTAGTACCACTGATTCTATTTTTCCAGACTGTACCTTGGTGAAGAATCCAGAGCTTTTCGTGTGATTCCAGGGGGGGCTTCTTTACTCAGTTTAGCAGTCTCAATGGGAGTATATTCACTTTCTCATTCATAATTTGATTTTCCGGTCAGGTAACTCAGTAAGTTAGGCGCTACAATGGTGTTGTCTATAAAATGTGCATGATACCTATTTGAAGACCAACAGGACCAACTCACTATTTTGTCATTCCAAGGTAATAATTACCTCCCTTTCATTGGTAGCCGTAGCATCCGGCGCTCAGAGTGCTGTAAAATGGCAGAGCGAGCAGTAGCAACAGTTCCATGAAAGAAGGGCCATTCTCAGTGTACTAGCACTAAGTGGAACTTCCGTTCTACCCAGTACCATCCGTCAGCATAAACACAAGGAATAGTAAAAGGGTACAGAGCCAACCCACTTTTTCTAGTGATGCTTAAGGCTTTGATTATGTTTCAACAAACGAAAACGAAATATTTCAGCGATGCAGAAATCTGTCAAAGCACTTGAGATCTCCCTAAATACCTCCCTGCTAGAGTTCTTCAGTCTTCTAGCTCTAACTTTCAGCAAGTCAGGCGCTTCACCAAGCACAGAGTGGGGGGTAGATCTCTCTTTCTTTGGCAGGAGCCTCCCTCTGGAATGACCCTTCTGCCCCTCTCCGTCTTGAGCCGGATCTCCTTAAATTCTGGAAGCTTCTCAAGAGCTTCCTTTTCTCCTCCTCCTTCCCCCTCCGCTTACTCTACTAGTCCCACACACCTCTATGTCTGGTTGCCTGTATCCATCATTAGCCTTACTGGGAACAGTCTCCCCCTCACCCCTTACCAGCACTTGCCCTCGGGCACCCTTCCCCGACTAGCCTACTAAGCCTGGTCCACCCCCTCCCTCAGCTCAAGTTGACACCTAATCCTTTTCCTTGAGCAATTGCCCTCCCGGGCCTCCCTTAGCACTTTCCCGGCTCCCTGGCCCCCTCTCCCCTGCACTCCTCCCTCTTCCCCTCTCCCTGCACTACCTGTTATTGCACTTGCACAATCTCAATGTCACAAGGCCTAGTAGGACCGTTACTGTTATTTTCTCCTCTGTCCTCCTGCCACCCCCCACCCTTGTCTGTGGCACCTGGAAACATACCAATGTTCGATACATTAAATTAAATTCTATTAAATACATTAAATACACATATCTTAAGACTGCTCCATCCACAGGAAACAGTGAACACATGTGTGGCTATAGTGTGCATGTGGTATAGCATGGCTGCTCCAAGTTGAGTATGTATATCGTATATACATTTTGGGATTTGACATTTTCATCCTATCCCAAAATGTGACCCTACATTCATGAAAAAGGTGATGCAAGCTCGAATTATCTTAGAAAGATAACTAAGACACGTATGAACCAATAAAAATGGCGCGAGGGGGTCACCATGCATACACCAGGACAGATAGTAGACCTCCAAAGCAGCAGCATGTGTATGTTAGTCAAATTAAAAAGTGCATGCATGCATGTTAGAATGTATTGCAAGCTGTGTGTGCAAGATTTTGAATGTGTGTAGATGTCTTTATGTGTGAATGAGGCTGTGTGTATTAGACTGACTGTGTGTTTGTGTGTGTGTATGAGTGATGCATGCATGTATTTGGCAGAGGGGGCCTTTGGTGCCTGAGCCATTAACTTTATTTATAGTGCCAATGCCAGCTTCTATGTTGTTTGTGCAGCATCATCAAAGTGCAATACTTGGCAGTCAGGTATGGCTTAAGATTGCATCTTCCTGAAAATGATTTACAGTTATCGTACTGGCATACATTCAGAGCTTTCAAGTTTCCCAGTTCCATGCATGAGAACGTTATCCAGATCAATTTTTTCTTGAGCAATCTGTAGATTGTGGCTTCAGTTTCATTAAAGTGATTTCAGTCTAAAGTGAAGTAACACTGCCTTAATGATTGCATCGTATAACATCTGGAAGATTGTTGATGGCAAACTTGGGAAGGGTCAAGTGGCTGAGTGAGATGTTATTAGCACGGCCTTGAACTGAACCGAGATACATTCCTTTTGAAATGTACATTCTGTGTGATTGATAGGTATATGAAAGGAATCCTATACTTTCTACCTAAAAGCGTTCCGATGGAAATCGTAAGATACGAGCCAGGCTTACACCCATTGCATTCATTTATCATGTGGAAAAAGATTTTGCTGTGGAGAAAGTGTTTAGTAAACTCATCAGATAATCTTTATACTATAGCGGGCACGGACCCTTCTAACTTGTTCACTAACCAACTTAAAGCTAAGGTAGAGGCTTGTCTCACCAATTTGGGTGTCTCAGTTGAAATGCTGCAATCTAATCCACAAAAGGTAAAAATGATTCTAAAAAGTGATGATTGGCTACAGACTGCATGTACAGTATCGCTTTCAAGTAATTTCAATCAAGCATATTCATTATGGAAATGTTTTCCTGGTATGGAAGCTTACTTAGAAAAGTATCCTTGCAAAAGTTTACGAAATGTCTTTATGAGATTTAGAGTAAATGTGATGAGAACCAATAGTATTCTTAAAAGTTGGAAGTTGCTGACAGACCCATGGGTCTGGTGCAGATTTTGTAGGAAAGAGGGGATTGAGGAAACATTGCAGCACATTCTACTCACTTGTCCAGCTCTGCTCCAATATCGTATCTCATATTTTGCACAATTTGTACAGCATCTACACTGTGTAAATAGAGAATTACTGTGGTATCAAATGAGACATGGCCATAACACTGCACTCAGGATTAGAGTGACTGCCTTTTTAAAAATTGTTTGTGATTTATCTTAAATGTCGTCTTTGAAACTTTAAGAGTTTTGATTTTAGGTTTTTCTTGATTTGTCTAGTACTTTGCTTGTTTAATCACAAAATGTTGGTTAATTTGATTTGTCAATCTGTAATGTTCTTCTTGTATAGTAGTGTGTTGAATGGAATAATGTTTAGTACATATTCAATACTGTTTTATCTTGTAAATGTATCTTTTATTCTCTTGTTATAAAATGTATTTTGTAAAGGTTTAAATAAACCACATACAATTAAAAAAATGTAGAATTTTGCTGCTGTTTTATGTCTGTTTTACATGTTTTAAGTGTTTTATATATGAAATATTCATTTGAACTAATATACAAGTTAAAATTAAAATTAAATTTAAAATGTGATTTACAGTAATCACACTGGCATAGATTGTGGCTGCAGCTTCATGTAAGTGGTTTACAGTGATCGTACTGATAAAGATCCTGGTCACAACATAATGAAAGTGATTTACACTGACTATACTGTTATAGACTGACTGCAGCTTCAAGAAAGAGCTGAACTCTAACCAATCTGACATAGGTTCATGATGGGGATTTGTGGAAGTGAGTTACAGTGATGATCATGGCATAGATTGGCTGCAACATAAAAGAAACTTACATTGGGGCTGCTGGCGTACATTATGGGCGCAGCTTTGTGAAGTGATTATAATACTATGGTTCATGGGTGTAGCTACATGCGGGAGACTTACAGTGGTAATGCTTGCATTTGTTGTTGACACACCCATCATGGAAATATTGTAAAATGCTCCAGTGCAATTTTGGTGACATAACATCTACTGTATATTTTCATGTGTTACTCTAGAGAACCAATTCTAAATTATATGGATTTTTACACCATGTATCTCGGATTGTGCTGTAAAATGCATAATGAATCACCTTTATATTATTTAGGTCTTCCTTGCTATGCTCAATCACTGACGCTAATTCATAGGAAATGTTAATGCCCCTTCAAAGAAATATGTCCCTTCTGCCACTGACCTTGAATCATTAAAAACACCAGTGCCCCCTCAGGAGCCACCCGCCACCAAAAGCTTGTGCACTTAATCATTTTAATGTCTGCACAGCCGGCTGGTGAGGCCGAAACATGTCTGGGATTGCTTGTGATCTCGCACAGAAGGGATGTGCGGGCGGTCCCTTTTGGGGTGCGACCAAACCCGATTTGCATATGGTCATTCTTCTTTCTGTAATGGCTTGACAAGCAAAGAATGATGGTCTTGAGCGTTGCCCAGAGCAATGCCTGAGGTTACGATGAATTCTAAACCTTCCAGCCACCCCCCCTTTTGTTGTGCCAGTCCACCCCCCCTTGTTTTTGTGTTAAGTGTAAGATGTAAGGTTTGATTAAAAAACATACCTGCATCTTTCACCTAGTGCCGCATGCAGTGCGCCCCAGTGGCAGCATGTTGATCATGTGCATTGCACACACGCAGTGGCCCTTGCCAGCCATTGAATCAGTGGCATTTGAGGAGCTTGTGGGGCCCCCTCTGCAGGGCTGCATGGCTCCCTGAATTCTGTGTTACTCCACTGATAATGGGTGCAAAACCCTGCACCTGGGTCAGCATGTGTGTGCTATTCTGGGTGAAGCACATGACGTGGTTGATTTGGCCAAGGAGAAAATCTGATGGGCATCATCATAACAATGATCAAAGTCTGCAACTCCTGTTGGGCAAACTCTGCATACTGTGGTTGCCCATAACAGCAAGATTGTCCTATTGATTATCTTGCAAATGTGTAGGCACACAGTCCTCCTAAGCTCTCTAAAGCACCATATTGGTTCTATATAAATACAGGTAAGTAGGTCTCAACACATTGCTCACATATTTACTTGCCTGCCCATGTCATCAATCTCCTGTGTACACAGAATGACATTTCTGACTTTATTTGGGCAATATAAATAATAAAGTCACTTTTGTCTTATTTGTCAGTGAGAGTGGGGTCTCACTTTTTTAAAGGCTCCTTGGCCCATGCCCTGGTGACTAAACTAGTGCAAGAGACTTTTCCCTGCATGAATGAATTTTGCAAGTGGTGTTTTAGTGCAAATATATTTCCAAGCTGCATTACTCCACCTCAACTCCACTCCACTTGCAGGGAAAACCATAAAAATAATTCTTATGAAAGAATATTCTCCGGAACACCATTCTAAATTCTTAAAAGCGGGTACAAGTATAGTTAATCTTAGGAGACGGTGGACTATACCAAATGTTCTTGCATTCACACCTTCTCGCCTTTTTGCCAGTTGTGATTGTAGAGCAAATATTTGAAATGTTTTGAAAGTGGCAGGAAGTGCAATTTGCTAAGCAAAGTCCTTCAGCCATATGTAGCTGCTCCCGAATTGCAAACTACTGTATCCAGCATGTTTCTTGTAACTCCCTGTGATCCGCTTGGTTTCTGCCTGGTGTTTCCTCCTAAACCGCATCAATGGATCCAGCCCTCCAACCCCCAAATGAAGCAAGAAGGTGCTTTTCTAGGATTAGATCAAGAACAAGGATTGGGCCAAAAGACAGCTCTGTGGCTAAGGAGAACCTGGTGCCTGTAGTGCTTATTCCCAACACAAAGTATCAGATTTCAGAGCCACTGCGGAAAGAGTGGCCATCGCTGGTGGTATCCCATGTCTGTAGAGTGCCTTCCCAACCCGACGTGTCCTGGGCTAAGGCTCAGGAGAAACACGTTGGTCTTGGAAGCAAAACAATGCAGAGTACCACAGGTTCGCGTTCTGCTCCAAAAGATTCATTAATTAAGAGTGCAGAACTTTAGGAGATTCTCGGAAACATAAAGCCAATGTGTTTTTCTTGGAATCTCAATTTTGGGAGTGAGTTCTTCTTGGGAGAAGCTTTCTGAGAGTCTGCAATGGAAAACAAAGTGGGAAACTGTCTTAATGGCAGTGGAATCCTGTTTGGGGAAGCAGCATTGAGCTTGCCAGAAGTTTAGTCAGTCAAACCCAAGGCCCATGGTTAATTCAATATTTGTCCATTTGGCCAATGCAGTGGCATGGTCTATGTGTATGCTTTTCAAATCACTGCTAATAGTTGGCTTGTGCAGCAGAAACCAACCCCATAGACATTGTTCCCAATAAAACCAACTTAAAAAATAAAAAATAACCACTGTGGAACCAGAGCAGATGGCAAAATCGCAGAACACGCTGAATGGACGGCCCCTCCCCGTGTCTTTAAAAGATGTGTGTGTGCCTGCCTAGTCTGTGTGCTGAGGAGCAGTTTACCTTTCCTTAAACAAAGCGTTGTGTCAACAGCACAGCCAGGGCACAGACACTCATCTCCGGTGAGGGGCGTGGAAACGTCTGTTGATTGTGCTATAGTAACGATAAAGCACACACAGGCGTGCTCTTACGACCCACACCAACCCCTACCAACCGTTCACGAGACGTGCACGTGTATCAGCAGTCGATTTCACATACTAGCATATTAGTAATTGATCCAATTGTTTACACTTTAACGGTGGCTTCTCTGAATAGCCTGAACCAGGAAGTCCTTTGACTTCCAGTAATTGCAATCAGTGTTGGCGGCCAGGTTCCCCGGTTAGTCCCCTTAAGCGCAAACCTTTAAGACTCAGTGCAGGTGCAAAACATGGACAAACAATTTGAGGACAGTAAAGGGGTTTGCGAACAATTCAGCATAATGTTTAGACTCAGTATGCATATCTACCACTGTTTTGCTGTTCGATGGTTGAAAGTTTCATTAAAAAATGTAATTGGGGTTTTGTTAAAACGCTGTTGCAGAACAATTGTGCTGGCTTGATGAGTAAACATTGGAGAACGGCGAGCCTGGTGCGTATACTCTCTAAGAGCATTGTGCAGTCACAACAATACCAGGTGATATATTCAAGTATAGCCACTGATGGGCAGCCATATTTGAAGACATGATAAGGAAAAAGCCAACTGTGATGGGGATAAGAGCTTCTCTGGGCCCACCTGCTCTCTGAGTCCCCTGCCCTGTCTGGTTATCAACCACCCTCTTATAGTGCCCTGAAGTCTACAGAAAAGGATGGACTCACTCGCATCAGGAGCCAATGGACTCTCTCCCAGTACATGATATGAAAACTACATGAATCAGGGACACAGCTCTGAAACGTTTATCATGGAATCAGTTTTGCGCGGGACACGTTTAGTAGTGAGGAATGCTCACTCTGACATCTCCAAACATTGACGACAACAGGAACCAGGGCAATAATTAATAGCAAAGAGAACAACATTCCCCATTTCTGAGAAACCTGAGCAAAGTGTGATTTGGGGACCTTGTTTGCCAGTGAAGTGCAAACGTGATGGTTTGGTAGATCTGTCAGCATCAACATTTGTCTGAAACCTCCACTGGGTAGAATGTAGATGGATTAAACAAGAAAGACAAACAGTTTATCAGAAGAAGAAACCATGGAGCAAAGAGAAGAAAACATACAGAGCAAAGTTGAGCTGAAAGTAGAAGGACAACAGAACAATTCCGAGATACATGGCAAAGACAAACCGAAATAATGTGAGTGAGCATACGAGGGAAAAGGATAGGGTGACCAGAGTGTCAAAGCAAAAAAACGGGATGGGCAACAACATAAAAGAAGGACTACCCTAGTCACACCTCATCGCCCCCGCCCTCCTCAATCCACCTCAGTCCCTCTCTAAACACTTGCGTATGGGCGGGATACAAATAAACTATCATCTCATATCATATCACTACAACCACCTCTCCCCTTAACTAGCCCACCAGCAACCCACCCCCACGCCCCATTCCACAGTATTTCCAGCACTGTTCATATGCTTTGCTATGCGTTCATTACTCATCCAGTCTCTGTGGTGCAAGCAGTTGATCCATGTGTCTGGGCCTTCAAATGTTGGTGCTTCAAGTCTTACCCGAGAAGGCAACATTCCAGAAGTGTAATAATAATGTTCATTCAAAATAATTGTTGGCAGATTCCTACAACTCGGGTGGGTTTCCTAACATAATAACTGGTTGCACCCACTAAGTTCCCAATTCTGGGGCAGTCCCAACAAAACTGGAACTTTTGTTCACCCTAGAAAAGGTGTGTTTACATTTTTAATACAAGTTTAAAAAGTAGCTTACTGTACACACGACAGAAAAGCAAAGAACAGGTCCCAGAGTAGAAAGAGTGAGAGACAGGAAAGCATGGTATGATTCGAAGGGAGTAAACAAATCCTAGTGGGTGAAAAGAAAGGGAAAGTTCAGGACTGTGGAATTACGTTTTTCAGAATTAATTGATAACACAGAAACGGGTACACTAAAGTAATGGCGTGAATTAGAAGTACTTTACTGTATGTAAAACACCTAAAACAGTTAAGAGAATGCACGAGCATGGTTTTTGTGTAATCTTTATTGGCATTTGTTTTCAATTCACCTTGCACAATCAGAACTAGCATTTGGCTGTCACGATATAAGAGTACATGCTGTCGGGGGATCTGGGAGGCATTTTCTAGTTCTCTATATATCTGGCACAGTGACCATGTTTGATGACCACTTTATATTATGGGCAAATGGGCGAATTTCCTGTGCTTCGTTATGTGTTATAATAGAACACTTATTATTTTGTGACTAGGTATAAGGCTACTGCAAGGTTGGTTTTCTAACTCACATGAAATCTGGAGCTCCCCTGGCTAGTAAATATTCTGGGAAAAACGGATCTTAGTTTGTTGTAAGGTCAATTCCTTGTGTATATACTTACATAATGAAATATGGCCGAGAGTGAACATTTCTCTGGTGTGTGCAGTAGTCTGTTCATCATTGTGCGATACAGGTCTAGAGGTGATAAAGGTATGGCCACTTAAGGGAGACATACAAAAGACGGTTAGGCTAAACATATAGACATTTTAAAGTCTGCAATGCCAAAAGATAGAAAGGGTCCATATACAAGCATTTTAAGGTCGACATACATATTTGGATACACGATGTAAATTAGGGAATGTGAACGGGGTGAATGCACATTAAAATGGGATATAAAAGCAGGACAATCTGAATGAAAAGGAACAATGAAATAGAAGTGTGTATTTCGGCGTTTTCCACTTTATCTTGGGCTGCATGGGAAAAGGAATGGAAGGCCCTGGCAAAAGGGGTATGGGGTGAATACCCCATATTTGCACTTCTCAATCTTTTAAACATACAGTGTTCCACTGTCAAATTTCAACACGTTTTTCATTTTAAAAGAGGCCTGTCGACCTTTCTAGAAAGTCAACATTTCACTATTTATATACATGGGGATATGTTGTTGTACATCAAAAGACACACATGGCATGTCGACCTTTGTACCCGGTCGGCCTTTTACTGTCAATCTTTCAACATGGGGATACCTTTATGTAGATCAAAAGACACAACTGTGATGTGAATGTTATGTATGCATGCTCAGATGTTTACAGAGAATACAATATAAGGGGATTTTTAAATGGGTTTGAAGGATGCAAAGACATGGGTAGGGTATTGCAATATTCCAGGTTGTAAGACGGAATATGTAGGGGGTGGGTAGTCGAACAAAAGAGTATTCATTTATTTTGCCAATGATTGTCAGGAAGGAACATATGTCATGTCTGATGACAATGAGTTCTAGAGTGTGGGAGCATAGTCTGAGGACCCCTGTCTCCTGGTCTTTCCTTTGCATTTATTTTGGCCATCCAACAATATTGCATTGGAGGTGCAGGTAGCATGAGAGGTGTCGCTTCTCCCTCTGGTCATGTGGTCTGTTGGTGCGGAGGGCTTTGAGGAGGATGAACAATGATTTGCATTGCATGTGAGCATAGAAGACGATTTAGTTGAAGTCCATTGGTGTGGAGGTGATGTAGTGAAATGTTCACTAATTGAAGATGATGTGTGCTGAAGTATGGAATAACACCTGGAGAGGGCAAGCAGTGGAATAAAAGTTGATTTGGTGGAGGAAGGGTTTGAATATCTGAAGGAGTCTATGGTTGTGTCAAGCCATCCGTCCTTTCCTGCTGATATGTTCTTTGAATATATGCCTGGTTCTATGTTAATGTTAAACGTATTTGTACTGCACACCGTCAACACCAAAGTGGTCCCCAGGTGCTGTGGCGGATATGAAAAGCAGGTGTGGAGGGTTTTTAGGGTGTTGTGGGAATAGGATAGGAGAGTGATAGCTCTGATGTCCTGTTGGCAGCTTCAGTTCGGTTTGCACTTTCCGCTGAGCTTCAGTGCGGTTATCAGGTCGATGTGAGTTTCCATGTGCTGTTGATACAGGTCATGTGTTGTTTGTCTGTTTTTGCAGTGTGGTGAAGTGCGTGCGGATTGCTGTGCAGGGCAGTGGTTGTGTGGGTTTCTGTGTGAGAGCTGTATGGGGAAAGTTGAGGTGTTATAGTTGGGTGAGTGGTTTTTTGTTGTTTTCTTTTTCTTCTTACCTCTTAGTTGTTCATTGCTCCACATTTTTGGTTAACCTGAGTGTTTGGTATTGTAGTTTGTCCTGTGTGGTTGGTCCTGACCTACCCGTGTTTCCTCTGTGGACTAGCGGTATGTGGACATGGCGTCCCCCGCCCACCCTCCTGGTCCCTCCCTGCTCATTCCCATGTGAGGTCCTGACCTACCTATGTTTCCTCTGTGGGCCAGAGTATGTGGTAATGGCATCCTCGCCCCGCCCTCCGGTTAGGGAATATAAAATTAGGGAGGATGGGTTCCCTCTCTGGGATTCTCTTCCCACTGCGTATAAGCTTCCTGGTTGTTTCCTTCTGGTTCTGGAGTCGCGAGCCACGTTTTGAGTAGTTTTCTGAATTGAAGATGATCCCTTGTGTTACGTATGTTTTTTGGTAGCTCATTCAAGGTTATTGGTGCCAGGTGAGAGAAAGAGGAGCCTCCGAATTTTCTTTTGTTGTACGTTTTCTGGTTCTAGGCATATGTTGTTGCTTGATCTGAGTGGTCTTGTCGGGTGTTAGATTTTTAATTTCTCTTGTAGGAGCTCCGCTCCTTGGCCAGGGATTGCTCTGTGTGTTATGCACATTGATTTAAACTTTATTTGCTGCTTTATTGGTAGCCAGTCTAGCATTTTCAGTGCTGAGGTAATGTGTTCTCTCTGTGGTAGTTTGAGCAGGAGTCTGGCTGGAGCATTTTGGATGTGCTGGAGATTCTTCAACAGTCGTTCGGGCATTCCTGGGTATGGGCTGTTGGCATAGTCTACTCTGGACTTAATGAGAGCCATGATGGGGAACGTTTTGTGGGTGAACAAGAGGAATGGTAGGATCCTTTTTACCGTGTGTAGGAGGAAGAAACATTTCTTGATTATAGCGTTTACTTGTGGCTCAAGTGTTAGTTCATTCTCCATCAAACCTGCCAGGTTCTTTACTATCTTTGATGGAGCTGCCGCTCTACCAAGTTCCGTCGGCTATGGAATGTAGGGACTGTTTTCTCTGCTTTTAGATATGATCATTATTTCTGTTTTGCCCGGGTTGAGTTTGAGGTTGTTTGAGTTCATTCAGCCATAGAGTTCTTGTAGGCAGCCTTCCAGCGTTGTGTTTTCTTCCAGTGTGTCTTGTATTTTGTAGATTATTTGTGTGTCGTCAGCGTAGTTGTAGCATGTGAGGCCGTGTCTTTTAATGAGCTTGATTAGTGGAGCCAGGTATATGTTGAAAAGCAATGGGAAAAAAGATGATCCTTGTGGTACTCCAGAGGTGGATTCTCTTGAGGTGGATTTGAAAGGTTTGATCCATATGGTTTCTGTTCTGTTTGTTTGGAAGGATTTAATCCATATTAAGGCTAGGTCGGTGATTCCTATTTCTTCCAATCTCCTGATGAGCATGTCGTGGTTGACTGTGTCAAATGCTGCAGAGAGATCCAGAAGTATTAGAGCTGTGCTTTTGTCTGAGTCTGCATTCGCCTTTAGATTGTCCCAGATCGAAAGCAGTGCCATTTCCGTTCCTCGCATCGGTCTGAAGCCAACTTGTGCCTAATCCAATAGTAGGTGTTTTTCAATGAATTCTTGTGTTGTTCTATAGACGTATGTTTTTAGTAGTTCTGCTGGGTGCGGGATGTTGGACACGCGTCTGTAGTTGGAGAAGTCCTCCATGTTGCATGGGGGGTCCTTGAGGGGCCGCTTGATGTATGCTGATTTGAGGGATTGTGGTACTTTCTCTATTGAAATTGATTGGTTGAAAAGGTTTCTGTAGTATAGTATTCCATGGGTGTTCCTTGTGCAAGGATTGATCTGTGCATGTCTGGGAGGGGGGGATTGGATGCACGGAGGAGCCTGCTTTGTTGCTATTGTTTACCAGCTTGATGAATGTCTCCGCTGATATTTGGGGGAAGCTTCAGAGTTTGTTTTGGTGATCCTTGTATGGGTGGGTGGGTCGCATGCTGAGGTTGCTTGGTCTGCTTTGTATGATCTGTTGGATAGTGCTGATATTGTTTTCGAAGTGGTCTGTGAGGTCTTTGCATAGTTTCAGTGTGTTGTTGCAGCCAGGCGGGTTTCTTATTTCGTTTATGATTTTAAACAGTTCTTTTTGGGTGTTGGGAGCTTTGGTGATTCTGTTGTCAAAGTATTTCTTTTTTGCCTTTTGGATTTCCTTTTTGTAGGAGTGAATTTGTTGTTGGAATTGAAATTTCTTGGCCCGGTCGTTTTTATTCCTCCATTATAGTTCAAGCTTCCTGTTTTCTCTTTTCATGTCACTGACTAGTGGGGTAAACCATTATGCGGTTGCTCTTTTGCGTGATGCATTAAAAGGTTTTCCTTGGAGATCTTGTGTATTGTTTTGGTGATCCATTTGTGAAGTATTTCTGTTTTTTGTCAAGGTCGGCTTCATCCATTGTTGTTGCCAGGGGTTTGTTGATTTCCAGTAATTCAATTAGGTTGATATTTTTTATGGTTCTCCAGTTACTTTTCATGATAGTTGGCAGTTTGTCTGTTTGGTTGTTGGTGTAGCCAGTGTGATCACGAAGGGGATGTTGAAGTGGTCTCTACAGAGGATCTGCATTGGTGGTGCCGTGGTAATGAGGTTTTTGTTGGCAAAGATTGCGTCTAGTGTGTGTTCTTCCATGTGAGTTGCTCCCTTGACTAGTTGATGTAGTTTCATTTTCTCCAGTTGTTTGGCTAGTGATTTTTGAATGTTTATGGTTTCTTCGTTAAACTAGATGTTGAAGTCACCAAGGATTATCAGGTGTTCTTGTTCAATGGCTAGGTTGGTGATTGCTTTCATGAATTAATTTGAGGTTTATCTTGGGGTCCCTTGATAGGCAAATGATTAGGGATTGATGGTTTTAAATTCTCAATTGGTCTTCTGTTTGAATTTTCAGGTGTTCCTTGTATGCTATTGCCAGTCCTCCTTCCCTTTTGTTTTTCCTGTTTACTTGTGCACACTTGAAGTTGTCAGGGAGTCAGTTATGGACTGTGATTTTGTAATTGTCATCTAGCCATGTTTCAGTTATGAATAAGATGTCGATACCTCCGTCGCTCAGCTGGTCATAGATCTCGGTGGCATGCTTGTCTTGCGGATGTTCAGTTGGAGTGCTTCTGTTTTGTTGTTGCAGATTGGTTGGGGTCTCGGAGAGGCTGCTTCATCAGTGAGGTGGTCAGTTAGATTGATAGTTGGGTTGATGAGTTTTGCAGCTTCACCATCTTTTGTGTTTTGATGTGGTTGTTGACGGTGCCCTTGTGTTTTTGTGATATATGGAGTCAGGGCGTTGGTATCGTATCTTTCTCTTCTTGTGTCCTCTCTTCTTTTTTTGCACGGTTCCAATAGGGTCTCAGCATGTCCTGACATGTCAGTGGCATTGTAGTGTCGAGGTTCTGTGGTTGTTGCGAGGTACGGTGTAAAGTATAGGGATTTTTCTCTTATGATGTTTGTTCTGTTGGTTGTTTTGCTTGTTGGGGTGTGTTCTGTGTTCTTGGCAGCTTTTACTGGAGGAGGGTTAGGGTGTGGATTCTCTTTGGCAGTTTCCAATTCTGTGTCGGGGCCTTTTGTGGTCCTTGATAGTCAGATGGTTTGGGTACTGAGGTTACAGGGGCAGTAGCTCACAGGTAGGGCCTTGCGTTTGGATGATATTGAGGTTTATCCTCTTGCATTGTGATAACTGGATGCCCTCTAAGGGTGGCTGTCTACTTAGTGGGTTAGGTTCAGGTGCTCCTCTATCTATGGGTGGACTGTCTAGGAGGAGTAATACACGTTGGAAGGGGAAGCGGAGTTGGGTATGGGAGGTCGACTACGGGTTCCCGGTTACTTGTGCAGTGATCTGGGCATAGTTACAAGCTTTTGGTGATTGCTGGGTGTTCCTGGGTAACGGGAGGGCCTAGGATTCAGTGATGGCAGGCAGTGATAGAACACACCCGGACTTGAGACACCCAGACAGTGGGAGAAGGCCCAGGCTCCACAATATGGCAGACAGCGATAAAATACACCTAGATTTGAAATACCTAGCAGATTTGAGAACGTGCATACGTTTCACCAGGTGGTTGACAATGAGATAATACACTTAGGTTTTGCAGTCCTAGATAGTGGAGAAAGGTCTAGGTTTCACAAAATATGGCAGACAGTGATACAATTACACCGAGATCTGAGATTCCTAGATAGTGGGAGAAAGGCCTAGGTTTCACAAAATGGCAGGCAATCAAAAATACACCTAGATTTGAGATATCTAGTTAGTGTGAATAAATGCCTATGCTTCATCAGGTGGGTGACAATGAGATAATAAGCTTAGGTTTTGGAGTCCTAGATAGTGGGAGAAGGGGCTATGTTTCACAAAAAGGCAGGCAGTGATAAAATTACACCCAGATTTGAGATTCCTAGATAGTGGGAGAAAGGCCTAGGTTTCACCATACAATAGATACTTCAATATAAGCATGTAAGTTGTGTTCACACTGGATTCCCCAGAGTGTGTCCTAGGTGTGTATATTTAGTGGTTAGATTACTTATTGTAGGAGGTGGTAGCAGTTACTACCAGTAGTTCTCCCTACCTTGTCTGTTGACGCAGGTTGACGGATGTCCTCTTTTGGCACATATGGATACTGTCTGAAGGCGCTTATGCTGTTTGCGGGTCGGGGTGTGAGCGGGGACCTTATTGGCAGCTGCATTGGGAATAGGTGGGCTTGCCACTGCATTCAGGTGTAGGTGGCATGCAGTGCTTTACCTGTTGCTTGGTCTCGGCGTGATGTGGCATCCGGGTAGATGGGCGAGATGTACGGTAGGGTTATCAGGTATGAAATAATATGTGGATGGGGTTTGGCATTAGGTTTTTGATGGCAGGGATTGGCGATTATACTTTTAGTGGTTGGCAACCTTCTTCCCCTGCAGACACCTCCTGGGGTTGCCGGTAGGGTCTGCCCTTTGCCTTGGGGCCCTAAGCCACAGGGGCTTCAATGGGCAGAGGGCTGCCCTATCACTATGACACTTATGGTAACCGTTGGCCAATCAGTGGAGGAGGGAGGGACGGGAGGCGGTATAACAAGCAGGAAACACACAGGCTACAACCCGGTGTGAATTGGTCAGCGCGCAGAGGCTGGGGACAAAATTTGCTTTTTAAAAGTCCAAAGTGGGGGAAACACTAAAGGGGCGATACTCACCTGCACCAGGGACCTAAATGGTGTGGTGGGTGTCGCAGATGGATATTGAACACTTTTGTGTGGTTCACATGGAACTTGGCCAGTCCGGGGAGGAGGGAGGAATGGGAGGAAGGATAACAAGCAGGAAATGCACAGAATACAACCCATTTCGAACGGGTGAGTGTGCCGAGGCTGAGGGACCAAATTTACTTTTTGAAAGCCCAAAATGGGGGGAACACTATAGGGGCGACACTCACCTGCACCAGGGACCTAAATGGTGCGGTGGGTGTCGCAGATGGATATTAAACACTCACGTGTGGTTCACACAGAGGTTGGCAATTAGGGAAAGAGGAAGGGATGGGAGGCGGGTTAACGAGCAGGAAACACAAAGGCTACGACCCGGTGCGAACAGATGAGCGTGCAGAGGCTGGGGACAAAAGATACTTTTAAAAGCCCAAAATGGGGGGGGAACACTATAGAGGTGACACTCACCTGCTCCAGGGACCCAAATGGTGCGGTGGTTGTCGCAGATGGATATTAGACACTCTTGTGTGGTTCACACAGAGATTACCAATCAGGTGAGGAGGGAGGGATGGGAGGCGGGATAACAAGCAGGAAACACACAGGCTGTGACCCAGTTTGAACGGGTGTGCACACCGAGGCTTGGGGACAAAATGTACTGTTTAAAAGCCAAAAATGGGGGTAACACTATATGGGCAACACTCACCTGCACCAGGGACCTAAATGGTGTGGTGGGTGTCTCAGGTGGATATTAAACACTCTTGTGTTGTTCCCACAGAGCTTGGCCAATCGGGGAGGAGGGAGGGATGGGAGGCAGGATAACAAGCAGGAAACACACGGGCTACCTCCCGGTGCAAATGGGTGAGCGCGCCAAGGCTAGGGGACAAAATGTACTTTTTAAATGTCCAAAATGGGGGGAACACTATAGGGTTGGCACTCACCTGTACCAGGGACCTAAATGGTGCGGTGGGTATCGCAGATGGACATTAAACACTCTTGTGTGGTTCACACAGAGCTTGCCAATCAGTGGAGGACAGAGTGATGGCAGGATAACAAGCAGGAAAAACACAGGCTATGACCTGGAGCGAACAGGTGAGTGCACCATGGCTGGGGGACAAAGTGAAGCGCTTTGAAACACATTGTGTATAGTCGCTATATAAATAAACTATCATATCATATCATATCACTGTTTAGAAGCCCAAAATGGGGTAACACTATAGTGGCTACACTCACCAGAACCAGATACCTAAAATATTGAAGACTAGGGGATTTGGCAATGAGAGAAAGGTTGAAGGGGACCTGTTCAAGAGGCATGTTAGAGAACCACTCATTATTTAGAGTCTGAGGTTGACTCCATTGATTAGGATGGATTCAGTTTTTGACGCATTCAAATTGATGTATGCTGTTGACATCATTGGCCTAAAGGAAGTCCTGGCTGGAGCTCGGACATCTGGTGTCACCGGTCAATGACATTTTGAGGTAGCGCTAAGTGTTGTTTGCATAGTGATATTAATTTTTGTTGTAGGATCAAAAAGGTGTGTTGGGAGAACCACAACTTTTATGAATGTCTATCAAAATGTGTAATTGATATAATAGAGTTCGTTTTTTCAATGAAACACACTTTCTAAAAGTCTATACATGTTTCATGCTACAAAGTGCTTCCTCTGGACTTCAAATTTCATAAACTAATTTTTAACTCCATAATATACATATATGTTTTCCCTAACGTTAGACCCCATTCAGTGTAGAGTTTTCTTAACAATATAAAATACAATTAACCTATGTGTGTAAGGCAAGATACACCTTCTGTCTCAGTGTTTGCCATTAAAAAACAGAACAAGGTGTTTTCGTGATTCAATGATATGCCTTACAGTGTTGATTGTGCCCATAAAGAATGGGCTAATATTTGCTTATTATTCTATGCAGTATAAGATAGCAGGTTGTGGAAGTGGATTGGTGCAAAACTGACCAACCTAGAAGAGGACATGTGGAGGTGCAGTTTGCTCTATGAGGATTTGGATGTGTATGTCCAGTAAATTTGTACTCAGGATGTCAGGGAATAACTGTTAACTACTCATGATAAACTGAAAACAAAGTTGTAATACAGACTTGATCACCAACATGTCTCTCATGCATGCCAACAATATCTTCCTTTGCGACTTCAACATCCCTGTCAACCAAGCAACCAAGTCAATGAAGGAAGATCTCCACTACGTACTCAACACACTGAATCTCACACAGCACACGAAAGACCCAACTCATAGGAAAGGTAATATCCTCAACCTCATAATCGCCACTCTGCCCACCCTCCATAACAGCTCTTCTTTCCCGCTCGACTGGTTGGATCAGCTGGCAATCCGCATTGAGATGAGTCACACCACACCTCTCGAGCAAACTCATTGCAAACAAAGCAATCAAATCTTCTGATCCTTCAAGAACTTTCCAGTGGAAGCTCTCATGGAAGACCACAGCAAATTCCACCTCACATGGGCTGATCTACCTGTGACGAATCGGGACTGCAACTCGCTTCCCCAAGCATGCAACACCATCCTCACAAACAACATCAACTGCCATGCCCCAGTGAAACGGTGCACCCTTAAGCCTAAACCTTCCACACCTTGGTAGACTCAAAAACAAAACCTCAACAAACGAACAATCAAAAAACAAGAAAAGAATTGGTGAAAATCCTGCAGCGCATTTAACCTCGCCCTGCTCAAGGAGCTCTGAGCTACACACAGGCGATTGATCAACACTGCCAAGGCCAACTACTACTAAAACACCATTGACAAGGCAAACAATGAAAGCAGAGCCCTCTTCAAAGCCATCACGCACTGCATCAATCCTCTGCCTGACCCACCCATAGCACACACCATCACAAAACCCACCACCATCAACTGGTTTTCGTCAACAAGATCAATATGATCCACCAACACATAGACACCAAAGCCACAACTGACATCACACTACACATCCCATCTTGCAAAACCACAATTACCTGGACCACTTACGGGACATTAACTATTAAAGGCCTTACTGCCACCTTAGCATCTCTGAAGTCCACATCGTATACAGATGATATCTTCCCTGCCTCTGAATTCAAGACCCTTCCAACTGAAGCACTCCTCCCTTACCTGACAATCATCAACAGCTCCCTAACTCAAGGCACCTTCCCCTCGACCCTCAAGACTGGACAAATTACTGCCCCATCACCCATCTTCCCTTCCTAGATAAGATCCTTGAGAAAGCAGTAGCTATGCAACTCCTCCAACGCATTAAAGCCAATAACCTCTTTCAGTCCTACCAATCTGGCTTCAGGCCAAGATGGAGCACAGAAACAGCTACCATCAAGGTGATTGAGGTTACCCATAAAACATCGATGTTGGCCATCCTTGTCTTCTAGTTCTCCTTGACCTCTCAGCAGCATTTAACACAGTACACCCCAAGACACTCACTGACAATCTACATCATTGCATGTGGGTCAGCGACTGTCCTCAGCTGGTTCAAATCAATTCCTCCGGATCACCAACTCTACCCATCTCCTGTGCAGTCCCTCTAGGATCCATCCTGTGTCCCGTGATTCTCAATCATTACATAGAACTGCTCTGAACTCTCCACGCTCTACACAACATCCACATTCCCCAATATGCAGAGGACACACAGATCTACCTCAAGATATCCTACATTGAAGACAACCACATTCTCAAGACCTATCTCACATTGGTTGAGTCCTGGATGTCCAGTGCTTACCTGAAGCTCAAACCCTACAACACTGAATTCCTATTTCTTTTTAAATGCTATTCTGATATGGTTAAGCAAGTCAACCTTACACAAGTACATACAGTTTATGAGAACAATCAATAGCTAAAATCCACAGTTAATATGAAAAATAAAATTAAAATAAATATTTCCACATTGTCCCACTAACATCCATAAAGACCATTTCCAATCTTAAAATCAGCAATTATTTCACTATTACATTACTCATGCATGAATGTTTTTTTGTGATTATCAAAACCTTTGCATATACTAATAATTCTTCTCAATTAATAAGTTAAATATAGTGCTAAGATAAAATTACAAAATAGAGAAGTGAGAAAATCCATCCTACCAAGAGCTCAAATTTATAGAAATACCGAATTCATATTGCTGACCAACAACACTGAACACTCTGACATCCATACCTGACTCTCTGCTATGAACCTTGAGGGCTTCACACCCCCGCTGGGCACCTGTGCCAAGTTCCCTCGGGTTCTACATCGACAAACACCTCACATTCAAAGAGTAGTTAGCAAGGAAGACACAAACGGCCTGGTACCAGGTTTCTCTCCTGAGGAGAATCAAAGCCCTTCATCCCAGAAAACAACTTCAGATCTGCTGGCCAGGACACCAGTAAACTCGTAATGAGTTCCATAGACTTAGGACAAGGAAACTTGCATCTCACGTTTTTTAACTTATACCCACTGCTTACGTTACACTGGTTTCCTCTTTTGGATGGACTAGGCAATGTCCCTTTTTTGGAAGGTGATTTCTTTTTTTGTGGGCTCTGTGTTTGGCTCATTTAAATGTTGGGACACACTTGTACCTCTCTGCTGCACTCACCCCTGCCCACTCGTAACCCTGCTGCACTCTCTTCCCAGACCATGTTTGTTTTTTGCTGTGCTTCTTTTGGCTTCCATATGCCCCTTCTCTTTCTGCATGTACTGACGTGCCCACTGCTAATCCCACTCGGGCTGTTTTCCATTACTGCAACAGACTACCTACCTCACGCATCCGAGGCATGCCATGCACCATTTTCAGAGGATGTGTTCGCTCTTCAGCCTGGATTTGGTCTCATTTGAACAGGGGGGCTTCCCCACCCCCGTTCCACCCAGCTGTTCCTTCACAGCCCTTCTGCCCAATCTTGCCAGTAGACTTTCCACAAGTTACTTTCTGTTAAAAATAGCTGTGGCACAAAAGGGTGATGCAAAAAATAACATTATTTTGAAAATGATATGGCAAATATTATCACTTACTAGCCCTGCACTGATGTGTTTAGACCATAGGTGCCCACAGAACATGCCATATAGAGGGGCTCTGCTCTTGTGTTATCTGATCTGAAGAGGCCCTCTAAGATAAGGAACACCTTTTCATGTGTGATAGTTGCGCATCACTTCCTGCTCACTGTGCACCATCCCGTTTCCGTTTCTTCCACCTTCTTGCTCCACTCCATTGGAACTCCCTTCCTCTCCCTATCCGCTCCATCACCTCATACTCCTCCTTCCGCACTTCTCTAAAATCCCTCCTTCTCCTATCTCCTTCCTGACAGTTCTCTTTTGCCTTCTGACAACTGTCCTATCCAGCACATGTTTACTCTATGATATCTTGTAAATTGTTCCGTATACTGTTATCTGTCACATGATTCATGAGTTATATTTACTTGCTCGCAATGTTTGTAATGTTACCTGTTGTTTCATGTAAAGCACTTTGGTTAAAAGCGCTATGTAAAATTCAATAAATACAAAAATAAATGAGGTATATTATCACAATTAACACTAGACAATAAGAATTTCTTTTTTACTTCCTCAAATCAAATCATTTTATTCTCAACTTCTAAATGTAGTAAATGTAAAACACCTGAAGCTTAAAATTTTATCTTGAGCCTTTTGTATATGAGAGCATTAAAATGCCTCCATTTCTAATCTCTCCGATCATTGCAGCAATAAAAGGCTTGTGGTGTTGTTACCAAATGACACATCATTCAACAGCAGGAGAGTCTACACGAGTGAAGATGAAGCCTGGAAGTCATACTTGGAGAATCCCCTGACAGCAGCAACAAAGGCCATGATGAGCATCAACGGCGACGAAGACAGTGCTGCAGCTCTGGGACTGTTGTACGATTATTATAAGGTACCTTGTTTTGCTACTACGCCTGCTGCTTATTTATCAATTTAACATTATGATACAACTAATTTCCATTAAAGCTAGCGGCTGTAGACTTCTTTTATGAACATCACAATTACCTACGAGTGGCTAGGAAAAGGTTCTGTCCCATTGCATCTCCGGACCCGAGCTCATTTTAGGGGCCTAGTCATAAATAATTTTCTATGCGTATCTCTGACTTACCCATGACCTATTCCTGGAGAGGATAATTAATTCGCAAAAGAAGTTACCCTGTCACATTACTGACTATTAATATTACTCATAGTAAATTCTAAGTCAGTTACATAGTTTAGTAGCATGGGGTCCTTCAGACCAGATCTCACAAGCAAGGGGCCTTTCTGGCTAGGTTTCTCAAGTATGCCATTAGATGTTCACCTTTGCCCATTTCCAATGAATCATTAAGCTGTCATTGGATCTTACAGTCCACCTTTTTCCTTAGGATTCTGAGTGCCACACTCACACTCTGCCTCTTCAGTCTTTATCGTTCTCAATGTAGCATATTTGTCCATCAAATCCTAATGCCAGTTGTCTGGGACATGTGGTGGTAACCTTATGCTCTTGAGATGATTAGGACTACAAGGCCCATCTGCCAAGCTAGGATAGTCAATGGTAATGGATCATGAGAGTTGTAGTCCAAAACATCGGGAGAGCAACAGGTAGAATGGTCTATAAAGGGTATAAAGGTTTGACAAAGCACCGCTTGGCATGGCATGGTTTTTTCTATGAATCCAATTTCGACTAGTCCTTTACTATCTAGATTGTGCTTAGTTCTCCTTTAGTAAATTTTCTTTTTCCAAAGGTGAAAAGAGAGATCAATGGTAAATGTGTCCATCAGCTAAATAATGTATAAACGTACAGCCAGCTGATTTAGAAGATTACAGATCAGGTTTGAAGGCCAGAAGAGGCTCGTTAGCTTAAATCAGACTACCACCATGTGTTACTTTTGACACACACACAACTCACGCTGTACAAATACACGTATTTGACTTTAAGCTGTGTTGGCTATTTGGGATTCCTGTAAATATGCATTTTGATCATATTTTCAGTTGCAACAATTTTCTAAACAATTATACAATATGATTAAGCAGCCATTTGGTATCCTTTTTGGGGTGCAGAATACATCAGAGACATGTGGTACTCATAAGCACAATACTACGCAGACACCCATTCATTTGCGTTATTTGCATTGCGCTGAAATCTGAGAACTTGGTTAGTAATTTTCAAAAGAATTTTCAAAAGACGACATTTGGAGTCTTCTAGATTTTGGAAGTGACATTGCTTGAAGTTCAATGTGTTTCACACTAAATATACTTCTAGCAACTTCTCCAGGTGATGCTCCTGCTGACTGGGCAAGGTCCAATACCCAGAAGGCACGTTTAGCTCCTGCTTAATAACTCTTTACTGCGATGGCTGTAGCAATACCTCTGTTTTCTGCTCGTATTCATGTGTTAGGACGGTTTAGAGGAAACCAATTTTTATTTTGTATTGTAAATGAACAGCTTTTAAGTATGTGATTTGTTTGATTAATCAGATACGGTTGATTTTATTGTCGTTTTTTAGAATGCCAAACTTGCCAGATCTTTTTCATGGCAAAACCTCACTACTCCACGTCTACCATAAATGTCCATATACATCTAACAATGACAATAATAACAATAATTAATGGAGTCGAAACCCTGAGGCCTACGGGTTAGTGGCGCTAGAGAAAAGAACAGATAGATAATTATGATGATAATTATAATGTTGACTATTTATATAGTGCATAGCACAAATTAAATTGTATCTTGGCATGTAATAGGTGCTGTTTATACTTTGGTACTCAATTTACCATCCTCGGAATGATAACGGGCTGACTGAATTCAAATGTGCGAATGCCAGGTTCACACAGATGCCATATGCGAGTGTTTCCCCGACTGTGCTATCTTACAGGCACATACTTATTCGGGAGGTCAAGAGCAGGGGGACATGGATAGAGTTGGCAGGGTGCAGATTCTATATTGAAGATCGAGGGCTGTTGGAGTTTGGCCAGAATGGGGAGGCAAGGCTTCTTTGACATTAGTCGCCCTTCCACGGTGCCCATCTGAAACACTCATCTTTCAAACTTCTTTTCAATGGTCCAGTTTTCCGGAGTCTTCTGAAGAGCAGGTATGAGAAGTTTCTAGAACACCCCTTATTTCTAGGAATCTGGCATCTTGCTTTTGCTGCTTGAACAAAAGTGGTTATGCTGCATTAGAAACAAGTGATCGCTCCACTTTCAGATGAAAACACGTTGCTTACACTCTACGCTTTTACGAGGTTGCTCCATTTTCTCTAAGACACAGCATCTGCATGAAACCTCTGGTCCCCCGGAGACTTTGAAACACTTTCGTCAAGGAGCACAACATCAGCACATCAGGGGAGATACTTTTCTTGCACCTGTTTTTGTGAAAGCTATTCCTTTAGTGAATCATTTCACAAAGCTACCAATGACGTCTCGAGCGCCACCTGCAGATCAGGGCAGCTCATGGGCGCATGTTCAGGTTGATGGAAATCGTGCTCTTGTTAGGAAGGGGCAGATGCTCTCTCCATTCCATGCGTGGTAGAGTATGCACCCTTGCTTGTGGTTCCAAATAGACACGTTTTAAACCTGAAAGACAGGGTGCAGAAGATCCCACCATTTGCAGTCATTATGGACCTTCTCCCATTCTGCGCTGTGATCAGCATTGGAGGTGATTTACCCGCTCTGGGCAAGAAGCCATCAGGTGGGCAAAGCGGTTTGGAGGCAAAACCATTATCAATTCCTATTTTTATCTCGGAAAGATATTTCTAGATCAAATCCAGATGCAGAAACCAAAAATTGCTTCTTACTGCTGTGCCAGCAAAGGCATCAGTGTTTTAGACTCAGGGAAGTAGCTGCAGGAGTGCGGTCACGTATATTACTATGCCAGCTTATTGAGGGGCAGGAGGTGTGGGTGACTGGCTTGGCCCTCGGGATCAGGGCATTAGGAATCCTCACTGAGGGACTTTCTTTCCCTGGGCCTCGGTTAATAATACATTTCCCATGAGAGGCTAAATGTGCATCCACTAAGCAGTGCACTGTGTTCTCACATTGGGGGTCATTTTTTAATTTGGGCTATTAGGGGTCACTTGCGACACCTTTAAGCCTAAACTGTTGCATAAGTGTACAGATAGGAAGAAATGGCATATGAGGAGGGACACTCAGCTTGTAGGTGCTATTTGGTTATTTGCCCACCCATTCATTGCACACGGCCATGCTAATTCCTGTGGCCATTCCCAACCAGTTCCTGCCCCTCCCCGCCCAAAACACCTCCTCATGGGAACTCTTTGAGCTCGCTTTCATCAAGCCTTACCATCAAACCTTGCACTCAAAGTGACTGCCAGTGTTCCTTTTCTTAATTGGAGTTGTAAACCCTCTACTGGTGTAATGAAAAGGTCTTAAACAGGTTGCCCAGCCACTCAATTCATAAACACTCTGCATGTCCTTCAATGAAGTCTTGTTAAAGACAAGCATTGGCAAAGCCAATAGTTTTGGCCTGTGTATAAGTATTGGGCAAAAATAAACAGCATAACAAATCGAACAACATGAAAAACACTGTGACGGTGCAAAAAGAAGGTATCAAGACAATTTTTGTGCAAACTAAGATGCTCCCTGCTAGAGGCCAACGCAATAGAAGCAAAGACTATCAATGCCAATAAAAAAAAGAAAAATGGGTGTCAGTGGGGGGTGAGAAAGTTGCAACCACCAGAATATGTGCAGCTACTAACAAGCCATCTAAAAGGGAGGACAAAAGCCACAACGCTTCCATAAAACAGTACCCGCTGCTGGTAGACACAGGTGCATCAGCAGTGGGGAAGGCTTTTGACCTAAGTCAAAGTCAACTTACCCAGAAGAGGAAATGGCCGGGAAGAGCTATGGAAACAAGGAAATAGAAAAACCACGACAGGACTCATCATCATCCATGAAGGTCTCTCGTTCTAGGCGTCCCTATCTTACCATCAAATCAATGGCAGCATCCCCCTCCTCTGGGACTTCGGGGGGGCGGGGGGAGAGGACTTCGAAAGATGTGGGATTCCGAATCCTGGAGGAAAAAAGAAAAGATTGACCAAAAAGGTCTCAATGACTGGGCCAGTGGAAGTAATCAAGTATACCAGTCCAAAGAAGGAGGTCAGCAATGTATCTGCCTGTGTTTGTTTGGAACGTCTCTTCCAAACGGGTCAGAAAATAATTTTAAAGAGGCAGAATATTCTGCAGCTGTTTAAAGAAATTCCCAGATAACATATAATGGACACATGTGACATTAAACAGGTCGAATCTGTGAAGATAAAAGAACTGATTTGGTTCTCATACATCTCTTTTCGAGACTGACAACGTTCCTGTCATTAGAGAAGGCTCATTCCTTTCTATCACTGGGGAATGACACCTACAGGCCTCCTGGTTTATTTGATAAAACTCATTCAAGTGGGTTTCTGATTTATGATAGAGATGACATCTATGAAGCGTTTATGAGGGCCGATCCTTCAAGAGCAGCTGGTCTAGGTGGGATCCTCATGGTAGTTTATAAACAAAACTCATATCTTTGGTCATAGATCCTATTTTAATTGTTCAATTACATTGTGGCACTCAAGGTAACACCACTGTCTTGGAAGATATTGATCTTGGATCCCCTTGTCAAGAAGTAGAATAGGGAACACCTGCCTAATTATAGGCCTATTGCCTTGTTTGACTTTGGAAGTACAATGTTTACAATGACCCTACTAAAGAATTTGAGAAAGTGGATTGTAGGACATAAAATAGGGAGAAAAGAAATCTGTTAGGCCTAGACACTTTTTTGAACACCTATTTTCTGTCCTTATTCAAAAACAATGCTAAAATCCAGGGTCAGCTAGTATATGTGCCAATTTAGGGTCTATCTCAGGCCTTTGATTCTGTGAACATTTACAGGCTCTGGCTCAAATAACAATAACAAGTTATGGGCTGTCCCATCCCTTTGATCAGCATCTTAGAACATCTACATACAGCCACCTCTGTTCAAGTCCATCTTGATTTTGTGGGGGCTCTATCGTAAGTGATTCTGTTCTATAGAGGATTACGTCCGTCGAGGCTGTGTTTTAGACCCGGATCTTCTTAATTTGTAAATCGATGACCTAGGTCAAGTTCTTGAAGATGTGGTAATTTTTCCACCCAAATTGAGAAGAGATCTGCATATTAGACATATGCTATATGCTGATGGTATTATATTAATAGATTCAACGGCCGTTGGTCTACAGCGCTCTTTAAAGTCTATTCTCCATTATCTGAGCAAGTTGGAATTCAAATTAAATGTGGAAAAAAGGAATATTTTAATCTTTAAGCCCAACAGAGCTAAATTGGGGAACTTTGTATGGTACCCCAATAATACAAAGCTAGATCGAGTAAGCAAGTGAAAGTTTCTGGGCATTAATTATGAAGAATGCAGTTGAGTGAAGCCCTAGATATAGAACTTGCAAATAAGAATTGGCCTCTCATTTCAGAAATGAAGAAAATTGATGGAAAGTATGACAAGTTTTCAATTTTGCTTCTAATTAAATTTTACAAGGGAAAAATGGTTCCCTGCTTAATTTACAGGGCTAAATCTAAGTCACTGAGAATACAGTGCCATAAACTGGAGGGTAAGATATGGAGAGGTGCTCTAAACTTTCCCAAGGGTGTGCCCATCGCACAATCTGACATAAATTTGGCATAGAATCCTTGGACGCTTGTGCACTGTGAAGATCGATTCCTTAATATAGGAAGGTTGTGATCCCTTATGTTCGCTCTACACTAAAATGACAAGGCAGACGTGACCTTCTCTAAATCAATGGACTGGTATGAGGCAAACATTATTGGTAAATATAGACGTATCCGACAATGAACTATCGCTATTTCCTACAAAGGTTTTAAAAAATTGCCAACTCAGGAACTCAGGTACGAGAGATTTAATCTCAAAATACTAACTGTATTGCTCTGTACACACTATTGAGTAGAGTTTGGGGTCTATTGCAACCTACCCCAGTAATTGGGAATATTATTTCCTAATATTAAACCGTAATCTGCCCCCCACACGGGAATTTACCAGCATTAAAGCAGTTCCAGGCGAGGGCAACGATGCCTGAAGAAGATACTGCAAACGGAGGTCTGTGTGCGAAACTCTGGAACATCGATTTACTGACTGTCCCCATTTAATACATAAACTCACCAAGTATTTCAGAAATGTTACCGACATTTTAAAAAATATGGAAGCTGCAGAGATCTTTCAATTAATTATGAGTGGAAACCAGATGTCTCTGTGCATAGCAGCAACACATTTTATAGCGATCTTTTAACAAATAGTGAAGAGTTATAAAGATTATTCTTCATTTAGAGTTTATAGTTATAAAAGTACGATGTATAGTTTGCTGGAAATGTGCATTTTATATGAAAAAGTTTTCTTTCCTCATGTATTTTTCTCCTTTTTGTGAAAGGTTTGTTTAAATCGAAACAAAATAATAAAAATAATAATAAGTATTAGACATTTGCCAGGCTCTGCTATTAGATGCCCACGTTCTCCCATCATTTTGCACCTGCTACTAGCAATTGCCAGTTAATACCAATACAGCGGTGCCTGCCAGAGGCCTTTCCCATGCCTACACAAAAGCCAAAACTGTTGGCATTACCAATTTGTGTTCTATCTTTACCACCTTTTTCAGAATATCAGAACTGTTTTCCAATTGCGCATCCGGTTGCAAAATGTGTTGTGGGCCACTTGCGAGTCTGGTAACATAGAGGCTTATTTGCTTTCGCGAAATCTGTGGCCCCTGAAAGTGCCTGGCCCTGCAGCGGTGTCCGCTAAGCACAAGACACATAGTACCACTAAACAGTACATATTGCTTTACTGAGGTTACTGAGGGGAGTTATAATGCCCTTGATCACCTTGATTGCAGGTCAGTTGCACACGTCTTAAAAAGAGGCCTCATTACGAGAATGGCAGTAGTGGGTTACCAGCACCGGTAAGGATGCCGGTGCTGTTAACCCCTCACCGCCGCATTACGAGGTCCTTTAGCGGGAGCCGCTAAGGGACCAGGGAGCTAATAACGGGCCCGTTATTAACGGGCCCGTTACTAGCTCCCTCCCCATTTCCATTGAGCCCTATGGGGGATCGAATGGGAATGGGGATGGGTATTTTGAATGGGGACTTACCGGGTCCTCCAAGTTTGGAATGACCCAGTAAGTCCCCATTCAAGGAACCCGGACACGAGTTTGGAGGCAGCCATGGCACAAATAGCACAATGGCTACCTCCAAACTCGTAATGAGGCCTGATGACTCCATGCAACACTTCTTATGTAACAATGTTTATGTTTTAATGAATTTATTTAACATTTGTGCAAGTGTATCGCTCAGTCTAGGGTAACTTGCTGCTGGAGAGCCTGGAGGCTGGGCTGGGATTTAATTAGTGGTTGGAAACTTCCAGGTTTGAATTGTTTTGAAGGCTAGGGGATTGTCTAAGTTGCATGTGTTTCCAGGAGTGCATTTTCGTAGATTGCCGGCCTGGGTCGAAAAGGCACCGCCCGCTGTGCCTGTGAGGTAGACGTGGCGAGGCATGAACAGCCTCAGTGCTCTGGTTGGAGTACTTTTGATGAATCTTTCAGACCAGAATCTAGGACACGTACCAGGACGTGAACACTGGAAGATAATAAATGATATTTGGGATTGTCACTGTTTGTGTCATGCTACCACAATGCAGGCTCGGGCTGACCTATAGCACAATGCCTGAAGTGCCGGGCCCCCATGCAAAGGTGAGCCCGTTTCTTTTCTCAAAGTGGGCCAGTCGGATCCGTAACTTCAATGTGCAGCTGGTCGTTTTGCCCAATGTGACAGAACCATCATTCTTTTCGAATGCATTATTTGCACCCCATTTTACCAACACCCCAACCCCCCTTGGGTTCTAATCAAACAGTACGTCATGAAAGGAAGAAATTGTCCTTTGGCCTGTGGTACCTGAGTGAATTGCATGCCCCAGTCCGACCCTGCCCTTATGTGAAACACAGATACACAGATGGTGTTCACTATTGAAAAAAAGTGTATGCACTCGCCTGGTTTGCGTATAAGAGAGACCGAATCACTTGATTTACTCACCGGATTCAGTGCAGTGTAAAAGAACCAGAACCCCAGTATTGAATAAGAGAGAGACTGAGAGAGGGAGAGAAAGAATGAGAGAGAGACAGAGAGGGGGAGAGAAAGTATGAGAGACAGAGAGGGGGAGAGAGGGAGGGAAAGAATGAGAGAGAGGGAGAGAAAGAATGAGAGACAGAGAGGGAGAGAGAGGGAGAGAAATTATGAGAGAGAGACAGAGAGAGGGAGAGGAAGAATGAGAGAGAGGCAGAGAGGGAGAGAAAGAATGAGAGAGAGAGGGGGAGAGAGGGAGAGAAAGAATGAGAGAGAGACGAGAGAGAGAGACAGAGAGAGGGAGAGGAAGAATGAGAGAGAGACAGAGAGGGGGAGAGAGGTAGAGAAAGAATGAGAGAGAGGGAGAGAAAGAATGAGAGACAGAGGGAGAAAGAGGGAGAGAAAGAATTAGAGACAGAGAGGGAGAGAGTGGGAGAGAAAGAATGAGAGAGAGAGAGAGAGAGAGAGAGAGAGAAAGAGGGGGGCAGGAAGTATGAGAGAGAGACAGAGAGGGGGTGAGAAAGTATGAGAGAGAGACAGAGAGGGGGAGAGAGGGAGAGAAAGAATGAGAGAGAGGGAGAGAAAGAATGAGAGACAGAGAGGGAGAGAGTGGGAGAGAAAGAATGAGAGAGAGACAGAGAGGGGGTGAGAAAGTATGAGATAGAGACCGAGAGAGGGAGAGAAAGAATGAGAGAGAGGGAGAGAGGGGGAGAGAAAGAATGAGAGAGAGACAGAGAGAGGGAGAGAAAGAATGAGAGAGAGACAGAGAGGGGGAGAGAAGGAGAGAAAGAATGAAGGTTTCTATCTGAAAAAAGGTGGACTCTATACATTTTCGAAATACCAATGTTACGATGTATCCTTTTATGAAAAACATAAACTAAGCATTAACATTAAACATTAAATGCACAGAATATTAGTATTACTGAAAAGGTATTTGCCAGGTGTTCCGATGTAATGACACATAGCACAGAAACATAACAAAGGTCATATCAAATACTTGGAGTTTCCATAAATGGCCTATTGCTTACGTTACCCTAGTAAACAACAAAAGCCAAGTTCAATATGATATCCTATATATTATACATAAAGTCCTACAACATGTGTATGAACTCTTGTATTCTATTTTCTAACATTAAGGTGGCATTAGAAGTGATGTTACACTGATAATCCTCTGGCATAACAGGAACACCTCTGCCATAGCAGTTTTTCTGGTAATGACAGTGCTGTGTCATATTAAATATCACTTAATGAGATTTACACCAATTGCCAATAAAGCATGTAATGGCACCAAAAGCTCTGCTTTCAGATTCCATGCTAGTGAACTTCCTCTGCGTTGTATATTCATTGGATGATCAGGAATCATTTAGCGAGATATCAGGTGTATTCATTTTGTGCACCTGCGTTTGGGAAATTGTTCAAGTATCCTCTGATAAGTGCTTAAAAAACAACAACCACTAGTGCTAGGCTGGGATTTCTACAAAGTTTCCCCTGATTCTCACCTTGGTGCTGTGATAGAGCAGCCAGCATTAAGAAAAAAATACTAAATTACTAAACATCGGCAAACCATTTACATCAACAGTTAGGGTTCTATTCGCATCCATGGAAGGGCGCTCAGGCAACCAGGTGGCTGGAAACACGAGTGAGAACTTCCAGTGTACTGCCCATGTTTTACCAGCCACCTGAGACCCTTCCCTGGGTGCCACTGTTTTTTTTGCACCCCTGGCCCCTCTGACAGGCCCCTGCTGCTCTCCTCCCGACCCTTACCCAGACCTCAACGTCATATCCCAACCCTCACCACAATTACCTTCCGTGGCTCTCGGCACTGCCGCTTCTTCCTGTCGGGCCACTGTCAAAGAAAAAGAAAAGGGTCTTGGTCCCTTTTCTATTTTTTATGGGTGCTGACATCTTTTTGTATTTACTGGAGATTAGGGTTTGAGTAATAAGCGTGCAGCGTATCTTCCTTGAAATAGGTGCAAATGGCTGATCCCCAGTGTTGGGGAGGGGGTTACTGGGTCAGTAACAGCCCTGATCCCTCGCCGAGGCTCTGTCTATACTCAGGCCTGACAGGTGGGTTGCACGCTGTTTCCACAAAGTAAATTACTTTGTTTTAATTTACTTCATGGAAATTACTTTGACAGTTTACATATGTATGTATTTATTTGTGGGTTAAGGGGAAAAAGGGGGTGGGCAGGTTTTTTTTTTTGGTATGGGTTGTACTGAAGGGGGAAGTGGGTTTAGGGAAACCCACCATGAAAAAATACATTTTGATGTAAACTGTCGAAGTCATTTCCACGAAGCAAAAAGCCAAGAACGGCATTAAACAAAAAATTAGCAAAACATAAATTCAAACTAACTGGACTGAAGTAGATAAGGTCTCAAAGAGTCTCGGAATACAGAATAACCCTAGATGGAACGAAGGAAAAGAGGAAGAGCGTTCCAGTGCTGAGGAGCAAGCTGGGAAAATGAGTGAAAATGCGACTGAGCACAAGGAGTATAAGGGACAGCAAGAAGAAATTGGGATTGAGAACGAAGCGAGCGAGAAGGGTTATAGAATGAGACTAGCGAAGCAAGGTAATCAGGAACAAGGCCATAGAGAGATTTAAAGACAATACTTCAAAAATAAATGTGATGCGAGACTGGAATGAAACCAGCCAAGAGACAGAAGAGAAGAGGGTTAGAAGACAGAGTAGGCGAATGGAGGCGTTAAAGACAGATTTAAGGGGAGCTGAACGGGTAAGGGGGAGACCAAAAAGTGCTGAGGAGCAGTAGAATAAACAATAAATTAACAAAGAAATCCAAAGTTTAGAGGCTTCAAAAGTCATGAATGAGCAAGCCTCCAGGATATTGTAAATGTGAAAATGGCAGGATCGTGATGATAGGTGATGAATTAGACGTCTTCATTTGGAAACCATCATTTTGTCATTCACACCTCTGTAAATCATCTGTACTGTACTGTGCCAAGACAGAAAGCTGGACTAATTTGTGGGTACTAGTCCTACATGAATTCTTAATAGACGTGCACCTAGGTGAGCTTGTCGTCAAATCCACATATACCTAAGGAAATTAGGGTGAGATTTTAATTTGTTTCATCTATCTTTAATGCAAATCTCTTTATACTTAATCATGAAATTGCAAGCAACGCCTGACTCGCATTTAAAATGTCCATGTACTTTTGGGAGACCCCAGATGACCAACAAGAGGTCACGTCTCAGGTTTGAGGACCAGAGGGTCAGGAAAGGAAAGCTACAGAGATAAACCCCAGTATTACAAGCAGACAAAGGTGCAGAAGAGGCACCCCGGAAGATGGTCTGCAAACAGAGCTGCTAAGTACTGGAAATGGCCACCAGCCATCGATGTGAGGCCCAGAGACCACAAAGATAAGAGGAGGCTGCTGAGTCCTGCAGAAATGCACGTGGGTTGAAGGTGTATTGGTGAACCGAGCCGTCCGGATTTTACAGGTCGGAATTCAAACTCTTACTCCAAGGACTGCAGACAATGCCGATGAGCATGGAAGGATAGCCAGAACGAGTCATCAGAAGGCCGTGTCAGCTCATCGAGGAGGTGTAGCGGAGCCGTTAGGAGATATGTGAGGGGGAGGTGCTGCGAGGGAAGTGAAGGACACTGAAGGGTTAAGGACTGAGCGTGGAGGTGCCTCAGGGAGGAAGAGCCAGAGTTAGTTATGATTAAATGGTTAACGACATACAACGCGTTCTGTCGTCCTTGTGCGAGTGTCAATGCGATGATGAGAGACACTAACAGGTTCCAGCAAGCAAGGCAAGGCCAAAAGACTCTTGTCAGATGGCTCTGGCAATAACAGAAATCAGGATAACTGAACAGCAAGATACCACAATGCTGATCCTCAGGGTCAGAGCAGTGATGCTTCATAGAGGACAAAGGACAGCAGGACAGGATGCAGGAAGTCTTCTTGAGGAGGAACAGCTGCAGGACGTCCCACACATGAACGAACACCTCAGAGAGCAACCATAGTGCCTTTTCCAGCAAGGCAACATGGGTCCCTTACTTCTGCCCTAGTCGCCAGAAAAGGACTCAGGAGCTCAACAGGATGCACACAGGGCTGCAGTGTAAAAGGATGCAGCTGCTTCTGGTGGACCAGGTTGGGAAAGAGCCTGAGATAGTAATCCCCTGGGTGGAAACAGCACAAGCTTTGTAATGAGGGAGAAAGTCCTCAACACAAGCTTGCAGCAGCAATCACTATTCCCGACAGATTTGCACAAAGGGCTTCCCCAGCCATTCCGTCAACATCCGTGGGTCATCTAAAGCTTCGGTGGCCAACCAATCAGAGCTTGCCAGGTAAACTCTACTTTTACAGACACACATTCAGGGATGTGGATTGAAGTATCTGATAGACCATCATCAGTCAGAACAGGATGTTACTTGGAAAAGGGAACCTTTTGTGCATTCTGGAGAGAGTTCATATAGGCACACATGGCCAAAATGGCAATTTCCCACAGTCAATCACACAAAATGTAGCCCCAATGCAAAATAGCTACATCACAGTGCTTACAATTCCATTAGCAGTCATTTGCTCCTGTTCATGAAACAATGTGCTACTCATGTGGTAAAAAGGTCCCAAAGCTGTTCAGAAAATAACAAGTATAAAGCTTCCAGATGCCTGTGACACTAACACACATTCAAGCTACTCAGACTCACTATGGGAACAAATGGGGAACATTTGTAGGAACCCCCAGCTGGTAGTCAAATGGGCTACTTGGGGCAGCACAACGAAACAAAACAAGTCAGCAAAAAGTCAAAGAGACTAACAGAGTCAACACAATGAGAGTTAAAACATAACTTTCTGACATTACAACTTGCCTTTGGGACTCAGGAAGCTGCATAGAGTATTTTCAGCACATACATACACATAACAGGGTATTATGGAATTAAGAAATGTATATACAATTGCATTACACAACTCACACAATTAGATCTGGGGTTTGTCCGTAAAGGCATTTCTTACCTTGTAAATGTTAATATTATTGACCAAAGGCTTCCCTTAATAAAGATTTGGGTAGACACCTGTAGGCTCCGTGAATGATGTGACAGCATTTTATTGGTCAAAGATCAGTCAGAGATAGGAAAGTAGTATCTGGGACACAACCAGAATTCGGCAGTGTAGTATTGGATTTTTTACAATGTAGGGAGCAATTTGTGTGTGTGAACTATGTAGATCATGTCTTTGTCGTGCAAGGATATTAATGTGTCTTTCTCTTGGGAGAAAATAGGCAGGAGACATTGATTTAACCATGTAGGTTTACAGTGAGCTGTGTTGATGGCCACTTATTTTGTTTCTTTTTTTAGCTCCCTATACAGCTAGACCACAGGACTGTTCTACTGTGCTTTGACATAAAGAGGTTTAAATTCAAGGATTAATTTTCAGCATGATAGACTTGGTTCAGTTCAGTTGTTGAAACATTAAGTTTCAGCCAGCTGGAGTCCATCAAGCTTCCTAACCACCTCCTGCATTCAGTTTAGATCATCAAACTCGTCCAACCAATGTCAATCCATCTGAGCGTCATCAACATAGTGCCATATGGGGATCTCATTAAGCATGTTAAAGTTTAACAGTAGTGGGACTAAAATATTGTATTGATTACGGCCAAAGTAGCTGGTATTGGGGAACCACACAGCTTACAGTAGTTACTGAAAGTTGAAAGAGAAGTAGGACATCAAGGCTGAGAATGGATGAGCTGAACAGGCTCACTATGTTGATGTTCATCCTCAAATGGATGAATCTTCATAAGTTTACTAACCTCATCAGACTTAGCAATGACAATTTGATATGTGTTCTCAAATACTGCCAGGCCCCATTGTGTGGGCATGTGTTGGATATTCACCAATAGGTTACTGCCTGTAATTAAGGAATAAACCCTAACGGGTGGGAGCATTGCCGGACTAGGTAATGCCCCGGGCCAATTAGAAGCCCAAGATTATTGCTATTAGTATCCCAGAATGCAGTTCTCAACGTAAAAAAATACTGAAAAAAATGGTGCCATGGATCATGGAGAAGGAAACTACACGTAGTCCCTTCTCCCTTTCCATGGCAGCCATTGCCGCGTTGGGGATGCGCCGGGACCACTAGTATTCCCGGTGCCAGTGAGGGGCAACGGGGCACCAGGTAAGTAGGGCAGGGGTGAGGGGGGCTAAATATGTTGATAAGGGTGGTGGGTGTGGTGGGAAGGAGACACATGGGTTTAGGGGAGCACTTACCTCGGGCCTGGCGAGGGAAGATGGCGGCCTCCAGCTCCAAGGAGGCTCAGAGTGAGGTTTTTACTGAGTGGTAAAACCCCCATTGTGAGCCACCTGATTGGCTGGGAGGCCACCACACCCGCTCTCCGGGTACTATGTCCAGAAAAGGCTATTTTGAACATAATATATTGTACGTATAAGAAGCTACACGATGGGGTGAATGACTTAACTTGCTAAGTATTGCGTACATCTACATACATGTTGAAATATATTTCCTTTATCGTATTTCAGCCATGATTGCAAACTATGGTTTTTAAAAATGTCAGATGAGGGCCAACAGGCCCATCACATCTGCCTTATTTCCAACACACTACCATGCCAAAGACCCTGGCTTTTCCCGCACCTCCCCTCCAATAGATGTTTTCCAGTACAATTGCCAGGTTGTCTACTTTCTGTAATTGCTCCCCCACATCCACTGCTAGGCTTCTATGAATCTGTGAGTCTATGACATGCTTCGCTATATTTCTTTGCTTTCCTCCCTTCAGTTGGTTATCATGAGATTTTGTCCAAGGATCTCTTTCCAGATGTGGACACGGTCCCTGGGCCTGGCCTTGTTAGTGGGCGGCAGGGCCATCTGGGGGATTTTTAAGGGAGGCAAGGAATGGCAGACCTGCTGAGTCAGCAGCACCTGCCTGCTCAGCTCTCCTTGTGCGGGTGCAGGAATCTGATATAAATGAGAGGGAATTATAAAGAGAGATACCTGAATTAGAATGGGAAACTCGACAGTCAGCCATCTGTCCATTTCACACCGCCTCCCTTCTCATGTAGGTACGAACAGCAGATAGGATAAGGGTATCGAACCCAGGGACAGGCTCAGGGCATGCCAACAAGTGAAAGGACTGCCTCAGAGAGGGACAGGCAAGCTTCAAGTCCCACATCAGAGTTGTGACCAATTCTCAGTGGAGGAGCCCACCTGCCAATCCCTACACCAGCTGCTTCAAGTGACACACCTGAGCTGTGTTCCCCAGAGAGAGGTTGGAATGTAGCATCAGTCCGTGGCAGGGAAAGAGGGGGCTGGACGGGTGAGCCAATCTCAAGTCCCACATCAAGGTCATAAGCTGTCCCAAGGGGGGAGACCGATAATCAATCTCCACTCCAGCTAACACATCTGAGTCCTTTTTCACCAGAGAGAGGCTGGAAGGCAGGGCCTAAGCCCTTTACAGCCCACATGCCTATCAAACACTAGGACATTTTTGTTTCAACTCTTTACATTCCCGGGGGACTCAATTCTCTTGTCAAGTTTCCCAAGGCGCTACCCAGACCTTGGAGAGTGTCCATCTAGACTGATCTTATCGGTACATAACCATCCCATTAATTATATTTATCATGCTATGGGATTTGACCCTAAATAAGATTCTTGTGTTAAATGAAGTCTGTTGTGGCTGGTCTGTTGATCCTATCACCATACTTTGAGACTATTCACTATTTTAATCACCTTTGTATGTGTGTATGGGATTTATAAAGGGGCAAACGTAGGTTGGAACACTGATGCGCAGTACAAAGGGAACACACACACCGTCATCTATAGTTTTCAGATCCTCACCTCTCGCCTCCTTAGGTCCACCATCCACAGGACGCACACACATGCTAAACCTCTAGATTTAATCATCATTATCAGCACCTTACGCAAAGGTGACTTTCAGAATCTGTATGCACTCTGGAAGCTGGGAACCACCAAGATCACAAAATAAAAGCCATTGACTGAAGGCAAAGATTGCTAAAATATACCAAGTGCAAGATGGATATGAACTTTAATTGCGTGTTTTCAGCTAACAAGAATGAGGCACCATTCCCAGCGAGGGGAGTGAGAAGTGACGTTGTTTTATTTGATAGAAACTGCATGGTGTGGAGGCCACAGTGGTTCTCTCCACCTGACCACATCCAGGTTTACATTGTTTGAACCATATTCCTTCTCGTTGCCTGTTTGCTTTCTTAGGTGCCTCGAGAAAAAAGGTTGCTGTCCGGGAACAAAATGAGTGATGCCCAAGAAGATCAAGACAAGAGGTACAGTATCACTGCAAGGATGTCCTTCCTTGCAAGAGTTATTATGCATGAACTCATGCCACAAGTGGTGTGATCTTGGTGCCATCTGTCGGAAGAAATGTTTTAATGACTGAATGGTTGTGGTTGCCAGGTTACATTTGCCCAGCAAAACATGCGGGTCTTAACTCTGTCATGTATCTGTAATGTTGTACAGCTCTGCAAAGCGCTCCGCTATGTATCTGTATTGGTTAATACTTCTGTAAAGCGCCCTGTTGCTTCTCGAAGCTAGGTCTGCACTTAATAAATACAATAGTAATAATAATAATAGTAATAATAACAGCTTTGTCACGGAAGCCTAGGGTGTCAAAGATCCATAATGATGCTATGAGGACAGAGCAATCTCTGTCTTTTTCGTACTTTTCTAGACAAAGGCACAGCAGTGGCTGCATTACAGAAACTTTGCACCCGTGCAATTGAAACTTTCGATGATATTAACACTAGAGTAAAATTTCCTGAGTGACAACAACAGATGCTTTCAGTGCATTTGTGCACCTGGGCAATGGATGCCCTAGGGCTAATACGGTTTCAAATTGCAGTTGAACCATTGACATTTTCTGTGATACAGTCCAAAGTAGATTGAGAGAGGATTAGTGCAGAGGATAATTTGATATTTTGTGATTGGACATTAAGAAAGGTTCTCCTTATAGAATAATGACATTTTGCACCAGTGTTTACATTGACTGAACTGGGCAAAAGAAGATTTGCACAGACTGATAGGTGCACAAAATGATGCAAATGTCATGTTAAATTGCACAGCACCGTGACAATGTGATCCGGGCATTGTGCATCTTAAGTAGATGTGTTGTTTGCAGGAAAATGCAGTTTCTATTTTTTGAAATTAGTGGCAAATTGCGTTTTTATTTACTACAAACTACAGATAAATGAACATTGTATTCCTATGTTTACGCTATTAATGAAGTTCACGGTGTAATAGTATGCATATATCGATAAGGCTCAGAAACAGTAAACATGTCTGTTTATGGGATGAGGACTTTCATAGTCAGTAACCCTTTGGTGATGAGAAATTGAGCATTATATATCATCTCTTGGCAAATAGGGAAAAGATCAGAACATATGTGACAAGGCAAAAGCATCCCTTGGCAGTGTGGTGTAAAGTGTCATTGCTGTGTACCAGGACTTCTTCGCTAGTATTGGGACTGACTATCGGCTTATGCATACACATGGGATTTGTAAAACTAGAGCCATGCAAAAGCAGATGGTGATGGCAAAAGGGGACTGGCAGATCCTTTGGCTGTGCTGATATCCCTGTGTATAGTACGCAGATAGACCCTAGATGTTCTCCAGCGTTACACGTGTTACTCTGTATTATTGTACAGACACATCTGACCCAGCAACATCACAAGTCTACCCTAAAAAAAACAGTGGCAGTGCTGAAGTGGCTGCTGATCACTCACGACTTCATGCCCTTGGTGGCAGTGTTAAGGCAAGTAGTGATCATGGTCATGATAGGCAATACATGAATGGGACATGCGAATATCAGCAGGGACTAATCCACATAAAAGAGCGAACAACATATATGCTGGGGATAAACTAAAGGTATTTAGACAGTTTGTATTGTTGTACTTAATATTTATGTAAATGTGTAAATGTGC
This sequence comes from Ambystoma mexicanum, assembly GCF_040938575.1. Lineage (NCBI taxonomy): Eukaryota > Metazoa > Chordata > Amphibia > Caudata > Ambystomatidae > Ambystoma > Ambystoma mexicanum. Next base: position 933,694,483 of record NC_090933.1, read on the forward strand.
CACAAAAATGAAGATATCCCAACCTTCAGAATAAAAATATATGGAAACACACTTTCCAATGCGAAAAGTAGATTAATAAACACACATCAAGACCAAACTTGCAACGCAAACTATGATATGTGACCATAAAAGTGATAACATCAATACAATGCAGGTTAGAGCATTCTCTATAAAACCTGCTATTTATAAACACCATGTATACAACGTGTACACTGAACATTCTTCAATAATGTATACATTTAAAATATAAAGATATGTTTGATGATTTGTATCAGCACACACATATTGGGCATTTATGCAATAATATTTTTGTCTGTATATATTTGTCATTGTATTGGCTGCATAGGAGATCCTCTAATGTATATGATATTGTCGCTGTCAATTTTATGATTATATATAACCGTTTCTATTGCAATTGTGGTCGATGTGTCTTTATTAGTCTATTTTATTGATTAAAATGTTTCTCTTTTTTATTTATGTACTACTTTATGTGAATGTCAAGATATCTTTTACATTTGCATACGTATTTTAAGAATTGCTAAGTGCTTGAATACTTTGAGGCCACACTGTGTTTACCTTGTGTTCCTTTTCATCTGATCATAATATGGGTAACCAGAGTCCTGGTGCTGCATACTTACCTCTCTGTGCATTCAGCCAGTTTTCTCGTTCAGAGATGGGAGCGCAATGGTAGCCAGCATAGGAAGAGTCCTATACCTCCTATATTGAAAACTCTGTCTGCCCATTGATTTTGAGATCCTACATGAGCTTCGAAATACGACAGAAAACCAAACAAATGTCACCCCTTACCAGGATGCTTTCAATTATCTACTAACTTATATTCGAGATATCTGTGTGCAGGTATCGACAGCAAGCACACAGGTGTTCTAATCTAATTTACTTCGCTTACTCCTGAGCAATTCTCATTCCTTTATAAGGGAATCGAAATATGGAGCCCCCGAATAGATACCTATCCAGCCATTATTTTTAACAACTTGGAATCATCCTCTTCACTCACAAATCTTTTAATGGTGATAGTAAACACATCCCACTCTACTGCAACTGTCCCTGATAGTTTAATGCAGGCGGACATTACAACTGTCTTTAAGAAGCCCCAGGATGATCCAGAGGACACGGCCAATTACATCTCTGATCTCCATGTGTAGCAACACGTACTGACGCTGCTGTGCTTAAACAATTAAACAGCTAAATACAAGAACAATTCTTCTTGACTTAAGAGTAGTGAGGTTGTTTTAACGACCATGTTGGATGACATGAGAAAGATGGCGACACAGATGGCACTGGCGCTGGATCTCCCACTTCCATGGACGACGGTATCCTTTCAGACAGACTGAGCCAAATAGGTATTACCTACCAGATAAATAGATGCAAGCGATTTCCATTGCACCCCACTGTTCTACATTCGAGGCATACTCTGCAGTGTAGCACAATGACTGTTGCTTTCACCCCTTCTATTGGGATGAGACTTCTTGAGTTATACGACAGACACTGCCTAATCCATGCCGATGATGCTTAATTGCTAGTCCATCACCAACCCAGGCCATCAATGTCGAAGAGTGATTTTCCCATCCGTATAATTGATATCCACCACTGGAAGGCGACCAGTAAGACTGAAATGAAACACTGCAGAAATGGAAATAATTATGAGTGACAAAGCTGTATGCACATGTAACTAGACATTTGAATACATACATGTTAAATATTTCAGAAAGGGGAGATTCTCTTTTTAATGAATATGAGCTGGAAACCCTAATGCAGTATGAGGCCGCCGGTCAAAGGAATGAAAGCATATATGACCAGCGATTGGCAATAAGTTCATCATGATTACCTACCGGTGGCTATATATACACGTCATTTGTTTTATCTTTAAACCATCCGAGGTCACTGAAGCAATGCTGGTTACTTGGCATCGCCGAAGAAGCGAGCAGATTAGTGTCCTCGATTTCAGGCTAGCACTGGCACTTGCAGGGGTTAAACAGGTACAATGGGCAGGGAACAACATGAAATCTCTAGAGGCACCGCTGTGATCCTAAAAGAACACAATGAGCACCTTGTAGAAGTCAAACAGATAAAGCACGATTTCCACTCAATGGATCAGCGGCTGGGAATTCATGTTCTCTTGCACATGACTGGAAAATAATCATTATATAAGGGTAGACACCTATTACCTCCTTAAATGCAGGCAGCACCTCGATGCCACGTTCTTAGCAACGGCAATGTTGGAAGTAGTGTGAGAGGTGCATTCTCACTGCTGGCCTTTCCATGGTCTCCAGCCGCTCAGATGAACATCTAGACAACCCTCTGCTATACTGTGGCAAAAAGCCCCGAGCTGGCGGGCCATTACCACCTAATGTAATCCCCCTGGGGCCCATAGTTAACGGAGGCCCCGGGGGCATTACCATTAGGCAGTAATGGCCTGCCAGCGAGGGGCTTATTGCCATTAGTGTTAGCGGGTTTTATAGCCCGGGATACTATTGGTGTTGTTATATTTTTCAATCTGCATTTGTTTTGCAGTTTGAAAAGGCAGCCACTGCAATACGCGTTAGTTCTAGAGAGACTAGAATGCGCGCACTGCTTTCTTACTACGGATCAACAGGGCGCCATTTTGGCCCAAGTTGATCCGTAGTAATGAATGGGGAGGTAATGTGCAACAAAACAGTAAAAGCACAATAAAGCTTGTGAATGGTTGGAACGCAAGGCCAAAGCACTTTTCAGTGATAATGCAGGCTATTTTGAAAGCCGCAGCGCGTTGTGGCATCCTCGCAGGTTCTGCAAGTTTATTCACATAAATGGCGGTGTACGGCAGTGAGTGAGGAGGCTTTCACATCCGGCGCTAGATGCATGCTAATGCGTAAACGGGATTATACTGTGGTAAGGATCGCAATTGAGCCAATCCACGTAAAGTGTTTCCCGTAGCATTGGCGCGCCGGGTACTAATTCACGATTAGTAAGGCATCTAGTATAAATCACACTAAGGCCAATACGCAGATGATCAGGAGCTTATAGAATACATCCTTTGGTCTGGATTTTAGGCTTCAAGAGCTGTTGGGTTTTATAATGGAAATTGCACTTCGCACAAAGTCTCTTCAACAACCAATAGTTTTCTAAATACTACCTGCATACCGAGATTTGATCACAGATGCTGAGTGCAGCGAAAAGTGTCTGGTCTCGCTTCAGTTAGAGGCTCCCCACATTGAACCAAGCAGGTTTCCTCAGGACCTCTGTGGATTCATCCCAGCAATAAGAAAAAGAAGAGTAAAGCGGACGCAGGGGGCCTACATAGGCTCTGAATAATGGGGGTGCTTGTAGCAACATGGACCGTCTAGAATAGACATTAAATTGTTTGTGCTGGTGGTCATGACAACTATTTTTGTGACTGTTGTTTGTCTGTGGAAACCTTTAAATTACTATGACGAACTATATTTACTGATATATAAGTGAGTAGCAATTTGGCAGATTATGTTTTTGGTTTGACCGAGATTTGATAGGCAGTCACACATGGCTTCATGGAGGCTATGCTTAGTCAGGAAACTAGGTGGTGTTTTGGTAAAATCCCTCTAGAGTACTGCGGTCTGCATTTATTTTCCTGGTAGCTGGACGGTGTGTTGCTGTGATGGACAATCTGGAATTTGAATGTGTTGGGCGAACAGGAGGATACCAGTTGATGTGGGCTAGGCAATTGCAATTGCCTAGCCCACATCAACTGCTATTCACCATCCAGCTGCCATGACAATCAGAATGGACCTCCTCTGAGGGTGAACAAGAGTAGCAGGGAGGGGAGAAGAGATGGGGTGGTTGAAGCTAGCAGTTGAATGACTTGGGCTTTGGAGGAGTTTAGAAGGAAGACCTAAATGACATCCAGTAATGGATTGACAGCGAAATAGTCAGACAAAAGCCGGTATTTTGGAAGTTTCTCTTTATCTCTCCAGATAATAGCAGGTTCCTATTGCAGATTGGATTTCTTCAGGATGCCTGAACTCATCAAAAATGGCTGCAGTCTTTGTTTACACATTCCTGATCCCAATGGTGGTTGTTGTGAGGCCAAGTACATTTCCTTAACTTTGGGACTGCTATGGTTTTAAGATGACCTGGAACCCGGTTCCTAATGTGAGACTTGCTTGCTGTGCACTATTGCTTATTTCTAAGAGACTCTGGGTTAGTGATGGTGATTTTATAGGAGGGGGTAGAACGTGATGGCACAATGTAGCCTGCTATGTATTTTGTCATAGGGACATATTTGTTATTAGTGTAAGTGACGTACTCCCCGGCTTATGATGGACCAAACAGACGATATCGAATCCTTCTCAGTTCCTTAAGCAGGTTGCCTGTGAAGTCACTAAACCCATGCGAAAAACTGGTTCAATAAATAGACCAATGGATAGCTGCCATGTTACAATGGATGCAAGTTAGAAAAGCTTTCCCAACCCTAGTTCCAACGATAATAGCCAAAGCATCATGTAGAACAGCTGGCCCACTGGCAGTTCCTACAATCAATACATGATAGTAAAATGATCAGCTAGCTAATGGGATGTTAGGTTGCCAGAAAATTGTTGTATATTGATGAGTAAGTTTTAACAGAACGAATGTAGTTCACTGAGGGGGAACACACCCTGTTTTTGAAAGGTGCCCATCTAGGAGTATATGTTGTGGATGCCCTCCCAACATCCTCTCAGCTATCCCCATAGACCAGCAGTGAAGGGGGTCCAAAGGGGAGGTATGAAGGAAGTAGACAACATGCACAAAACACACCTGAGAGCTCATTTTCCATGAGCATGGAGCAGAAATGAATGACGTAAAAGCCTTGCGTAAGGCTGTTATGCCATTCATTCACCTTACGGCCCATTTTCCAGGATTTTTGTGGTGAGGATGAGAGGCAGACTGCAACTTGTGTTTCCACATCTTCTCTTCCTCTCCACCATACAAATGCTCCAGAGTTTGCACCAACATGGATTTTCATTCCGGTGCAAATGCTGGCGACCACTAAGGGGTTCACCGGCTTTACACACTAGCATAAAGCAGGCGGACTCTGTAGGGATCCATTGTACATGCTGCCTGCCATATGCGCCTGGTACGCAGTTTTCACAATGAAAATGAAACACTGCCCGTCATGCTTGCATGTCGGGCAGCATTTAATTGTTATTGTGTACGCTGCTTGCCAAGCTGCGCTCACAATTAAAAGTTTCCTGTTGTTCTTGCGCACTCTCCTCTTTCCTTACTGTTTGCTCCCTCTCACACAGCCAACACCAATAATTACCAGGTTTTCAGCCAAACACCCAAACCTCCCTCGAATGTCTTCGCTCCACAAGCAAAAAACATGGAGTCTTGACGCCCTCCAATCCTTCTTGAGCTACTCATCTCCCTTCTCTCAGCATGACACAGCTCCATGACAACATGTAAGACGCATGCTTGTTACAGTGACGGGCTCACTGTTGGCTTTCTGTCAAAGGGCAGTGCTATACTCTGACGCAGTACCGTTGGTGAAGGAGGCGCAATGCTGTACTCATCATAGCAGGCCTGCTGCTGAGATCGGAGCAGAGCCTAGGCCGGGGCACTCATTCTCATTGGCTCATTTTGAGATTGAGGGAATCCGGGATAGGCAGAGGAAATGCTGTATTCTGTTCCGTGACATCATCCCCTGGAATACAGGAATACTACTTTCATTTTATAATAGTGGGCGCAGTAGCGGAGGCAGTTTTGGTGCCGGGGGAGCAGATAATAGTGCACCAGAGGGAGGCTGGGGGTGCATGGACACCAGGGGGAGCCAAAGGGGGCCACCGCCCACCCCCTAGCTCCGCCACTTAGTGGGAGATATTGCATGTAGAAAGATGTATTATACAAGGCAAGGCACCATTAAACATCGCCATAGTGCACGGTTAGGTTGAGCTTCGAGGTACTGTTTGGTAACACAGACACTCAGATAAGGAAAGTAGGGCAGTGGCTTTGAGTACATGTACTTGATTTCCCTTCCAATAGTGCCTTTTTTCTATTTCAGCTTAGGGGGATGTAGCGGCTTGCTATTGAAGTCAGGGTTATTGAGCAGGGCTGTAGAACACCTAAAGCAGGCAGTGGGACATGCGTAAGAGCAGTGCAAAGAGAGTCATGCAGTGCTGTCACTGGCCGGCCAAAGCAGAGCTGCCAGGATATGGGACATGCCTAGGAGCAGTGAAAAGAGAGTCATGCAGTGCTGTTACTGACTGGCCAAAGCAGAGCTGCCAGGATATGGGACATGCCTAGGAGCAGTGAAAAGAGTCATGCAGAGCTGTTACTGGCCGGCCAAAGGAGAGCTGTCAGGATATGGGACATGCCTAGGAGCAGTGAAAAGAGAGTCATGCAGTGCTGTTACTGACTGGCCAAAGCAGAGCTGCCAGGATATGGGACATGCCTAGGAGCAGTGCAAAGAGAGTCATGCAGTGCTGTTACTGGCTGGCCAAAGCAGAGCTGCCAGGATATGGGACATGCCTAGGAGCAGTGAAAAGAGAGTCATGCAGTGCTGTTACTGGCCGGCCAAAGGAGAGCTGCCAGGATACTTGGAAATCTTCATCAGGTTTATGATGAAGGAAGCTACAGAGACCTTAGATCCGCCTACACTGGACACAAGGAGGGCAAAGGGGAGGCAACTGCTCACGGGCTAGAGAGGTAGCAGACGAGGGCATCATATATCAGCCAGAGGAGTAACCCTTCAGGACGACTGTTCATGAGATGTGGGAGATGAGTGAGTGGCGTAAAGAGCTTACTCATCAGAGAAAAGGTGTGATTCCATGGAACCGCCTCACAGCAGGAATAAGCAGGGAAACACCAATACATACCATGCAGGGGAGTAATAATTGCGTGTGAACGAAGACTATGTTGGCCGCTAAGAGCCTTGTTCTTTTGAAGTTGTGGAATCTGGCATAAAGACCCCGAGGGCAACCACCTACATGGTCAGCATCAGCTCTGCTGGAGAGTCATCATTTTCTGCATGGTTCTTATCCTGTTTCAGTTCCATGTGGAAAATCCGAATGGACCTCCTCCGAGGGTGTATGTGATCAAGGTGGAGATCAGGATTAGAGACTTCCATTGAAGAAACTGGTTGCCGTCATTGCTATAGATTCTGAAAGACTCCGTCTCACGTTTCACAGGGACAAGAACAGCCTGTCCGGGGGCATCAGAATGCTGATCCTGCGGAAAGGCATGGAGATTCCATGCATGGAGTGGGAAAAGCCAAAGTCCAGATTTCCCGCCAGGCTTCCGCTGCCTGCAGTGACCCCATCCCAGATTAGGGCTGAATTGGGAAACCCCACAGAAATAAGGTTTTCTGCAGGAACCCCCATATCTGGCACATTCAGAATGTAACACAACCAGAGTGTGTCGTGTCACAGTTGATTGAAAAATGCAGGTTCTTTCTTTTGAAGCCAGAGGATCCAGCAGAGTGATCACGTCCACCTCTATGGTCAGGGTGGATCTCCTGATTTCCTGCATGGAGCTGATCTAGCCACAGGAATCCAGTACGTGTTTCTGCTGCAGACGGATGCAGAATCCATGCACAGTGGGGGAAGAACTGTGGTGCACATCTTCCACCCGGAATCCCACTCTGTGAAGGGAATCTATTCCAGAATGTGTCAGGGGCGGGAAACCCCACATGCACAATGTTATCTGCATGTTTCTCCCACCTCTGTCTCCTTCAGAATCATAGTATGAGTAGAGTTCTTGGTTTTACAGCAGATGGGGAAATGGAGGCTATCGACCTCATTCGATGGAAGCTAGAAAATCGAGTGGAAAGATCCTGACTGCATCTGTGGTCAGTGTCATTTCCAGCCACCAGAATCTTCTGATTTTCTTGGCATGGAGGCAGAACCAGGAATCTGCCCATATCGCAGGTTCTCGTGCGTGTTTCTGCTCCATGCCCACATGGCGAATATCAGTAATGGCATCCACCACGAAAAACATTGTGGTGTTCATTACTATTCACTCTGATAGTATCCTCCTGATAGTATTCCTCCCTACCTTTCCTCCCTCCTCTCTTTCTACTCTCCCTCCACCCCCTTCGCTCTGCTTACCTCTTCCTTCTCTCAGTGCCCGCCCACTGTGCTCCTTCTCGCTTCCGCTCCTTTTTGCTCCTCGCCCCACTCCATTGGAACTCCTTACCTCTCCCCATCCGTTTCATCTCCTCCTACTCCTCCTTCCGCTCCTCCTTAAATCTCACCTTCTTCTACCCTCCCCCGAACTGCCCTTCTCCGCTCCCTCCCCTATCCCTCTCCACTCCAGGTTTCCAACCATTCAAACTCGGTAAATTGTTCTTCATACTGTTCTTGTTCATTTGAATCATGTATTTTATTCTACTGCTTCTCATGTTGTTTAATGTAAAGTGCTTTGGCATAAAGTGCTATATAAGAGTTAATAAATACAAATACAAATCCACCTGTTCTCTAGCAGGAGCAAAAACAGCCCACAGGAACAATGTGTTGCACAGGTGTCTCCCACACCGTGTGCCATAGAATGAAGCTGTGTGTGGGGGTCATTTAACCCTATGAATCTGTGTAAATGCACAAAGGTTACGGCTATTGAGTTACTCTGTCAGCTCCAACGAGGATGTCAGTCCATGGAAGTGTAGACTGGTTCCCAGTCATACTTAAAGAGAGATGGTGACAGAAAAGGTCCAGATTGTTTGAAAGCTTTCTTTCTTCTGGATGTTAGTCACACTTCCCTCATGGGGAAAAGGAATATCTAGTTGGAATGACTCATGTATGTGTTTGTATTTTTTTGCAGAAGTTGTCTAGGAAATAACGATGCTCCAAGTAATGTGAGCGGAGGAGAAAACCGTATACAGGTTTTAAAGACTGTGCCGGTCAACCTGTCCTTAAACCCAGAACATCTGGAGACTTCCAAAAGGGATCACTACAGCAACAGCGTGTCCGGAAGCCCCACGTCGATCTCCGTGTCGGGGATAGCGGTCGTGAAGGCCGAAGAGTTCACGCCGGTTTTCATAGCCCCCGCAGGACATTACTCAAGGGGGCAAGGCGAGGAACACCGTGGAGTGATCTTTGAACCGTCTTCATATGACGTGCCGAGCATCGTGCCACATACAGATTACCTGAAGGACGATCAGCGCAGCACTCCGGATAGCACATACAGCGAACCTTTCAAGGATGGGATGTCAGATGTAAGTGACCTCTTAAATATACCTTCTGCCTAGTGTATGATCGCATTTGTTAGCCACCTTGTGGGACTTTGCTGGATTGATCTGGCTGTGTGAATCAAAGCCAGAGTGTCGTTGAATGGTAAGATATAGTAGACTTGTGAGAGTATACCCTATATCAATTAGGAGACACCAGTTCTCTTGTGTTCAGGTGTCTGCTTACTCCTCATTGTCAGTGTGGTGAAGAATATTGATCGACTGCTATTCTGATGGATCAGAGCCATTTGTGGTGCAGTGTGGCGACCTCTTAGCGCAGCGTTTCCAGTGGCTATGCATTCTTTCCACCGGTAGGTTTTGTTAAAGGCTGTATGATTCCTGTGTGCCTTTGCAGGCCCTTGTTCATTGACTTGTACCCAGAATCTTGACTCCTGAGATTCTATCCGGGGCTACAACCAAAAGACCAGGGGCTATAGCCCCCTTAACCTCCCCCTAGCTACGCCTCTGTCCATGTGTGCTAGAAACTCTGATGGCACTTTAGAGACGATTCCTTAAGGACGAAGGATATGGCCCTTACTAAACCAGCGGACTCCAGGAGCCTGTTGATCATGTAATCATTGGGTGTTTGCGGGACAGGTGCCGCTAAAGGCGAGACGTAGTAACCTGCTTTGGAACCTCACCATTTAACATTTCATGCTCTCAGAACCTGCTTTCAGATTTAAGGAGCTATATCTTCAAACTGCTCCAGACCAGGGCAAACAATAGACCTCTTGCTGGAGCCGCAACAACTCTTACTTTGCAGAAGTGAACAGTGTGTCAACTTAGAAGACATAAAAGTTGTCTTCCTACAAGTAGCTGCACAGTTCAACCTGCTGAAAGATGCAGAACACTCCTGAACACTAGGAAGGAAGCAGCAGACTGCATGGAAGGGGGAGTGTCCTGTCTGTGGCAACTTTATTCCTGCGCATGGTTTGTGGTTCAGCTCCCAGTCTCAGGGCTCAACAGCATCAGGAAGGCAATCTTTCCTCCGCCAGTAATGTGAGGACTCGACAGAACCCAAGAGGAGGAGCAGCAGCCTGCTACAACAATATCCCGTACGAAATCCAGAAACGCCATCCCCACAATCCCCCAGTCCTGGTGCACCTTGCTACCTCCCAACCCTCACGCAGGATGACTTTCCTCTTGAAAACCCCTCCTATTCACCATGACCCAAACCTGGACTTCCTCCTCGCTCCCTAAGGGGGGATACCTTACTTTGTCATATCCAAAGCCAGTCTGATTATTTCCACACACATCATGAGGGATCTCTTATCTGACTTTATTCTTCTTTCTTTGTCAATGCTAGATCTCCCAACCCAGTCAGTCTTTTGTGGGTTCAACTAAAGGCTGCACAGCTGCATGGCCCTAAGACATTAGCCCCGGCAGTAGACCCCGAACATAAATCCTAACATGTGCATGCAGACTGACTTTGAATTGAACAAACCTACACGGATTCCATTGTTTTACACTGTTTCCTTGTGGCAGATTTTTCAAATTATCCAATATATTAAAAACATATACTTATTCTTGGACTTGATTTGTGAAGAAACATAATATTTGGACAGCATTTTTTGACCATTGATCAATATTGTGTGTCTCTGGATAAATGTAACTAACCGTTTTTAGAGAATAACTTATTTATTGCCCAACATATGTCATGTGGTTGGGGGAATGGTAGGACATCATGGTTTGAATGCTTGGAAAATAAGATTTTGAAATGTTTCACATTTTAGTTGTTGGGTGTGCAGATAAGGCACACCCAATAACCACACAGGAAGGACATGACGCACAGATGTGTAGTCTGTTTAGTTTTTTTTTTAATGTTATTGATTAGCCACTCACGTGCATAGTGATGGGGCTGAATGCTAGAGTGGTGCGATGCATTCTGAGCCCTGACCCAGGGCACACCATTATGGTTATGTCCTGATGGATACACCACATATGAGAATGATGAGTGCTTACATATTATTAGACATGCAGTATTTGCTTGGAAATATGGTGCTGCGCATCAGAAATGCCTTGGCAGGACGATGCACACCTTTGGTGCAAAAATGGGCCTCTGTCTTTCTTGAAACATGTGCAGTGTCTGCTTCCAGCCCCAGTCATTGCCGGATCAGAGAAATGGGTGTAGTGATTGCTAGTGTTGTCCTGTCATTGCCAGGCTGGACTCGGGACTAATGATAACACATGCACCCAGGGAGCTGATAATCTCATTTATTCTCCCTAATACAATACAATATGGTTTTTACTCATCTGAATGTTGTTCTTACAGGTCAATTTCTGTCTCTCCCCTTAGTAATTATGTCCCTTGTCCCTATCCTGTTTCCTGTCCGCCCACAGCCACAGGAAGTGGTGTCTAGCGACGAGGGCCCGCACCCTTTTTAGTTTGGACTATCAGGTGGCGCTGAAAGTGCTGCCTATAAGCCAAAACTATTGTCATGGGAAGTGAAGAAAGGAGAGAGATGACATGTGAGGGTGGACACATAGCCTGTGGGTGTTGTTTGACTGTCTCTGGCCATGCGGATTAATATGGCCATTTCAACCCACCACCTGCCACTTTCCACCCAAAACACATGCCGCTGGAATCTCTTTGATCTAGCTTTATCAAGCAGTAAGATCAGACTTTCTTCTGTGAAGGCCTACTTGCATTATTTTAAAGACACATTCTGCAAGTTAATGGCTTAATTGCAGCTGATAATGACTACTGGTGTAATAAGAACGTCTTAACAGAGCACTTGATATATAAACCATGTGTGTCTTTGCAGCTAAAGGCCTATTAGGAAGAAGCACCTGAAGTCCTTTGTAGGTGTGCACGTATATATGTAATAGAAAGACGGATACACAGAACAAGGTGTATGCGCTGTTGGTATTAATTGGAAAATAAATTGGAAAGAAGTTGGCTTTGCACTTAAGCCTGGTGGGTGATGGCAAACCTGTTGGCAGGGCAGGCCAGGCAGTAAAGACAGGCTCACTCAATCTCTATTCCACAAAATGACTCATTTAGTGTCAGTACATGCCATTGTTTATGTTAATTTTGCCTTCGGTGCCAATGCATGTGTGTCTTGAAGCACCTTATTGAATGGACACAACCATCACCTGCGGAAGAATGTTCACGGACACTGGAGAATGATGTCTAGGAAAATTAAATAAGCACTGAGAAATACAGTCAGCAATATCATAGCTCAGAAATACTGTCAGCAATATCCTAGCTCAGAAATACTGTCAGCAATATCACAGCTCAGAAATACAGTCAGCAATATCATAGCTCAGAAATCCAGTCAGCAATATCCTAGCTCAGAAATACTGTCAGCAATATCACAGCTCAGAAATACAGTCAGCAATATCATAGCTCAGAAATACTGTCAGCAATATCACAGCTCAGAAATAGTCAGCAATATCATAGCTCAGAAATACTGTCAGCAATATCATATCTCAGAAATACAGTCAGCAATATCATAGCTCAGAAATACAGTCAGCAATATCATAGCTCAGAAATGCTGCCAGCGATATTATACAACACGCACAGAATGACAATTGCCTAAAACATACCAATCTCGCCAGAACACACTGAGTCACCAGACAAACAGCTTTACTCTGCTCTCTTTTGGAAACCATGTTCACATGTCGCTCGCCACCGCTGAGCCTTCGTTGGCACTTGAAGACATTTTAGAGTACCGATGCAATGTTGCCAGTTATATCTTGACCTTGGAAGCTGGCTCAGCCCTGTCGTGTGTGGAACCACCGGCTGCTGGCAGGTGTCAAGAAGCGCAACCAGTCCTCATCAAAGGACCTTTTCATTATAATCCCACTGCCGCCCACTGCAATCCTTTTCACTAGATGGGCCCTTTACCAAACATAGCTGACTTTGTAACTGAATGTTGTTACACGGAACAGACGAAATCCAGGGATACTATTTAGAAAAATAATGTATTGCTTTTTATTTTCAACGTGAAACTTCACATATTAACTAAGCTAGTCCTACAAGACAGAAAACAGACAACAAAAAACTCAAAAATGTTCACATAATAATGAAAAAGTCCTAACAGAATTCTAAAGAAACATCCATCCATACCACAGCCATGCATCATCCATTGACGAACATTCCCATATATCCATATGTGAATTTGTATTTTTAATTTTAAAACTACTGATCGCGGACTAAATATAGTGTAAGGATGGCAGATTTCTTTTATTCATACATGTCTTTATATCTGGATGTGGTGCCATGAGAGCGATTGTATTACCATTACAGACGATGGTACACTAGGACTTGGATGGCCATCTAAACTTTTTATACATGGCCGCCGGCCTCTTTCCGAAGTCCCTCGCATAACTATATGGTTCGGCCTCCATATCTTTACCATTGGTCACTATTCAAGGCAGGGATGAGTAGGAGCCTTGCATCAAGTTTAGTTAGTTGTGCGGTACGCGATAAGCTAATACTAGAAAGTCGAATGCCTGTCTAGTCACACTTGAACGTTTGACATCAAGAAGTAACGATTCCGGGTACGCTAATGGAAATCGCGTTTATAGCCGAATGCTGTGCCATCGCAGGGATTGGAATATTACAACACATGACGGCACATCATGACTGGTATGGCCGCCTTACCCTTTTCAAATGGTCGCCGTATTTGTCTGTTCAGTGTGCTTTACATGTTTTCCATACAATCACATGATCTGTCAATCTCTAGCCATGCCATTGGTCAATATTCAAGGCCGAATGAGCTGGAGCCCTACAATTTGGTTAGCCGTTCTTGGAGTATGTGATTCGCTATCCACATGAAACTGACTGCTGTACCAGTTTTGGGCGTACGCATGTCACGAGGAAATAATCAGTCCCTGAGCACGCTAATGATATCCACTTACAATAACGGCTCTAAAGTAAGCAGGGTTGAGTGGTGGCATTCTTCTGGATTATTCTTCAGTTACGACATGGACAGGCCCTTTATGTTTATAATTGCCTTATTCATTTTAGGCATCTGCCATTGGCAGCAATACAACTCGTGATCAGTACAATCCCAAACAGTTGAAGACCTTAAATGAAGTGGGAATATGCTTGTTGTGTACATCATATGTTGGTAATCAAAAGCACTATTGGCTGTTGGCCTCTGCTTGGCTTTCTTGGTTTTTTCCATCTTGCCATTTAGAAATGTTGTCATTATATTTTTCAAACATGCACTCAGAATCTGCATTCTCTTGCTTGGCCCATCAATTGCCAGTTTTGATCTTTTGAGGTATGGCTTTAGCTTTAAATCATTTAGCTTCTGCAATTTGCTGATTTGTGGCACATTTTGCTGACTGGGCTTTTGTGTGTGATAGGTTCTTGGCTTTTCTCAGGGGCACTCAGCTGAGGGGTCACCAGTTTTTGTCCAACCTTTTGGTTACTGTTTGTTCTAATAAATTTCACACTTCCCTGACAACATTTGAAGCACTTTATTAATAATACTGTGTCTGTCTTCTCTACTGAATAAACAATTGTGTCAATAAAAAGTGTTTGGGCTGTGAGACAGCTTTTCTAATTAAATGTTAATTTTAATTAATTTCATTTAATCATGGTCATCTGATGAAGACGTGGTGAAAAATCAGATCTATACGTAGAAACCGGTCGGGTTGTTCAAGCTAAATGTGGAATTTTGGTTGGAAGATGGAAATTTGAAGAATTGAAACCATCCTTCCTTTAGTGGACAGTTTACAGTCATTTCTCTGTCATTTTACAACATGTGTGAATCTTCTTCAATGGATGATGCCCGGCTGTGGTACGGATGGATGTTTGTTTTGAATTCTGTTAGGGCTTTTTCATTATGTGAGTGTTTTTTATTTTTATGTGTTGTTTCTGTTTTCTAAGATTTTCTTTGTTAATATATGATTGAAATTTCACATTTGAATGAAAAGGAATAAATTATTTTCCTAAATAATACCCCCGGATTTCTTTTGTTCCATTTAACAATAATTATTGTTCCCCATACCGGGGTGGTAGGGACACCTGCTTTCTGCTTGTTTTTCTTTACTAAATGTGTTATTTTAGAATTTTAGAAATACAGATATTTAAGTCCTAATAGCAGAAACGGTTTTTGATGTAATAACATAAAAACGGTTCTTTAACAACTAAGTATTCAATGTTATTATCGTCCCCTTCGTTTAAATACTGCAAGTGTTTACAATATTGATGCAACCAGTTGATTTACTGTTTGAAAGGTGCCCTTCTTAATGTTACACACTGCAAGTTACATGCACGCTTAATGTTACACAATTCAAGTTACATGCACGCTGAGCGCTCACACATCAGCCATTGTTTATAAGTTGTCTGCCCGAGGTAATGGTAAATTGTTTCACATTGGGCCTCATTACGGCTTTGGCGGTCGCCATGCCGCTATTGGCGGTCTGGCTGCCACCAAAACCGGGTCGGGGTTCCCTGAATGGGGAATTACCGGGCCATTCCGAGTTAGGAAGGCCCGGTAATTCCTCCCTATGGGAACCCGGGCCCGGACCTTCCCCATTCCCATTCGAGCCCCCATAGGGCTCAATTGGAATGTGTGCGGGAGCTAACAACGGGCCGATTACGACCGGCCCATTGTTAGCTCCCTGGTGCCCTTGCGGGACCCGGTAAGGACGCCTGGTTTTACCAGGCGTCCTTACCGGGTCCCGCGAGGGGACCTCGTAATCAAGCGGAATGGGAATAACAGGTCCGCATCCATTAGCGGACCCCGTTAACCCATTTCGCCTTACTCGTAATGAGGCCCATTGTCTTTCCTGTGTCTGCATATCAATGTATCAAGGTACATTCATTTGGTTATTCCAATTAATCCAAACACATTTCAACTAGTGTTTTGCTTGGACTTTGCACTGTCAGCCCCTTAATAAATAGGATCTGATGTGGCTGCCTTCCATTGCCATTAGAAGTGTCTGTCATTCCACGTGGTGTGGTGTCGTTTTTCCATTACACTTGTTCACATGTCTAGTATTCTGGGATATCCCTTTTCTCAAGCTGTTCAATGGGGTTTATTAACTATTGAAATAGCCCACACTTTGCTTTTATTTAGTTTTGGTGGAGCTGAAACTGCTTTCTGTAAGCTGAAACTATTGTCATGGGAAGGGAAGATGGGAGAGGGATGTGACTTTAGGTGGGACGCCTGTGGGTGCTGTTTGGTTGTTTACCCATGTATTGACTGCCCCTGGCCATGCTATTTATCATGGCCATACCTGGCCATTTCCTCACCCTCCCCACCCAAAATACGACCCACTGGGATCTCTATGAGCTAGCTCTATCAAGCAGTAGTTTCAGACTTTGTTTGGTGGGGTCTGTGAGTGTTAGGTCATGGTTGTGGTTTCCTTGAGAGCTGTCATTCTACGGGTGACAAGACTAAAATCACATAAAAATAGCACTGTCCTAAGGCAAGCAGAATTTAATCAAATGAAACCAAAAGCAAGCTTTTCAGCTAATGTGCATACTCATAGTTCATTACTGTGTGGCTCTGATCTGGAGGTGTACTTTCACTGATGAGTTCTAGGGGGTTCTGTAAATGTGTGGCTTTTTTGCTGGAATGGCATACTCTACTATCACATGGCAGGAAGAAGAGATTTGTATTGCTTTTTTAAAACCCTTGATAATAGTGATCACAAGTGTATTTCAAACCGGTCATCTCCTGTTAGTTAATGGTTTATTTGTCGCTCCAAATGTGCCAATAGTGTAATAAAAGTGTCTTAACCAGGTGTGTCTTTGGCCACTTGATTTATAAATAGGATGTGTGTCTTTGCATCTGAACTCCTGTTAACACAAGTATTGGCAAAGCCAGACGTTTTCGCTTGTTTTCAGGCATTAGTCAGCCACTGCTACCACATGCTCAGGTACTCACACCATGTTCCAGCAGTTGCAGTCTCATGACTAGGTTGTACCATTATCCAGTCCCTGGCAAATGCCTATGTGATGCCTACACAAAAGCCCAAACTGTTGGCTTTGCCAATACTTGTTTCATTTCATGCAGAACCCCACAACTGTATCCTAAATTAATTCATGTTTGTGTATTGTTAAGTCTTTCACCTAAAGTCAATACAATGAAGTATACCAAAAGAAAGGAGGATGGCAGGGATTTGGGGGACCCCAATAGAAAGATAAATACAGGGGTAAGGCAGACCCTGTGTATGAGTGGACAATGGGGTCAATGAAGCAGGCATCACAAAAAAAAGTTGAATACAATGTATGCAAACAGGTAAATTATGTTGGAACCACAGGAAACACTTTGCCTGATTGTCACACTGCCCAATTTATGGTAAGGTTCCTTGAAAGTGAGCATATTCAGTTTACTCATGGGAATTATAGGTCTGTCGTGGGGCAGCTAATTGTGTGAGAACAAAAATACAGTTAGAGGAAAAGTTAAATGGAGAGATATTGGGTCGCACCGTTCTACCTCACTGTGTGGCAGTATTAGGGCAGGGGTAAGGGTATTTTCTGCTGTATAGTAATGTAAATGGTCTTGTTTAGCGCCCGTCTGCCACTATTCTCACTATTTCCACTATATTTCAACATGTATCAGACTCCGTTCATCAGAATCTTCAAAAAAGACAACATACCATGTTACAACTACGCAGATGACACTCAGATCATCTACAAAATCAAAGACACCGATGCCGACCACTCAACCCTAAGCGATTGTCTAAAAGAAGTCTTCAACTGGATGGATGCCAACAACCTGAAAATCAACCCAGGAAAGACAGAAATCATGATCGTATCCAAAGACCAAGAGAACGAAACCACCATCCCATGGCCTACGGAAATGGGAAACACACCAACACCATCAAAGGTAGTAAAAAATCTGGGAGTCCTAATGGACAACACCCTAACCCTGGAACCATAAATAAATGCAACAGTGAAGAAATGCTTTTTCCTCCTCCACACGGCAAGAAGAATTCTACCTTTCCTCTCCTTCACGCACAAAACAATCACTATCGTCGCCCTAATCATGTCAAAAATCGACTATGCAAACAGCCTCTACCTCGGAACACCAGAATACCTCCTGAAGAAACTTCAACGGATCCAAAATGCACTAGCAAGACTACTCCTCAAACTATCCAGAAGAGACCACATCGCTCCAGCCCTAAAAACACTACACTGGCTCCCAGTAAAACATCGCATCACCTTCAAAACAATGTGCATAATGCACAGGGCAATCAGCGGGCACGGAGCAGAATTCCTACAAAAGAAAATAACAGTCTACAAACCAACAAGACCCCTCCGTTCAAGCAACAAAATCTGCCTGGAACTCAAACCGTGCCTTAAGAAAAAACTTGGAGGCACCTCCTTCTACCACTTAGCCGCAAAAACCTGGAACAACATCCCAAAAGAAATAAGAAACACTGAAGATCACCTAAAATTCAGGAAATCACTAAAAACCTGCTCTTCAACACCACAGACTAAATCAGGAAACCAAAACCGGAAAAAGGATGACTAAACTGGAAAGGAGACGGACATCCCCGACCCGAGAGGATAACTCCCACGGCACCTGGACGGGTGACACCGGATAGACTGGAACACAGGCGGCACACACGGAGACTGAGTCAACTAGCCCAGACAATCCCACCAACACTTCGCCCGCCCTTAGTTACCGCCAGGTACCACAGTGGTATGGAATTGTCGAGATATTGGCAATCACCACACTACCTGAGAGGTTGGCATTGGCAGGTGCACTGGCCACAGAAGTATGAAGGGAGGATAAGAGGAGCTATGAGAAAGCATGTTAGAGATGGGGGCCAGAGGAGTAAGGAACCTTATATGCCAGTCGGACCGAGATCAGGACAGAGCCGCATCAGGGGAGACCACACAAGCCGAGCGCCTCAATTCAGGATAGAGACGCAAACTAACCAACCATACTAACAATTTCCCTTTCTGCATACACCTCTCAAACTCCAAACCAAACACAATCAAACCTACAGCACAACAAACCGCACAAACTTCACTACACTGCAACAACAAAACAAAAACACACATAGTCTTGCACAACAGTACACAATGACTACCGGCCGCAAACACCCCAGGCCCAGCCAACGGACCCACCGGGCTGAGGCCGCCAACAGCACATCACTGCTCTCTTGCACTTTTCCTGCTTCCTCCCACTAACTAAACCTCCCCTCCTCTTTCAGAACCGCCAGAGCGCCAGAGGACCACTCCGGTGGTGATAGTGCGCGGTACAAATGTCCTTTAACATTAACATTAACAATAAGTATTGGCGTCCTTGCTGCGCTTTGCTCTGTAAGAAAAAAGAGGGGTAGGCTTCATTAGTGGGACTGTGGGAAAGGCATATGCGAAACAGGTGGGGTTGATGGGTGCAGGACAGAAGAACCCGATTCCCAGTGCCAATCTGCTTTCTATGTTAGCCATAGGAAAGAGCCCAAGATATGTTCACTACAGCGCTTTGGGTCTGGTTAGCTGCTGATGTGGGAGCGTGTGATAGGGCTAAAGAGGAGAGCTTTGTCATGGCTTGGTTGGTGTTGATGTGCTAATCAGATCATTTTGTCTTGTTTTATTCTTTACTTTTGCACTCTGTTGAATATTGCAAGCAGGGGACCTAATACCATCTAAGTGCAAACATAGGTGGTCTCCATATGCAATGTGGATTTAATTGAAAATTCCCTCTTTTATATTTTCTTTTACTTAGCTTTGCTGTGTGTAGTAAAAGTTGACAAAAGGCCACTGTTTCTACCATTTATGATGGCATTTTGCATGACCTTGAGAAATAAGGGGTAATTATTATTATTATTATTAGGGTGTGTATTGGGTGTGGTTCTAGCTTTGGGAAGCAATGGAGCACTTTACAAGTCATATGGGGAGGTATGCAGTGAGGGAAGCGGATCTCACAAGGGAGTGGGGAGCTATCAACAGGGGATGGGGAGGGTCGCAATTTTGCGTCAAGGAATCCACAAGCAACCATGGCGGTGGCACGTGGGAGCAGTTCAGTCAGTGCTCGGTTAGGTGGCGAGTAGTGGACCTAGGTATTAAGGAGGAGGAGACATTCTTTGAAGAGGGGGTCTTGCTCTCATTCCTGAAATGTAAAAGGGATGAGGCCAGTCTGGTGTTGATCAGAACGAGGTTCCAGACTCTGGGGGTATAGACATAGAAGGCATCTCTTCTGGTGCTTTCCTGTCTGCACTAGCAGAGTTCAAGTCTGCACATATCCTTGTTTCTGGTGGATTGCAGGTAGCTTGGGGACTTGAGGGTGGCACCCGTGTAGATGATGCAACAGGATTTTAAGGTGGTATGTGCTTGCAGCAGTTGCCATTGCAGTTCGATGAGGGCCGGGGTCATGTGGTGGAATTTGGAAGTCGCGCTGTAGCCTCATGTAATGTACATATGTACATATGTGAAAACCAGTTCACACTACACCACGACCCCACAACACACGCTTGTAACATCATTGCTGTAGTCAAAGTGAGGTTCCCTATTACAAACTGTGGCACTTGCACGTAAGTGTGTTGATGAATATAATCTCAACTATACCCTGACCTTTGGCATGAGAATGGAAGACTATGATGGACAGCCAGATGTGAGCTCCTTTATTAGAGCGCCTGGAGACCAACTCCGTTGGCGACGGTGCGCTATATAAATACCTTTAACATTAACATATGAAGCAAGGAATGTAATCATGTATGTGCGTGAAAGGAGGCGACCGTGACCGTGAGGCTGAAGGATGCAGGGCAAAACGCAGCCAACACTTACAGGAAAAGTCTGCATTTCTGGACCACTTCTTTCTTCACAACAAAAGAATAGTGCAGAAACATAAATAGAGAGAAGGAGGCGAGTTCTAAACAATTTACAAAATAGTGCTGCAGGAAGCTACACTGCTTATGGACAATGGCACCAGATGGCATGCTTCCTAGAAAAGGAAAGGAAACTGGAGAGGGTGGCAGTGCCGCATACAGCCCAGCTTAATTGCTTAATAACAGAAGTGGGGTGGGCGCCAGGGAACTGAGAGAGGCAGACAAAGTGGCACTTCACAACAGTGGGAGGAGGATAGCAAATGTAGGCCCTTCAGCCTTACACATCTGAAATTAATGGATCCAATCACATAGGAAAACATGGTTAATAGCTGAAAACGAATAGCTTACCAGGGCCACTGCAACACACTATTATAAGAGAGAAGCAATGTTAGATAAATCCTATATACTTTATTTACTATTTAACCAGGGAAAATGATTATGATATAAAAGTGACAATTGCAAATATCTTTCCAAACTATGGTCAACCTTGACCTATTATTGATCAGCCTTTTGTTGCCTGGATTTCACTGATTACGAAACTGCTGGAGAGGGCATCTTCAAGTGTGTTTGGTAGGGAAATCTGTGCAGACAGCTGTGGGTAGGGTGTCCAACAGAGATGTCATTTCACCAAAATGTCAGGGGTAGTGGAAGTGACATCACATGACCCTTGACCTCTGATGACAGGAAGTGATGTCATTTGACCCTGCCCCCCAAATGACATCATGGGAAGAGATTGGCACACAGCCTTTCACCCCTTTACAAAACAGGAAGTGGCATCATATAGCATTTCTCCTCAGTACACTAAGAAAGATATGGTTACAATATCACTGTAGTATGATATAGATTTCATACAAGAATGGATCACGTTAATATTAGTGTGCATAGGCCCATATCACCAAATGACTGTGAATGTAACCAGATGTCAATTACAACAACCTGGACTATTGTACATCACTCGGGCAAATTACAACAACCTGGACTATTGTACATCACTCGGGCTAAACTGTAAACAGGCAGAGCATCTCAAAGAGGCCTAAACCCCAAAGTGCAGACATCCAGTGCCTACCAAGTGTCTGGCCACAGACGATGGTCTGGAGGGTTGCCCAGTGGTTATGAAAGACACACTCTGAACTGGGAATCCATTTCCATATTTCACACTTCGCTGGAGGACGTCTTTAGCTCCCCAAAAATGGAGCAGAGGTAGCATTTAAGGAGGCTCAACATCGGTGCTTTTAGGTGAATTTAGAGGATGCCTAATCACACTGAGGTATTGCACCACCAAACCATTGTTCACCGATGATTCACCAGGAGACTGGCACCTAGTAACCAAAAAAACAAGACTACCAAATCCCAATGGGGGCCAAAGTGGTATTGGCAAGGGAGTCTGTGCAGTGCCTCTGATCCCAGCCTGGCCGGCTGCATAGTATGCTTTGCATTGCTCCAAAAGCTCCTCTGCGAGTTTTGGCAGTGCACATTTGATCGCTCAGGTATTGCCTTGCGTAGAACCTGACATGAATGTTACATGCTGTGGATATTTTGATCGGCCCTCTAATGTTCAACTCTTCACCAGGAAAAAGTATGTGAATTTGCCGTTATTTATGGGTGCGAATCCAAACTTCCTTTTAAATTCAATGGTCCCTCAGGAATGGCTATGCTGGATATGGTGGAAGGGAGATGCAGCCGAAAACATCTGAAATGCCAAATGTTGCAATCCTCTGACCCTAGCGGTTTAACATATCCATGTCATAATTGCGACTTCTCCGCTTGAACAAACTGTGTGATCTTGGCCAGGGCACCAATGTGCTTCTGTTCCTCTAGCTGCCCCAATTGGCAGAGCTTGCAAACGGAATGAACGCCAGAGCGATATTTAAAAAAGAGAATGTTTACATTCACACATGGCTCGAATGGGGGGGGGGTTATCTCACTCACCAGAAAATTTAGCATAGACCACAAAATATGCAGCTGTGGTATATCACTCTGTATCCAGTTTGCAAAACGGCAATGAAGACTCAGGGGTAAACAATAGAGCAGAATTCAGCTATATACTGAAGAAATGTTGGATGACCCTAAAATGTGAACCCAGACCTAATGCCGTGCACTATGTTGGTGCTAAGGCACACGAGTACTGATGGCTAGAAGCTCTATAGAGAAAAACCCACATAACCATGACCTCGAACACTGGCCTTCCAGTTATGACAGCATCAGTGGCGCTGACGCGCCCCCGGCTGAGGTAGGAGCTTGTGCTTTGCTTTAGTTTGCTGTTTTCAACAGCCCCTGTTGACAAAAACGAACTAGAAGCTCCATTCAATACAAGGTTCACAGGAGAGATTCCAGGGGTAGTGGCTGCAACAACAGGGATCGCAGCTGCGACCTCTGGTGACCCTCAAATGATGTGTCTGGTGCCCTATACCTCTCTCTGGTGTGCTACCATGCATGTGAGCACACAACCTGATCTCCTAAACCCACACATTGATGTCTCCAATAACCACCTGTGCACTGGATCACTGTGGCCATTTCATGCAGAGAGATTTAAGGATATTGTGAGAAAGAGTGTTTATTTTTGCCATTTTGTTTTTTCTTTCCTGGCACACTTGAAGACTACTTTCCAGTGAGAAAAACAAGTATTTATCTGCAACTGTTCTGTATGATGCCTATAGGTTCAAATAATAAGCAAGAATTTCATATTGCTTGTGTGAGTTGACCGAAATGGAAGACTATGCAAGCAACATGCACGCCATGGAGGGGAAGAGCCTCAAGTTGCTTAACTGTAATCTAGTTCAAACCTTTGATTAGTAGGTTTCAATCAGTTCGACCCCATGGAGCACCCCTAGAAATTGCTCATGAGTCAAACTGAGCCAAATGAGAATTTTCCGATTTGGTTCGACCCAATTCAAGCCGTAGGCGACTGTGGCTTGAATTCGGTAAAAAAAAATAATTTTAAATCCATGTACATTTTAAGAAAGGATGTGTCAGTTTCTCAAAACCTTTTGTTGACACAAGTCATGTGATACACTTCTGCATCTCATCCCTATCACCAAATAAAACTGGTGCCCTATTCTCAAAGATGGTCTGACACCCTTTGGGCATTTTTGGAAATAAAGGGTTGTTTTTTCATTTCAAAGCACATTCCCAAATCCACAAATGCAATGCTCTTTAAAGTGCACCAAAATAGTAGCATTCCCCTGCACCTAACTGTATATAATCCTTTACTTTCTCACTTCCATTTCTTTCCCTCAAACAAGGATAGAACTCCTTTTTTTAACATTGCACAATGACATCATTGTGAAATGCCTCCACGTGGTTTCTAGGAGCCTACCATATATTAATGTTGGGGGCATGCTTCCGACGCTAATGTTTCCAAGTGGGCGACCAGGAGCTCACTTGGGCTGCTGCACAGCCGCCCTAAAATGCCAGTACACCTTTGTGGCTACGGTGATCTGTGCATTTCTAAAAATGTAGGCAAATAAAAAAGCACCTCTTTTGCCCTTTTTTCATTTTCATGTCCCTGTTGTATTGTCTCCTTAGCCACCAGTAATACTGCATTCTATCATGCGGGTCCAGTGTCCTAAATCAGGGCTGGTGCAAGGAATTTTGCCACCCTAGGCAAAGTGTCAGATTGGCGCCCCGCACTCAGGGTCGTAACCCTTCTCACCCACTTATCCCCATTTTCTTACTGTTTTACAGGTAATTGTCTGCACTTGGAACATGATAACCTGGGTGAAATCCATGTAGCCAAACACTTGAGCAAGTTTTCTGGCCTCAAAAACACCTGAGCAGGGTAGCATCTGCCCTCTGAAAAAAGTGTGCCTACCCACATGTATCCTCTGCTTGTGCGCTGAAAAGCAACACGTGGGCACAATGAGGGAAAACAACCTCCAGAAATGCATCCTCTTTCCACATCCTGGGCATATATTCATGACTTGCTTGCCCTCTCATCGTTTCTCCTCACCCCATGTTTGGCTTGAACAGTACTCTGTTTTATAAAGATGACTTAAAAAGTACACAGACCATAGTAAGGTATTCACAAAAAACCTACCCCGGCCGGGGAAAGCGGTTTACTCAGGAAATTGGTGAGAGCGATCCTTTCAAAAAGCCCTCCTGCCCCCAGAACTATCTCACAGTCACTTTCAATCCCCGCCATCACTGAATACACAGACATCCATTTATCCTGTCGCAGTTTATCAAGACTTGACTCTTCAAACAGTCGGGTCCCAACCAACCTGCGGTTCACCTGCGTCCATGGGTGCCGCGCCAAGAAGCTGCCTGCCAGGGGAAAGTGGCGCTTTACAAACCTGCATAATACAACCTTCCATAACTGAATTGTCATATATTTAGTACTGCAGTGCCATGGTAATGAAGGACTTTGTTTTGCCGATTAGTGGTAAATACCGCCTTGGGGCGTGATATTGTACCTACCCCTACAATCCTCCCCATGCTACCGAAATCCACAGGGCATCCCATGAAACATATAAAATATGTGGTGTTAAAATTCCCTGGGCATCATAGACAACCCATGATATCGAATACTCACCAAATCTCCCCTGAAAATTCACATGACCAATTCCAGCACCACAACCTTTTCCAATCTTGAAGGCATTCCACAGTGCTGTGTGAACAGCATATGTATGAATGAACTAGTATACCTAATCAAAATTCCAGTACATACAACTCACACTTCATGCTACTGCACTTATCACACATATGGCTCAATTCACTGCCTCAGTCGGGCCATAACATGAATCAAACCCTGCTGCTAACCCTGTACATAACACAAATGGCATGCTGCTACACTGTATATTTCACATACAAACCGATGCTCCATGGTAACTGTGCATGGAGCACACGGATTATTGCTTCACGTCCCTGTACATATCACTCACACAGATCGATGCCCAGCTGCTAGTCTATGCGTAACAAGTATGAATGCATGTCCTGCTGTCAGTTCTCAGATGCTGCCCTCGAACATATCACGCACATGTCCAGCCAGTTTCCCCGAAATTATCAAATGTGAATAAATGCCACGTCACAACCTCTGTATATATCACAGAGAAATTGACGCACACACCAGCCATGGTACTGTGTGGCTGATCCACTGTGAATCTAGGTTACATTACCCTGCTACTGGCCCAATTACGTGCTTCAATAAATGCCCTGCTGCCCTGCTCCCTGTCATGTCAGCTTGTATTCCCCCGCATACTCCAGGTTGCTTCTCTGTCCTCCACTCTCACTCTTGAGCATTTCAGCCCGTCTATATAGACTATTTGCCGATCAGAGCAACCTCCCTCACCTTCCACCCACCACTTTCACTTTTTCCCCACAAACTGCAGCCCTTCTTCAGGATAGCTTCTTCGGGAGGGTAGCTCAGGGGCAATGTGCTCGCCTTGGAAGCAAGACAACGCTGAGCAACACAGTATCGATCACCGGGTCCTCACTTAGAAACCTCTGGGTATTAAGCGTGTAACAAATAACATATCATATCATACCAGCAGACAGACCTTTCAGCAAGCAGCCCAGAACTCCCTGTGAAACATCAAGTAGAGAAATGACAAACAGAAACATTCTCCTGCACAGTCTCATTTCAAAGCAAGGCATGAACCCATTTGAATTGTTGGTGCCACTGCATCCTAGCAAAATCTGAACGTATTTTTGTCATAATGTAGGACAGAGCGCCAAGAGACCATTAACATAACAGTAGTGCACTATACAGAAAGCATGCTATTAGCTGTAGATCGTAGCTGTTCTTAACAGCATACAAACATGTAAATTGAAATTTCATAATACTCAGAGAATCACATAGCCACAAATCCTCCTGTCGTGATACACAAGGCTCCAGCTAGCGTACAGCAGGGCGGGCCACCACGGATGGTCCTGTCACCAGAAGACCGTCCACTCGTCCAGAAGTCGGCAAAGAAAGAACATCTGCACGTGCAAGCCTCAGTCACGAGGGCAGCGTGGACAAGCAGTGCTAATGTCCAGGTGCCCCTTGAGGCCCTGCGCAAGGCACAGCACGCCATGCCAACACCAGATTCTGAATCCAGCCCGAACCTCACAGTGCAGTGCCTGCTCAGCAGACCCTGCTGAACTGCCTACTGCAGTCCTGCAGAGACACAGTGCAGCTGGGAGTGCCGCCCGCCTCACGAATAATCATGCATTTGCAGATCTAACATTTTCACATTATAGGCAAGCGCCTAACCTTGCCTAGTGTTAGCACTGGCCCTGCCTAGAATGTAGCATCACCAAAGAGCTAAATTTGTGCCAAGTCGAACCATCAACCACTCACATCTATACTAGCTGCTTGAATTTTGGTTCAAAAGATTCTAATTATTGCGAGCTTTAGTTCTAAATGGTTCAAATCTTTCCAGCCTAGTCACACCCCCATTGTTTAGATAGTATTGTGTCTTTTTCGAGCAGGTTCGTGCATTCCTAGTCCAAGTTGCACATCCCTTTGTGTGGTCCGAAGTAACCGAGGAATCTAGCTGGGTCCCCTGAAAACTGATGACTCAAACCTATAGCTTTCTGTTTGCTCATTCAGTAAGGCTATCACGAGACAGACTGCATGTTTCTCTATTAGCATCAGTGTCTGGGGTACGGCGAGGCAAGTGTGTGTAGTTTTTCCAGGGGGACAGATTGTGTTCTTTGCTCACACTGTAGTGAAGCGAGGCTGCTGAAGTGCTGCCTATCCAACAGTTGTGTACTATGGTGTGTCTCGTCCTAAGGTTTCTATGGTGTTATTTTAAACTTGCTGTGAGAAATCTTTGACAATACACAACCATTACAAGATATTTAACTTTCAGTGAGAAAGCTTCTTTAGGTTTTAAAAATTGAGTACTTAAGGAGAGTTGGTGATGCCTTTGGCCAATGCTCTGGGTAACATTTAATAGTTTTGTATGAAAAAGAACTTTTTGGAAAAATATCATCTTAAAAATAGTAGTTTTAACAATAATTTCTGTCTTTAGTATTACCTTTGTATTGAAATTATCGCACAGCATCGAAACATTCCAAACTATGACATTTCCTCAAAAGGCTTAGAGCAGGGTTGTCCAACTCCAGGCCTCGAGGGCCGGAATCCTGATGGGTTTTCAGGATATCCCTCATTAATTTTTATCATGAGAAGAAATTTGTATACATTTAGAGTCATTGTATGCAAATTTATTTCATGAATATTAATGAGGTGCATCCTGAAAACCTGCCATGAATGCGTCCCTCAAGGCCTGGAGTTGGACAAACCTGGCGTAGAGAGTGAATCTGGATTTTAGGAACTTCCCTCCAATTGACCCAATCATTACTCCAAAACCTCAGGCATCAGATACAAACTGGACCTGTCTGATTCTTCCGCTAGAGGGATTCTTACTGGGGGCCTCAGGTTGCTTCACTTTTTTAAGCACACTGTGATATTTGCAGGCCTCCACATGCGCTCCTCTCGGCAATCAAGCACCTTCTGTCATTCCAGTTGATTTTAACGCCCAAATCTAGCTTCATTTATTTAGTGAAGCTTGAGCCCGGCCAGGATTGCAGAACGCCTGGATCACTATGAAGGAGATTTACCTCTGTCGTACAGGCACCAAAAAGGGTGACGTCGGTGCTGGGTGGTGGAAAGGAAAAACTAATCCCCTTTGCCTGGATCATGTCCAAACACAACACCGAAACTAAAAAACATATACATGATCTTCCTCTCAGATTTCAATCTCTCTGCAAGGTCATCGAGTACACAAGAGTGACAACTTCCAACTAACCCTGTTCTGAAAGATCCAACCAAACCTACAAACTAAGACAGCGGAATGTCATGGTTACCGGACACTCTTGTGTTTCCAAGACTGGGGGGGGTCTCGAAAATGTGCATCAACGGGTTGCATCAAGTCCAAAACGAAGCAGCCAGTCTTTGCCTCAACATGAAGGACCACAGGTTCAGGACAGCCTCCTTGAGAGCACTCCATTGCCTCCAGTTCTGGGTGAATTTAAAGTCTTCCTCCCAACGCATATAGAGATGCCAGTCTAAATGGGTACATTTTGGGTGTGGAATTCCAAAATGTTTTTCATAACTCAAGAATAGAGCCAGCCTTGAGCAAACCCTACATGCATGTCCTCAGCCATCCCACTTTCCTATGATGTTCACCCAGACCTCATCCACTTATTCTTTGTAAAGGTGTATGGAATTCAGAATGGAGGGTAGGGTACACAGCATTTAGATGCCAGCTGCTTGTGTTCCCTGAGGACCGAAGGGCAACCACAAATGAAAGGGTGAGTAACAGGGTGGCAACAGGGTAAGTGGATCGGTGTGATCGGTGCAGCGAGCTAAGAAGTGGTTGTCGACCCTCCTGACTGGGAGAAATTCCATAGAACAGGGTATCAGACCCATGGTCGTTCTCAGTATAGAGGATCCCACACTCCTTTTTAAATAAGCGGGTAGGTTACACAACATGCAGGCTAAGAAGGGAAATGCACAGGGAAATTAAGAAATGTTCCCAGGAACACACAGTATTGCCCAGCGCGGAAGCCGGGATCAGAGTGCTAGACTGTTGCTACTGCAGCTGATCATTTATTAACTAGACAACCATTCACTGCATGCTTCTTACTTATTGCAGCATGACGGATATATGGCCTTAAAAATACTTATTGGATCAAATACACTTGTGATCATTGTATATGACACGAACATCCTACTTCACTGCCATTAAAACGTTTGTGCTGCTACTAACGTTTTATCCTGGGCCAAGGGACCTTATTTCCACTCTGGTCTTAAATAGCGAGCAACCATCACTGCATGCACACCATCCATGAGACAAACACCCCGCCGCACAGCCAAGTGAAATCGCCGTTCTGGCATTTCAGCCAGTTGGCCTGGAATATTGGGACCAATTGTATTCAAGCAACTTGGAGTTTCCTCTGACATTGGAAACGCAACCAGAGTTACAGGGTGTAGAGTTAGAGCCAACTGGTCACACGCCCTGTGGTCTAAGCTAGGATCTACGCATTATTATTAGGCTATAATTCTAATCCAACCTGGTCCAGCCTTTCAATCACCTGCTAATTAACATGCCCTGAGAATGGAAAATGCATCTTTAATGGCAAATGTAAGCTACTGTTTACCTTTTGCAAGTGTCCTAAGAAAGAATTGAGCTGTTTCCAGTCTTGTCTTGCTCAAAGCATCTGCTATGTGCAAGCTGTGTTCCCTCCCCACCCCCTTCCTGAGAGCTGCTTAAGGCAGAAAGAGGTGTTTCCTTCTTATATCCTATCACATTTCCTTTCATCCAGTCTAGCAAGGATTACATTCTTATCCCACCCCTTCAGGGGGTGGGGCATTCTTGCACACATGTGAACGACTAGCATGGGTGGGGGGGGGGAGGGCAATGCCCTGGTGCAGAAATGCATTGAAAGAATGTGCCTTTTCAGTAGAGCAAGTTTTGCCCTATCGCTAATTTGACTTGCACCGGTGCAACGCGTCTGTAGTACCATTCAGGTGTTTCTGCTTTCTGTCTTGAATAATGATCAAAAGTCAGGAAGTGTTGTTACTTTATTTTTGACATTGTTGGAGGATGTTGCATTTTTTGGACTGGTTTTGTGTTGATACTCATTGCAGTGCCAAATGTGTGCAAAAATGAAGCCCCTGACTCTGACCGGCCTGAAAGTAGAAACCTAAAGATGCATAAATGTGGATGGAAAGCTTTGAATTAACCATGACCTCTGGCACATTGTCTGTGACATTTGCTCTTCCATGGTTTGTACCATTCTGTTTTTAGCGGATGGCAAAAAACATACATAAATCAGCAACCATTCAGAGGCCAGTTTAGGCTGAACTGATATGTCACAGCCCTTGGGCCACCAATCAACCCTAAACATGTTTCATCCTCATTGAGTGTCACCTGTGAGGTGCAGCAAGGGACCCTAGGTTCTGCAAGCTTATAAACTACGCCTTGCTACACCCATAAATCTTTTGGAATGGGCCCAAGGCGGATTTGCTTAAGTTTGTACCACTTATTCTATTTTCTCCAGAAGACTTCAGACTGTTTACCCCTGCTGGGGTAAGCCTAGGTGCTCTGAAACTAGTACTGTGGCCATTGGGTGCAGTATAAAAGCATATTAATATGGCTTTATGGAAAACAGTCTCAATATACAGGAAGTGTGCCATGGACAACGTGAGGGAGCCGTTCGCGATTCTGGCCTTGGGTAAAAAAAACAAGATAGACATCTAGAACTTTGGAGATTAAAGGTGGATAACTTTATGAAGAGAAATGACAGTGTAGGAAACGCTAATGCACAATCCAGTATTGGTAAAAAAAGAAGTTGATGTTACGGGGCTGGATTACCACTATTGATCAATGTGAGAGTCTTAAATTGAGGAAATCACTAACCCGGGAGGATATTGGTGTGAATTCCCTACCAAATTATCTCAGAACATTCCCTTCCCAAGGTATAGAGATGTGCTACTTGGTGTCTCTTGAACATCTTAAATACAAGGGAGGTTCAGTGGATTCGGAAAACACTGGGGGTGGTTAATGCTCAAAGCCGTTATGGTAAGAATAGTGAGGTGGTGGAAACTCCTCGGCACCTGGTAACTGTTTGTGAATCCCTAAAACAGACTAGAAGTTTCTTCCTGGGTGAATATAAATCTATGGGGGAGACTCTTAATGTATTGGATTGGTAGAAATGGGTACTAATAGGGATCAGACCAGGTTAGTAATCGCTGCTATGAAAATGTTGGAATTTGTATTGTCTACTGAGATCGAATAGGAAAATTGTGCGTCTCCTCTGTAGCGATTGAAGTTAGAGATGAATGGGAAAACTGGGTATGTGTAAATTGAATGGTATACATGTGATGAAGAGTTGTACCCAAGGAAATGGGAATGGTCTTTTTATTACTTCATGATGGTTTCAAGATATTAATTGTGTTGGATAGGGAAGGATTTTAGGATGAATATGATGGGATATAATGTTAAAGGTTTTTATTCTGTTCTTATTAACAATCTCTTGTTTTTTTTGACAATGAAACCATTAAAACATTTAAATTTTAAAAAAAAGCATATTAACATACCATAACTTCTCTAATGGCACAGATGGCCAAAAGGGTTATAGAATGGGAGAATTCGAAGAGAAAAGTACACAATACATGTTTTAGTATGTTTTATCCAAAGATTTACATCTTTAACTTTGAGGCTGTTTTTAAAAGTTCAAACCTATGTTTAAAACATGATGACTGGTCCTTAATAAGTGCTTACTTTTAATCTATATCTGACTTTTGTGCAGGTCCCACTCCCCTAGGAGCAGCCAATGGTAATATGTTAGTGCCAAAGAGAAGCAGACAGTATACAAAATTAATAACTGTACAAAGTGTACATATGTTTGCTTTTTTATTTTCATTGATGCAGACTTTCTGGTGTCTTTCATTAAAAGGCTACACTGCACTAACCGGTTCAGCTGGTTTGCCGATACTGGCGAGCTCGCAGAACTGCGTGTTTTGGATATCAAACAGAAGCCTGCTCAGGGAGATTATCAGTGTCCGTAAGTCTTGGGCCCACCTCCAATAACTGGGAATCCGGACACTTTGGTAGCAGGTCTTAGAGCGCCCACATCTGGTCACTGGATGCATCGTCCTGCTCTAGCATCAGATGCCAGAACCTTGCTGTAAATGGTTTTCGATCAGTGGTCGAAGTGTGCGTGAGAGGTTGGGAGCGGTGCTCCTCTACATTTTTTAATTAAGTTTTACCATTCCTGTACTTTTAATTAAAAAAGAAACCTTTCTGAAATGGTTTCAATTTAAAATAAAAGTGTAGGAAAAAGTTGAAACTTGTACTACAGTGCAGTACACTGAACATTCATTTAAACAGCAGGCACGTTTGTTTGGGTGTTTGGGTTGCACGTGGGAGGGGGCGTGGCGATGGGATTTGTGGGGAGCAGGGGCAGGCCAACAGGGAAGATGGTTCTACTACTTCTTTTTTCGTACACTTCGCCCACTGTGGTCGATTTCCTGTACACGTGTGCCTATTTTAGGACATAGGATTTCCTGCAGTGACACCTGTGGTCAGTAGCTGTGTACACGTATTGGGAAGGAACTAGGGTCCTCCGCACCCCCAAGCGGTTTAGAATTAGGCAAGACTTCCTTTAGGCACTACAATGTATTAGGGGGAAGGAGGGGCACTTGGAAGGCTCTCTCATGCAGATATAATCACATACACAGAGATGGACTGAAGAAGGACATGGGCAGACACTGAAGAAGGCAGTTATTGTTTAAATATAAAGCACAACTAACTATTAGCTGGATACATTTGCAATATCAAGATCCTATGCATGGTATGGTAGATGCAAAACTCCCCTCCTTCCCAAGAATGTGGCTTGTGCTAAAAATGAACGACAGGCTTCCGTGGTGTTCGCTAGCACTGGCAGAGGACACGTGACTCACCAGCTGTCTACTGTCCGTCAATAGTCCATGCAGGCTAAAAATGGGATTTTTATGTTCCACGTGCCAAAATGCAGAAATAGGACATATTATGAGTATTAAGGGTGGGGGGAACCTACACAGCTCAGATAACATGAGTAGAATGAGTGCAATATGGATAGAATGAATGAACATTGTTTATCAATGTTTAGGTTGTCCTGGGGATAGGCCTCAAGGTTTGTAAAAGTCTGCAGAGCTGCAGTCTGTTTCTATGTAAGGTATCAAAATGTAGAGCATCATGTTCTGACAGAAACCACTGACAATGAATAAAGGAAGTTTTTGGAGCATCCCTTGTCTGGAAGAAGGATGGATTGGGATGAAGCCATAGCCCGTACCCACTGACACTACTACAGCAAGGCCGGACTGTATAGACTCCTGTGTGTGACCACTGTGGCAGGAGGAAGGAACGGATGAGGGACAGGAGAAGACCGCTCAGGCAGCAGAGTCCTTTGCTACCATCCTCATTTTTGTAAGATTAAACTTGTTGTCCTTACAAGATAAACTATTGGCCTTATTTCCCTAGAAGGGTGTATTTATTCTGGTGTGAGTGTAATTAGGGACACCTTTACAATTAGGGACACCCTTACACAAGGAAGCCTTGTTTCTTCCTCCAAAAGGAAAGAATAGACCACTTGTCATCCTATGGTTTTCAATCATTTGTGTTGTGCGATAAATTTGAGGTTTTATGAAATGAAATGGGCAAAATAAATGTCACAGAAAAATAGCTGTTTTAGACATGCGATATAGAATATTTGAAAGAAAGAGATTTATAATCAAAGAATACATTTCTCACTTTAATATGTTTGTTAATTATATCTCATGGAAAGATATATTTTCTATGATAATGTGCACACACCTCTGATTTCGGGCCCAGGTCCCTGCCCGCCCAGTTGCACACCCGCACTGCCTCTCGGCAACCCTTGCACTTGGGTCTGTATCTGTAACCCACAGTCCCCCCTACCTGCAATTTTGGACACCTGCTGTCTGCACTTTCACTTGCATCTGCCACCTGCTGGCCACACTTCTTGTTATTGTTTTGATCCCATGCACAGCACTACTCCCCTCCCCTTTCCTTTGGCACTTTTCCCCTCTCCCTCCCCTGCACTTGCGCGATCTCAATATCACTTGGCATAGTAAGATCGTTGTCTCTGTCCTCCCTCTGTTCCCCCTTCCTTGCCTCATCACGCCTTGAAACACTTGTGTATAGGCGCGTTTCAAATGCCATATCATATCATACGACATAGTGCCTCAACGAGCATGCTAGGTAGCACTTCAATTTATGCACAGCATAATACTCCAGTGTTCACCCTGCTTAGTACCCTGCGTTATACACTGCACAATTCCCCGATGCACACCACATAGCACACTAATATACACCCCACACAGCACCCCAATGTACACACCAAATAGCAGCACTATGTACACATGGTCTAACACCACAATGTACACACCACACAACACCCCAATACACACCCTGCGTTGCACTCCATGCACACCTCCATAACAACCCAATAAACACAGTAAATGGCACCCAATAAACATAGTGCATAGCAGCCTAATATACACACCATATAGCACACCAATAAACGCATAACATATCACTGAAATGTATGCAGAGAATAACATCCCAATATACATCCTGCAGAGCATCCCATGTACACACATCATATTATCTCAATGTGCACACAACATAGCAGTCAAATATACACACCACATAGCACACCAATATACTTCCCCCTATGACTGTAAAGCGCTCTGTTGCTTCCCGAAGCTAGGTCCACGCTCAATAAATACCCTAATGATAATATACAAACCATATATCACCCAAATGTACAAGTATGAAACCCCAAATATACACCCTAATTAGCACTCCAGTGCACCACCAACGGACCTACACAACTAACAAATACTTGTAAATAAGGGGCACTGTTGAACAGTCAACAAGATGGACGTATCACCATTGCGCTCCATCTCACAAGCTAATATCCTTCAAAAGGATCCTTCATTGGTGCAGAAACCTCAGATTATATGAGGTTGAAACTTAACCAGATTCTGATTACTATTTGACAAGCTTCTCAGGATCTAAATACGCTTCCCCTAACCCTCTCGGTGCAGCCGTGGCCGGCAGAAGTGACTCAGATAGAAGACCTCGCCTTTGAGCCAGTCCCCGAAGGTAGGCGTCCTGCACTGGGCGGTGCCGCTGGGACCTCAATGGTCCTCGTTGTGGGTAGCGACCATGCTAGACATGCAGGCAATAGGCAGAAGAAGCTGCTCCTGGAAGGACTTTGGTGTGGTGTCTCATGTTCTGTTGTCTCTGCAGGGAGCATTCTCGAGCTCTGCATGGAGACCACCCTCTGACACAGGCACAGAACTGTGTCTGTCCCCTTTATCCCCGAAGGGGGGGCATATATTGGGACTTTGACACTGGGGGAACTGGGCTTCTGATGACCAAGCCTGTGTTGCTAATACAAGTTAGTACAAAATAAACACCCCTCACCATCACCTTCATGTAAAAACATATGACTAAACAGTAGTGGATCATGTGTGCACCAGAGTGCCTACAACACTAGAAAACAGACACAGGTTTTAAATTATATCAAAAAAAATATCTGCAACAAAGCCTCCACTTTTATAGACAGAAATAAAAAGAGAATCTGTTATGGAAACTACTACAAAAGCAGAGAACACATTAGAGAGAAGAAGAAGGTGCGATCCTGCACCAGGAGTGCATAATTTGTCTATTGCACTGGTACATTGTAAATAGACTAACTACAGTTAATACCTACAGATACACCGATACTAGAAACAATGACATAAACTGTCGTTGAAGAATGGATTCTCAATGCTTACTCAAAGAGGCTAAAAACAACCTGCCTAATTTGAGTGCAATTAACATAGTAGTAGCTAAGGAAGGATTCATCGCTGAACACAGAAGGATTAGCACAATGTTGGGAATGACATGAGGCACAAAGAAACCAGGCCCAGTGTCTAGCTATACGCTAACATTGTCAAAAGCCTTCACCAAATCTCAACCAGCAGCAAGCACAGACGCAGGAGACGGTGCCGAAACAGAGTTACAACACGACTTGTCTCAGTTGGGTCCAAACTAGATCACTTAAAGGCAACAGTCCATTCTCTGAAAACCAAACTAGACAAGGAGAGTTCCAGATTCACTGAAGCAGAGACATGAATAAACTCACTGGAAGATGACTTTACGTCAATAACCTCCAGGACAACTGCGCTGCACAAAGAAATACGAAAAATAAAGATCCTGTCGCAACAACATCAGAATAGTAGACCTAGCGGAGTCCGGATATGCAGGAAAGGCAGAGACAATTGAAGAAACACTTCTGAAGGAAATACTACGAGACCCCTTCTTCCCTGCTATTGGTATCCCGCCGGATTTACTGGCAGGATACCACTAAACATATAATGAGGCCCACTGTGTTAGGCCCACTGTGTTAGGCATTCTGAATGGTGCCAGTGCTACCGTCCTCCCCATTCCCATTGAGTCGTATAGGACTCAATGGGAATGGGGAGTAAAATATTCTGACGCCTGGCAATGGGGAAATACAGGGTCCACCAGGGCTGTAATAGCCCTTTATTTCCCCATTGCGAGGCACTGGAAAAATGTGTACGTTTGGCGGCAGCCTGCCGGTTTTACCGGCAAGGCTACCACCAAACTTGTAATGACGCCCAATGTGTCCAAAGTACAAACACTTACAAAACCATTACATAAGTAGGTAGCACAGGAATGAAAAAAGTATGTAACAAACATCAAAATTCACTTACTACGTACTGTAATACCCATTTCAGATTACATCTGCCAGCAGCATTCCAGACAGGGGTGCAACAAGGCTACAATTTCAGGGGGGCTAAAGTTGAAATGTTGGGAGAGGAGCTAATGTCAGAGGCTTTGATGGAGGGCCATTCTTACTAGTGTGGGGGCATCTAACTTCTTCACACATTCTAAATAGACTTTTGATGGATTTTCAGTGTTCCCAACAGTTAACTTTCTCCACTTCCGAAACCACACACAAAAGGACTGCTGCGAGAATTAGCTCTGTCTGCCCCCTACCTTTCCAATCACTCCCATGACATGCAAGTAGTAACCCCATCCCAATTTCAATTTGCTACAAATGTATTCATACTAATGTAGCTGCTCACAATTAAATGCTTTACATTAGTAAAACCTGGGCCTTTGTTGACCGTGCAGATGCAGGTAGGGACTGTTTATACTCGGTGTCCTGCCCTCTCCTTCCACGACTCTGTAAATCAGCCAGCTCAAGTAAACATAACCCACATTTTCAGGGACGGGTGCTCTAAAGCCCAACCTCAACCTGCCCAATGGTGATTGCGCCACTGATCCCAGCAATCTCACAAAGGAGCATGTCTCACCTCTGACAGTCACTGGAGATCTGGCGGGAGAGTAATCGCCCCTTATCAGTTGAGAGTGAGTAGCTTTTCCTGACCTGTAGTCTTCATTGAAGCGACGGCATCTCTGCGCCATCTGGGACAGATGTTCCTTGTACCTTCGTGCCTAGATTGCTCCATGCCTGATGTGAGTAACGTACCAAGTAAAGTTGTCTGTTTCATTTGAGAAATAAAACCCTACAAAGACCAGAATGCATAGCAAATACCACGTGTTGCTCAGTTGCACCTGACATGGATAAATGTGGGAACTCACTCTGGCAATGTCGCATACAGTGTAGGGACTCCCCGAATACATATTTCTCTGATGCCTTGAATCGAAGTGCTGTGGCGCAGGCTTAGCACATCCCAGGTAATAATATTGAGTGATAGAGAGAGGGTACGTACTTCAAGTGCAGACGCTGGAAATACAGACTCAGTAGGTAGCTACTCAAGGACGCGCCCGGTCCAATGTTATCACACCGACCTGAAGACCCCATGATGTGGTTTAGTACCGGCATACTGTTTGTTTATTTATAGGTGAACCCAATTGTGTCCTTCCCTTCTGAAGTCTCCTTCCTCTCGCAATGCACTACCCATCATCCACTGCAGCCTTAAAGCTTCAGTGGCCCAATGCCTCAGGTATTCTTGCAAATCCATGAGACCAAGGCCCTTGTCCTAATACCGTCCCTTGAAGTGATAAAGACGATACAAAGTGCCAGGATGCCAGCAAAGGTGACCATTTGCTCTTTACACTTTGAATTATTGTGTGTACAATTTGTACAATGTATGAAACAACTATTAATTGATAAAAAGTTGGAAATAGAACTACCAAGCAAGTGAACTTTTTTAGGCTCATCTCACAAATCCTTTTGGGCATAGATGCAATTTTATATTACAAGTGTGTAGTCTTCAGAACCCAACTATGGAAATCTGGCATTAAGGCACTTCTCACCATAATACCAGTTTCAGCTTACATCTACCAGCATCAGCATCCCAGCTTAGTTCCAACTAAGATAACATTTCAGGGGGGCTAACCCTGTTAAATGTTGGGAGAGGAGCTAACTTCAGAGACTTTAGTGGTGGCCCATTCTTACGTGTGTGTGTGTGTGGGGGGGCGTCTTATGTCTTCACACATTCTAAATAGCCCCCTGAGGCATCTTCAATGTTACAAGCAGTTAACTTTCTCCACATCCAAAAGCACAAACTTAAGGACTGCCGCGTGAATGAGTTGTGTCTGCTCACTACCGTTTGTGACGAATCCAAGGATAACGTCCCTGTGCATAGGCGAGCGAATACTGCTCCAATGGCTAAACCAGGTACTTGCTATTGCCCTTACTCTAGCCACTCATATGTCACCTAGATCAATATACTGGTGTAACGTGGCACCAGTTAAATATGCAAATAGAACTGACACAAGGAAGCCACACGCGGATGCAAGAAATCAACCTGAAACCCGTAAGCAGCGTTCTAGTCCTTTTTCCATAACTGAAACCAATCCAGGCAATACAAGAGAAGAAGGACGAGACTCAGTTGGCTGTTGGAGTGGTTGGGGAAGTCTTGGAAGCAGACAGCAGAACGAAAGCCCAAGAAGTGGTGAAGGAGAAAGGACCTGAGGGCGAAGAGATAGAGACGAGAAGTGCCTGAGCGATCCCAAGGACGAGATCTACAGAAGTCACAAAAGGCATTACGACATGATGCGGCCGCCAGCTTGGTGAATGCAGACGGAGACATGCAGTGTACAATAGCTCAAAGCAAAGTAGTTACAGAAACCACGGCCGGTGTCAGAACGCGGGAAGCGTTTATAGGCAACACCGGCGATGATATACAGAGCAGCAAGGGGGACCGGTGTCAGAGCGTGAAAGGCACCCACCACCAAACCTCAAGCGAGTATCAGCAGACGGTGGAGCCGGGGTACTTGGAGGTGGAAAGGGTGCCCCGCCAAGCTGAGTCACTGGCTCCAACTACCTTGCAGGATTGAAGGGGAAGCCCACAGAATGGAGATTTCCTCTGCTGGTGGCAGCGGTGCCAATGTGGGGAAGAGAGGCAACGTCCCTGGAAGCCCCGCTCAGACCGACCCAACAACTTGGAAGCGAGCCGTGTTGCAGCCGTCAAAAGCTACCGCTTGGGGAAAAGTGACAACATCCCTGGAAGCCCCGCTCGGACTAACCAAACAGCTGGGAAGCAAGCCGTGAATACCAACCCTTTTAGTTAGCAAGCAGACAATGTGATCCTGGACAAATCACCATATCTGCACGCTATAGAAGGACACGGCCCCCTTGTCTTTTTCGAGACTCTCATCAAGAACGACCAGCTAAAAGTCACTATAAAAATTAAATTCTGCGTGATGTACATAACGATAGAATCAGAAGCCAGTTCTAGTACTGTCATCACCACTTGAAGCCACGTGTGATGCTGCCAGTGCGCATGTGTGCTTATGCTACTGATCTTAAAAAACGTGTCTTTTCAGATGTTTTTAATTATGCACACACCATCATGGGCCAAGTACACACATTATGATGTAACATTAAAATCCATCCACATTATCGACATACCTATAAAAGACAGGCGACGACGTGGCCTTGAACTGACCTCGAGGAGGAGGATAGATGGGCCCAGGCGGCCAGCCCAGTAGGTCTGTGTTTATTCTGGCAATTATGCCTTTGAACTTAGAAGCCTTTGGGCCTTCGTGCTTGGCTCGAATGCGTCACGTGGCAGCAAAACCACACCCAGTCCTCTAAAGGGATTCCGGCAGCAGCAGACTGGCCGAGAAACTAAACCAGGTCTGATTGGCTTACTGAAAGGTGCATCAGGATAGGTTGCTACGAGAGGAGGCGGGACAGCACCAGTTCCCCAGGGGCTGAGCAGAGAGAACCTCAGCCATACACAACACGAGCTGGCTGGCCCGCCCCACCCCATCGAACCCTCCATAAAGGATTATTGTTGTATACCATCTTTCCGGTTGCCATAATGATGCCAGGGCCCGCTTCCACACACCACCCAGCAGTGAACTTGTGCCCCGGCCCCAGCACTTGATTGGTTGCTTGCGGCAGGGAGGGAGAGCAGTCCCAGGGTGACTTTTTATATGATGAATGTGTGCCTGCAGGCAGTCCAGGCACACATTAATACTACAGTGTTCTGCTTCAGATTTCCAGGCCCGCCCACCCACTCCACAATACATGTCTTATATATGCAAATGTGACATTTGCAAATTTGAATAAAAGGCATTTTCTTTTTCAATAAGCAAAGGATTAGTCATCATGTTTTCTGTCCTAGCCAGCTTCGGGTCCCCCCTCCAGGCTGGCATCCAGACTCCCCCTCTCAAGTTCCAATTCCCCCACCCTCAAGTAGGTGGGGCCGCTATCCAGGATGAGAGGTTTGGGGCCCAAGGCACGTGCCCCATTTTCCCACCCATAAAGATGTTTCTGGTTGCAGCTTCTCACCTACATATGTAATGTCATGTAGTAGACACCCAGACTGTATATGTGACCATTCTAGGGGATTCCTGGTGCTGAGGCTTGTCCAAGTCCTTAGTGACTATTGCACTAATGTCTGGTTTGTAGACCTTGTTCTGTGGTAGAAAGTGGGTTGGTTGCTAGGGAGTTGAAGAAAGCACACAGTATGCAGTGGGTATGGAAATAAAGTTAAGTGAGGCGGAAGTGAGTTTGTTTAAGGTTGGGTGCAGGCATCTTGTCTTCTCCGGTTCAACCGAAAGGGAGTGCAGAAAATTAGACGTGTAGAAACGAGATGGAGATAACTCTAGATGCGTATTCTAGAGGGCAGATCTGGTACTACCAGGTAGGTGTACTCGGAGGGAGTGCGATTGGTTGCGTGACAGGCATGAGACTTGGTCAAGAAATTTGGTGGTCAGAGTAAGTGCAAATAGGGAAGGTGGCCAGTCCCTGGTCTAGCTAGAGTGACGCACCTGGGTGGCCAACGACCTGTGTTGGTCGATGGGTGTACATGTTTAAACCTAAAGCTGGAGTGGGATTT
This sequence comes from Ambystoma mexicanum, assembly GCF_040938575.1. Lineage (NCBI taxonomy): Eukaryota > Metazoa > Chordata > Amphibia > Caudata > Ambystomatidae > Ambystoma > Ambystoma mexicanum. The sequence goes on from NC_090933.1 coordinate 933,736,233, forward strand.
GATTTGTGAGACCCTCATTTGTAAATTCTGAGTTGCGTCCCTTACACTTGACTATCGCCCCTTGCGGCAAGTGTGGCAGCATTGTGAACCCTTGATGCGCCCTTAAGGGACGAAGTTAGAGTTGTACAGGTCTCTGCTATCCAAACAAGAAGCAGGATTTCAAGGTGGTATGAGAGTGTAACTGGTTAACATAGGCAGGGATAACCCATTTTAGCAATAGTGGTTGGGGTAATCTAGTTATACAAGAAAAAAGGTTCCACCATTGATCATTCATTCTATTTCTTTTACTTAATCTAATTCTATACAAACGGGTATCAGAGCCTGGCATCCCTCTCACCCTATCTAGTGTGATGAACCAAAGATCAAACAAAACAAGAACATTTACTAATTTAACCAATCCATGACTAGTTTGAATAGACACTATATTTATTTACAAGATCTAGAAAGAACAAAAGTATCATCATACAACATAAATTAACACTTTAAATAACATTGTACCCAGGCACAGTACCTTGGAGGATTAGATAAAAGTATTTAAAGATAGATAAAGATAGATAGAAATCCCACAGGGTGTGATTCGCCTCAGTCTTGACACGTATCTCTGATGCCAAGAATGGTAGAAAGATGGGTAAGGCGAGACAAGGAGTGAAAGGACAAAGAAGAAAAAGAAGGACCAATTAATCTGTGGTAGATACAATGCAGAGGAATGTTTCATTACGGATCACTTGGGATGTCTCATATACTCTACTTTCCAGTTTCATTTGTTACAGTAGGGTCTGCCAACGTGTAAGCAGCATTGAGGGCCAAGAGTGGAACTCAGATTCCCTGCATCAGGGCATATTCATGCATTTTAGTATCATGTCAGGGGCTCACCGAACACATTTGGAGTAGCCATTATCTCACCCCAATCAACTTACCCTGAAATGGAGGGAAGAAGGGTGCTCCAGGCTTCTACTCCCTACTCATTAGGTTGTGGGGGGCAGAGGAACTAAGGTTGTGTGTAGCGGCAGGAAATAGCCCTGCAGTCATATAGAGTCTGTAGGTACCCAGGGATGCCAAGGCAGGGTTACCAACAGAATAGGAATGAAGTCAAAGACACAGTAGTGTCAGAGAGTTATGGAGTGCCTGCCTCAATCTGGAGAGACATCTACATCAAGCCGGTGAGGGGCAATGAGTGAGAGTGATCCATGTCTGCTATATGAGGCTGCAAGGGGACCCTACACCCAAGCATTGCAACTTAGTTTGCTTCTCCGTGTGATAGGAGTGTGGGAAAACCGCATGCACAGGAGTAAGTAAGTAGGGATGGAAGAAGTAATCATGTTAGAAATATGTATAAAGTGCCTATGAAGCAAGAAGGGCGCTGCCCGTATTCAGACCTGGATATCATTATGGAGAAGAAAGTCCAAGTGCAAGAGTCTAGTGTTGTGCGTGCAAAAGCACCAATGGCAAAAACCAATATAAATATAGAAATGTGGCACTCGGTACATAGCACTGCAGTTGTAAAGTAAATTTCATGTTGAAAAGATGCGGAAGCGGTAGAACTGCATAAATACCTAATCGCGAGTGGCAGGGAGTCTGTCTCACGGTAGAATGTTGGTCTACTGAGGAGCCAAAGGAAATGCTAGGCACGTTATTATGGAAGCTAATGCACTGTTTCCATTGGTCCGGCGGGCAGGAGCGAGCTCACGTCAGCGCGCCGTTGCCGGGGCAACCCGTTCTGTATAGGGAAGCGGCATGGTCTTCAAGTGGCTCCGTACATGGTTAAAGAGATCCAAACTCGGCCATGGTGCCTGCACTACATTACAAGCAGTAAGATATTATGCAAAATGAGTTCATTCTCATTTGCTATTGACCAAAATGCTGTAAGCCTATTGCGTGTTCTCTAATGTATATGTGTTAAGCTCTCTTATAATCGGTCCAGAATCTAGTGTGCCCGTATTCAGGGGAAATAGCTGGATTGATGAGTATGCAACCACACCATGGTGGAGTCCATACTAGAATAATCCAATGTTGATTTTCATATTCCTGTAGAGGCAGATGGAAGAGCCAAAATGAGTTGCTGTGCAGTGTTAAAAGTATGTCTGAAGGGGAAATGGCAGATCCATTGGCCCAGTTAGAAGCGGGCTTTCATTGATGTTTCGCATGGGGGTACCATTATTGTAACTCAGTATACAGGGGGTGTGGTAAATAAGTCTGGTATTGTAAGGTCCAGGATGTGGTCCCTAGATAGAATACAGTGTATTTACCGCTGCTAAGAATAGTGTGGTCCTCAGTCCGCTGGTAGAGGTATAAGGACCATGTTGGCATGTATTGTAGTCTTTGCACCATAGATGCAAACCAGCTTAATCAGTCACCCATATGCCAATATCAATGCGGTTGACGTGATTCTCCTCTTGGTTTAGTATATGTGTCTGTGCTGCTTACTTTAGGGACCTGAAAGACAGAGATGGATGTTGATTTTGAGATGGACTGAATCTATGTGAGAGGTAGACATTCCTCATTCAGACCACAATTGTACGTGTCCAGTCTGTGGATCCATCTCATTTCTTTCTCCAATAAGCTTCTCTGTACATTTGGTACTCATTTGACTACATCCATAATCCACATCAGCAGATCATTTGGAGAATGTTGGTAATCGATGTAATGGTTCACCATGGGTGCCGTAGTTTTTTTGCAACAGATTTTAGATCTATGTTCTGAGATCCTGACATGAATAGACCGCCTCGCTTGTCCAACGTATCGTAAACCACAAGGGCATTTGTTGCAATAAAAAACTTGATTGGTTTTGCAGTTAGTCAGGTTTCAGAGTGTCCATGTACTCACTCCTATTGTAACAGTTTTAATTTGTCTTGTGAATTTGCAAGCAACACAGTTGCAAAATGATACATGACAGCTCGAAGGTTCCAAAGACCAGAGCGCAGTGCTTCTGTGATGAGCTGAGAATATATCACCATGTCTCGTAGGTTTTTGTCCCTTTAGATGGCGAATCTTGGTACTGGTTCTTCCGGAAGATTAAGCTGTGCTGGTGCCAATATTTACATATCAATGTTTTGACTTGAAAGGTATGTGAGCCGTGTCTGATGACACATGTCATTTGTTTATTGGTGTCTTCCTCTGTCTGATTTGTGGGGTCAGAAAGGCTTCTCTGTCTGTAAATCTTGCCTGTTTCTTGGATCTACACAAGCTTTCTTGGATTTCCACGTGCTTTCAATCTTTCGTCCAACTGTTCCGCAAGTCTATAAAGTTCATCAAACGATGTACAGTTCCTCCTGATTCCTAAGTACTGATCTACGGTAGATTCTCTTTAATATGAGCCGGATTGCTTCCCAAATGCATAAGGGTATTTCTGTCAATACTTTTGCGAAATAGGCTGAAGTCCAGTTTCGCATTGTGATGTTTGATCATGAGGTCCAGCAAGTGTATCTCTGAGTGACTGTATTCCACTGTGAATTGAAAATTGGGGTTACATTCATTGAGCCAGGTGAGAGTGTAACTCAGGGGTGAGCTAGCCTATAGCGGACTCTGGAGATTTCCCGGTAGGCCTCTGCGCCGTCGGCATCTTTTTTTGTGGTATTTCCAAATGTTCCCATAGGAAAAGAGTTGGTCCTTCTGAAAATGTGGAACATGGGGCCACTTTAAACATTATTTCCAGGGCCTCTTTTGGCTCCCAGTCCACCCCTGGTGTAACTGAACAGCTCTGGTGAGACTTGGGGATGTTACCGCACAGTTTTCTTTGTGTGTGTGTGTGTGTGATGTGTGGTGTGTGGTGTGTGTGTGTGTGTGTGTGTGGGTGTGTGTCCCTTTATACAGCACAAGGCTTCAGATCTAAGGCAGGTCAGCTCCCTGCGGGCGTGAAATGGGACGCATGTATAGGGAGTGCGGTGAGAAGCAGAAGTTCAAACATGCAGAGTTTAGAGCTTTCATTGTTTGTTTTGTATATTTACTGGGCCAGCTTTGAGAAGATCAGAGCACTGTACAAAGTAATGGGTGGAGGTTCATTATACAAGTGGGAGAAGGTGACCCAGGTGACTGGTAGACTAGCTGGTAGGATAAGGATCAAAGAGGGTGTCTCAGGGGAGAGGTGACCTCCGGCTGGTTCAACACGACCTACGGGTCCATAAGAGCAATGGGGAATGCGTTCATTCAAGGGTTCAGTTTTGGGCGCTTTCTGTATTGCACTTTCCCTTGAATTGTGTTACTGGAAGAGCCTCAGATGACAGAGACCCAGCTTCAGGAAGGATGGTCATGGTTCATAGGCTATGGCTGGTCAAAAATGACACTCCCAGAGGGCAAATGACAGAATCTATACTTACGTCCACTCCTCTGGCGGATGGAGGAGGCAGCGGGCAACGCCAGTGACGGCGTGTCCCGTGGAGTTGAGTCAGGCAGAAATATGCTCTTGTGTTCCTCCCAATGCACGGCCCTGTCCTAGAATCATGGGAAGAATACACTGTGGGTCGCTACACTGGGCAATCTATTCTCTCTGGAGTTGGGTAAATGCAACAATAATCTCAGAAATGTGTTTTAGTATCATGTTTACTACCATGGACACCTTTTCTTGTACATGTTGTTTATACGTTCTGAATACGTATCGGGGGCTTGACGTGCTCTTGGAGTCGCAGATATCTCAGATGCGCACCAGGTTAATGACACAAGCATATGAAAAAGGGGTGGATTTTTACAAAAGCACACTGCAGTGATCATAGAAGCACACTGAATTCATTAATTATGCAAGAGTGGTATGTGACAAGCCTTATCGCCTGCCCTGGGGCATCCAGTTAAGTGCAATAGGTAGGGTAGATTCTCATCCCCTGCCCCTTTGGGGGGTGTCATTTTGCAACCTGAAACTCCCTGTGGAGCCACCTCTCCAGCCCCTAACCAGCATCCTGTGATCCCGCAGCTCCTGCTTTTACTGATAAAAGAGGACTGGCTTCTTGTTTCCTGTTTAGATATCTTTTCTGATGATGTATTTCCGGGTTACTTTGGGAATTTAAGCGATTCCCTTAAGGAGTTCAGAGCAAAGGGTTGAAATGATTTTTCCCCCTTTCATTCTTCATTCCCTGTTAGCCCCTGTTTCCCACTGGTGGCCAAAAAACATGCCTCATAGAAGGCACAAAACCAACATTCAAAACAAACTCCATCACAGCACTCCACTAAAACAATGAATACACCTACATTCTTCTCAATTACCGCTCTTCACCTGCTCACACAAATGAAATCAATGAACTCATTTGAACACACCCCCCAGATATACTGTTCCTCACAAAAACATGACTCAAACCTCACCACACATCTATTATCCCTAACATGCTTCCCCAGTGCTTTCCCATCCACCACCGAGAGATCCCACAAAAACAAAGTGGTGGCACTGCCATTATATATAAAGTCACTCACACTTACCAACCCCACAAACCCCATACACATCCTTTGAAGCACTCTCTCACTTGCTCCCCTTCATCACATCCACACCTCACCTTTCTCCACATCATGTATTGACCCCCAACACAGAATCCCTACTTCCACATCAACTGGACTGACTACACAACTAACACCACAGCTCCCACTGCATCAATATCTACCTTGGTGACTTCAACTTCCCATCTAGCAATTCCATACTAAAGAGTATCCCCACTCCACTCACTCCCTATGACCTCACACAACTCAGCCCACACACATGGCTGGCAACACCTTGGACCTTTTCATTTCAAGTAAAAATCACGTATCCATGGAAAATCAAATCTGGATATTGTGGTCAGACAACTTTGCTACCCCCTTCTTGTTCACTCTACCACAAAATATCCCTTCACCTGCCACATACCCACCTTCCCTTCAGCCAGATTAACCAAACACATTACAGACACAGCCTTAGAACAACTCATACGACCCCCTTCTCCCGCCACACACATGCCTCCACTCACCACAATAATTACACCACCATCATCACACAGGCACTCAACAAAATTGCCCACCTCAAATCACACAAAAAAACAGCCACCACCAAAAACCATGGATCAACAGCTCCCTCCTTTCTATCAAGCAGGAAGCCATATGCCTAGTAAGAGGCTGGCAAAAAAAAATTAAAATCCTTCTCCAAACCGCCATCCACGCCTTCCACAATCCCATCCACTGCAGTAAGCAACTCCCTCCTAAACTACTTCTTCTCCAAAATACACATCAGGAAATCCTCTCCACACTGCTCTCCCACTCCCACTCAGCTCCTACATATTCCAACACATGAGACACCTTCCACCCCATCGACACAGACACCCTCATCATTCTTACGACCAAAATAAAACCTTCACACTTCCTCGATGATGCAGGCCAACCTCAAACCGCATCCAATTACATCACCGCCCTCACACTCCAATGGCTCAACATCATCAGCTCCCGTCTCTCACATGGTACTATCCACTTTGCACTCAGAACTGGACAAATCTCACCCCTCTGCAAAAAAACATCTCTTCCCTGAGAATTACTACCCCATCACTATCCTGCCATACCTCGCCAAAATCATTTAATGCTTCGTCATTACCCAATTGCAACACATCACCACAAACAACCTACTCAACTCCTTCCAATCTGGATTTCGACCTCGACACAGCACTGAGACTGAAATACTTCAGACCCTCGATGACCTCCACAACATCACAGACAAAGGACACACAGCACTACTCGTGCTCCTCGAACGCTCTGCAGCCTTTGACAGTATGGACCACACAATTCTACTGAACATCCTATTCCACAGGATGAAACTCTGAGGCACCGCCCTCGACTAGTTCACCCCCTTCCTCACTGGAAGAACACACGTTGTCTGATAACCCCTTATCCTTCAGACCCACCCCGGTCAAGTACGGGGCCCCACCAGGCTCTTCCCTGTCTACATTCCTCTTCAACCTATATGTTGTATCCATTGGACAGATCCTTAGCAAACACAACATTAATTTCCACTAATACACAGATGGAACATAAATATACTCCCAAATCTCACCCCCTCACAACTCCACATCCTCAATGGATGTCTCTCCACCATCACCATCTGGATGGCCACCCACTTCCTCAAGCTCAAAGCCTCCAATGGCAATACCATTTCATCTGCTCCCTAGACACAAACCTGAACTCCCTAGGACAGAAGAACTTGCCATGGACAACCCACACATATTCCTCTTCACACCTGTCAAATCCCTTGGCTTTACCATCGACCCCACCTTTCCTTCACACACCACATTGTTGCTATCACCAAAACATACAATCTATAACTACACCTCCTACGTAGGATTCGACACATCCTGACACCTGATGAACTTCTGCACTGCAGTCCAAGCACTAGTTCTCTCCAAGCTGGGTTATGGCTATGGTCTCCTCAGAGTACTCCCCGGCAGCACTCTTGCCCCCAGCAAGCCATACAAAATAGAAGACCGAATCATGCGCCACCTACCCAAACATTCACACCTCACCCCAGCTCTCACCCAGCTTCCCGTACCCCAAAGAATTGCCTTCAAAGGACTCTGCATTGTTTTCAAAGCCATCCACCACAAAGCCCCATCTTGCCTTCATGTAAAACTCAAACACATCACCCGCACAAACAGCAGACAAGCAAGCCAGTATCTGGTACACATTCCACTCTGCAAACTAACATGCACACTAAAATAAGCATTTAACAATGGGCATCCAGGGCATGGAACACCCTACCTCTTTGCAACAACACTGCACTCTCCAGCACCACTTCCAGAACAAGCCTTAAAACATAGCTGATTCCCCAAGCATAGCCCTGCACATGCATTTCCCCTGCTTCCACTTGTCTATTCCAATCTTTCTATCCTATCCTGAATACATTTTGTAACTTCTGTTTTACCTCCCACCTTGTCATCCTTTGAGCCTTGCAAGGCGCTCTGAGACCCTGTGGGTAGGGCCTGCTCTGAACAACAATTCTAATAGATACATGTGTAATCAGGAACTCTTCATTAAAGTCATTGGACTTTAGATGAGAATCTCTGACTTAAAATTCAATTGTAAAATGGAAAGGACATAGTTGAACCTCGTTTTGCCCATCTCATGCTTCACAAAGGGGTGGCACTATGCTGTGGACCTGGGTGAAGTAGTTCTTATGCAGAGTGTAACTGGGACATTCCTTTGAACATGTCAGGGGTCCTGGGGATTTCTCTGTGTGGGGTAGAAATCTTACCAGTATAATGTCATAGCAAGACCTGCCCCAGAGTCAGTGTGATGCAGTGGGGCACGGCCCCTGTGCCTGTCTTCCCAGGATGTGTTGAGTAGTGCATATGCATAAGTACCTCTTTCTCAATCACGGTGCCTACCAGCTTCTGTCCTGGACAGTTCTCTCTTTCTAAGAGAGGGGACTGGCTTAATTGGTCCTCTGGTAGAGGGCATTATAGGAAAGGGGAGAGAGACATGTTCCAAACTAGGAATTATGGACCACAAGGCCGGGGGAGCTGGAGCACCTCCCCCTGGATGACCCTGTGCAGGGAGGGTAACTGCTAAACATCATATTATTTGACAGGGAAAGGATATGGGAAGCATGTAATCTTAACACTGTGGGTAGTAAAGGTACTACCACTGAATTGCCCTATGGAGGACCCACACCTTCGCACACAACATAGGAGCGGTAACCGTAACACACCGGAATGTGCAATGGGGAGGGCTATGGGCCAGAGTCAAAGAAAAAAGAAGGGGCAGAATTGGACACTGCACCTAACCAACCCTACTAAAAAAACACATATTTCCGCATACACCTCTCAAGTCGTGAACTGAACACAACCAGACCGCTAAAGCACAACAAACTGCACACACTTCACTACACCAAAAGAACAAAACAAACCACACACAGCCTCGCCCAACAGCACATGACGGCTACCAACCGAACAACACACCTACGCTCAGCGAACAGTGTCAACCGAACTGAAGCTGCCAACAGCACATAACAGCTCTCTTTCTCTTTTCTCCCACTCATTCCTACTAACCAACCCACCCCCTCCACTTTGCCTTACAGATCTGCCAGAGCACCAAGAAACCACGCAGGTGGAGACAGTGCGCTGTAGAAGAACCTTTAACATAACATAACATAACATAATCTTTCAGGGGATTCACAGGAGGGAGCAATTACCACAATGCACCTGGGTCCTGCAGAAAAGACCCGGCCAAGAACATGAGCAAAGAAGTAGTTGCTCTAGTACAAATGGACTATCCTCCCACATGGGAGCCAAATAGGAGATCCAACAACTACCTCACAACCCCATATTGACTGCAGGGAAGCAGTAGAGCAGCACAACTGGAACCAGCAAGGCAGCACACAATACTAGGGGCGACCGGGGAGCACTCACCAAACGCATTTGGACAACGACTTATCGAGTACGGGAGGGAGAAAGAACACAAACAACGCCAGAGACTGCATGACAGGCTGGACAGAAATGGAGCCTGAAAAGGAGTGAGGGCTAAGAGCCCTTATGAAAACTTCCAGGGAAAATACCAGCCACCCGTGGAAGAGATGGGAGGAGGTGGAAATAGATGAGAAAGAGATTGGCCCAGGGAAATAGCTGACATCTCAAAGAACATTCTAGAGAGGAAGAGGGTCTATAAAAAGCAAGGAGAGTCAGTCTGCATGAAAGGTCTTTGGGTGATATGGGAGAAGGTAAGGATGACCAAGAGAACATAGAAGAGTCTATAGCAGATGGAGGGCAATTGGAGGATAGTTTTGTCATGTTTGGAGAGAGTAAAGGTATGGTGTTGAGATTGAATCAGTAGTACCAATTTTGTTGTGTGCTTGGATGTGAGTGAGATTGAGAGCGAGAAAGAGCTCACGAGAAAGGAGTATGAAAAGGACAGGAAGGAAGGAGTGGCGACACCAGGTATCAGTGGAGACAGGAGGGATGTGGAAAGTAGAGACAGGAGAAGCCAGGAGTGTGATAAGACCAGGAGGAAGAAGGATGTAGAGAGGCAGAGTGAGAGGAGAATGAAAGGCAGAGTGAGATCAGGAGGGAGGAAGAGAGTGGAGGCAGGAGAAGTGAGAGGAGTGATTAGGCCAGGATGGGGTCGTAGGGTAGAGTGGCTGAGTTTGAGACGGAGTGAAGGGCACAGGGTGAGTAGAGAAGTGTCAGGAGTGAGTGAAAATAGGGAGTGAAAGACTGTCACATGGGATGGGTATAAAGATTATACCAGTTTAGATCCCCTAGAAATTCCCTGAGGGGGGAGTTAGAGAGATATGTCCCCTAGGTTAGGTCTGGCTTACACGATAGGAGGTACCCTGACTGTAGTGAACTTGTATCATGTCACGACCTTTGAAGGTCGTACGCCTGGGCTAGGGAGGTGGCAGACCCCTGTGAGGTTGAGGAAAAGCATAAAGGCACCACCCATTGACTGGGAACCCCAATTGACTGGGAACCCCAATTGACTTTTTTTGGTGTTTTATTATAAAAACCGAAAACCTATTTACGTTGTCATGTGAATTATTGAGAACCATATCACTAGATGTGTATACTTGTACACGATAACAACTGTTGGGGGTGCAAATATTTCAGCCAATTAGGATGCATAATTTTGTGTGCCACCTGATTGTCTTAATTTCTAACCATTTCAGCATATCACAATGCATGGAAAGTCCTGACCTCCTGATTGGTCAAACCTTTTTCACACCCAGTACTGGAGTGGGAAACATCTGAATTCCAGGCCACCAGCAGGATAGCAGAGGGGATGGATGTCCCCCCAATCTTCCATCCCATTCCTCCATACGATAGCCTCCAATTTCAACCCACCCCTATTATAGAGCGCCGATGGCTCTCCTAAAAACTTGAATTTACCGCCTTTGGATTTTGGCTATTGAAAATAGAACATATGCCCAAGATATATTTTCTTTTCGTGCAGTCCATTTGTGTTGCAGATGATGGGCTGAATACGCAATGCACAGTGGGACCTGGTAGCCATACAAGCAGCGAAGGAACCTGGGTGTGGTAGGAGGGCCAGGCTGCTAGCACAGGGGCTGTGGAACTAAGCCCTCCATCTATCTGTAAGTGCTGGGCTGGCACTGGATGCTTATAGTTACTGGCCACCTGCGCCACCGTGGAGGCTGGTTACCTGCTAGTGCCAGCAACCCCCACAAGCTCTCCACTCACATGGGTGATGGACCTGGCATTGCCATTTTACATTTCCGCCCCTGATAAAGGGTAGACAGGTTTAAGGGAATGGAAACGGTGTTCCTGTGTATGAGCTGCAGGGCAGACAGGGGCATGAATAGGCATGCGGCTGCCGTGTGCTGCTTCCTGCACATTCCTGGGCCCGGAGGGCCAGGAGCAGGGGGAGACTGTGCACATTCCTTGGCACATCCTTCTGTAAATCAGGCACGCGCTCGATAATGCAAGGCCAAAACTAAAATACCTGAAACACTGATTTTGTGTGTGGGCACGTGCATGTGAAAAGTCACATGTGGATGCACTAATTCCCTTTGTGAATAATACTTTTCAAGCAAAAAACAGAATTGTTTCCTTGCATAATCACTTTTTTCTTTTTGGGCCAAGTTCATCCGGCAGTTTTCCATGTGCGTGTGTTCAAGGGATCCCCCTTTTCCCCATGGGAGAATTAGTGGGAGTAGGCCGAACACAGATCTGGTCAACGCTTAATAACCTTTCGACCATTGAACGAATCTCCCCCAAAATATGCAGTTTGGAGGCACATTTGGCAGGCATTTATTCTGGAAAGTTCCAGCCAGATTTCTGCAGCGGGTCAAAGGTTATTAGAAATAGAATTTTGGGAAAGGTCAATGCAAATTGGTTATATCTTAACCATGGTGCAGCAGCAGTCGCCCTATAATGGATGATTACCATAAGCAGCGATTGAGTGAGGATTAGTCATTTTTTTAAAGGGCAGATTTTATTAGATGATCTTTTTGATGAGAATATGGAGACTTGGTGTAAAATAAAGCCAATCACAGCGTTTCAACTAATGTCAATTTCCCATTCTGTTTATTGACACCTCATTATTGTATCAGATCCAATTAGACATACATATTTTTACACAAACCCTTAAAAAAACACTGTAGTAAACAGTCTTGAACTAGTGATAGGATAAGCATGTAACACTATAAAAAATAAAAAAAAATACAATAAACTCCAAATTCCCAAACCCTGAATACAATCGTGATATGATATGATATGATATGATAAGGCATTTGTAACGCGCCTATACACAAGTGTTTCAAGGCGCGACGAGACAGGGAGGGGGGAACAAGGGGAAGACAGACAACAATCCTACTAGGCCAGGGGTCATTCAGACCGCGCAAGTGCAGGGGTAGGGGGAAGGTAAAAAGTGCAATGGGAAGGGGGAGGGGGGAGTGCAGTACAAATAGTAGAATAGAAATAAAATAATAAATAAATAGGGCCAGCTGAATCATCACAGAGATCAGCTAGAATATAATTAAAGGCATTGCACCACACAGTGTAGTGGTGTGAGCACAAGTATAACAACCTATTGGTTACATTACACCGTTTTCAGGCAGCGGATCAGTAAGTCACATCATCTCCCTCAGTGGTTTTATTTGATAACCAGGCAGCAGAGGTAGGTAGATATGTGTAGGTCGGGAACGAGCGCTATACAGATTGCCCGGGGCTGTTGAAGAGGAAAAACCCGAACCCTAACACTGTTTATTATGTGGACCATGTATTGTTGTCTGGGAGGAGGTGTTTGCATCCAGTTTCCCACCACTCTCCTTTTAGTGACTACCATAGCTTTGTAAAGAAATGTATTGTTCAATTTGAAGTGATCTGCAGATAGCACTAGTAAGCACCCCAATGGTGAAGGAGAGGCACCCACTTCTCTTGGTCACCTCCATCAAGTTTGTGGAGACTTGTCTACAAGATCGTGCCAAATGGAAAGCCAGCAGGGTGGGTTTGCATCTAGGACCCCCATTAGTCCTATCCGGGTCCAAATCATGAGGCTTAACTGAAGTGTTGTGTACTTGCAGTGTATGAGACAGCGTTTAGGGCTAGAGGAGATAATCCCAGTCCAGGAATATATCCACACCCGCTGCTCCACTTTGAGTGGCACCTCAACATCTTCTCCCAACTTGAGCAGTGAAGGAAGCGCTGCCATAGACCTCTTGTCTTGGAGGCATGCATCCAGTCTGGGTATCCAGCTGGCAGTAGTCTCTTCCACGATTGTACTTTCAACATGTCCACTGGTGTGAGGTGGTCTGGGGAGGTCAGGCCAGTGCTTCTTGAGTGTGGCCCTCGGCCTACTTCAAACCACACATTTACGTTTCAGCAGAGTAGCACTGCAAGGCCAACATCCTTGTGAACAGCGGTGAGATGAGACAGAACGGAATACTTGCCAAAGGAGAGCAAGGATGGCTTAACTACCGAGCAAAATAAGAGAATCATTGCACGGGAAAAGTATAGAAAATGAAATACATGTCCATTAGCTTTGCAAATTACGTGAGGAGACAACAGTCATTGCAGTGCTGGAGGATGGTAA